>NC_057395.1:70379387-70730223 GCF_019320065.1 Cervus canadensis | reverse complement strand
TTCAAGCTGGTTTTAGAAAAGGCAGAGGAACCAAAGATCAAATTGCCAACATCCGCTAGATCATCGAAAAAGCAAGAGAGTTCCAGATGAACATCTATTTCTGCTTTATTGACTATGCCAAAACCTTTGACTGTGTGGATCACAATAAACTGGAAAATTCTGAAAGAGATGCGAATACCAGACCACCTGACCTGCCTCTTGAGAAACCTATATGCAGGTCAGGAAGCAACAGTTAGAGCTAGACATGGAACAACAGACTGGTCCCAAATAGGAAAAGGGTAACATTCAAGGCTGTATATGTCACCTGCTATTTACTTATATGCAGAGGACAACATGAGAACGCTGGGCTGGAAGAAGCCCAAGCCTGGAATCAAGATCCGGGAGAAATATCAATAACCTTAGATATGCAGATGAACCAAACCTTAGGCAGAAAGGTGAAGAGATAGAAAGCCTTTGATGAAAGTGGAAAAAGAGGAGAGTGAAAAAGTGGCTTAAAGTTCAACATTCAGAAAGGCTTAAGATCATGGCATTCCGTCCGTACTTCATGGCAATTAGTGGGGAAACAGTGGACACAGTGGTGACTTTATTTTCTGGGGTTCCAAGATCACTGCAGAATGGTGCCCGAATTACAGCATGAAATTAAACAGCATCCCTGCCCTTCTTGAGGAAATTATACAAATAGATAGCATATTAAAAAGCAGAGACATTAACTTTGCCAACAAGTTTCCCGTATGGTCAAGGCTATGGTTTTTTCCAGGTGGTTGTGTTGGATTGAGAGTTGGACTATAAAGAAAGGGCACTGAGTTGCTTGAAGAATTAATGCTTTTGACTGTGTGTTTAGAGAAGACTGTTGAAGAGTCCTTGGCGCGCAGGAGATCCAACAGTCCATCCTAAAAGAGGATCAGCTCCTAGGTGTTCATTGGAAGGACTGATGTTGAAGCTGAAACTCCAATACTTTGGCCACCTGATGCAAAGAGCTGACTCATTTGAAAAGACCCTGATGCTGGGAAAGAGTGAGGGCAGGAGGAGAAGGGGACGACAGAGGATGAGATGGTTGGATGGCATCACCAACTCGATGGACACCGGTTTGGGTAGACTCCAGGAGTTGGTGATGGACAGGGAGGCCTGGCATGCTGCAGTTAATGGGGTCACAAAGAGTCAGACACGACTGAGCGATTGAACTGAACTGAACTGATCCCACATAATGGAACTGCAGAATCCCTCCTTAGGGGCTGTGTTAAGGACACAGGTGAGGAACCTTCTTGGTGGTCCGGTGGCTAAGAGTTCTCCTTCCAATGCAGAGGACGCGGGTTCGATCCCTGGTGGGGGAACTAAGATCCTACACGCTGCAGGGCATCTGAGCCTGCACGCTGCAGCAAGAGAAGCCCCCTCACTGCAGCTAGACAAAGCCCATATGCTGCAACAAAGAGCCACACACACATAAAACAGACACAAGATAATATATGTGTTGGCCCTTGAACAACTGTGAACGACTGAGCAATGGTGATACCTCTTGTCTGTGCTCCCCGGCACCCTGGCAGTGCCTGAGTCATGGAAAAGGTGACCTGTTAGAGCCACATGTCTCCTACATGGTCCATCTGCTCCTGGCAGTAGCCAAAGAAGGGATGGTTGGGCTGGCAGGGCTTTGGGAGGCTAGCTCTGTCTAGTGAACACCCTTCCAGACCCAATCGCAGACAACTACTCCTGGTTAGAGAGGTTATCTGTCCACTGGCTCTCCTAAAACCAAACAGAGGAGGCTCAGCTGAAATCTGAGACCCAGATATTCAAGCATATGGAAAAAAACAAAAGCTAAAAAGTCTTGGGCCATGCCAGCTCGAGAGGACTCACCAGCCCTGCAGCCTCAGACCTCCACCCCAGTCCCAGACATCCGTCCAAGCAGCTGGAAACCCCTTTGGGTTCAAGGTCCAAGGTTCAACACTGGTAGAAGTTTAAGGAAAGGTTTTTAACTCCAAAGTTGCAGGGAGGCCTTGGCAGGACAAAGAGACATGTATGAATGATTGCTGAGATTCACAAATATTAACCCTCCAGGCTCTTCGTGGCTGGAAGAAGGAGGGAGATCGGTATCTTCACGTTTGATCTTAATTGTCAGGTCAGGCCAGGGCCTCCTATTGCACATGGACCTCACCCTGCGGGGCAGTGTTATCTAACACAGTAACCACTAGCTATGTGTGACCACCAAGCCCTTGAAATGTGGCTGAGCTAAGCTGAGAGGACAGGAAGTGTAAAATGCACACAGGATCAAAGACTTAGTTAGAAAAAATAAAGTATTTCAACTATTTTATATTGACTGTATATTGACATGATACTATTTTGTATTGCTGTTGTTTAGTTGCTAAGTCATGTCTGACTTTTTTTTTTTACATGCTGCATTTTTTTTTTTTTTTGGCTGCATTGGGTCTTAGTCCCCTAAGGGATCTAGTTCCCTAACCAGGGATAGAACCCATGCCCACTGTATTGGGAGCCCAGAGTCTTAGCACTGGACCACTGGGGAAGTCCCACATGCTGGTTTTTTCTTTTTTTTAATTATCAAAGATTACAACTGTACAATATTGAGAAGTATAGAACAAAATACTATTATTGGAGGACAATTGCTCTACAATATTGTGTCTGACTCTTTCTGTCCCATGGACTGTAGCCCACCAGGGTCCTCTGTCCATGGGATATCCCAGGTAAGAATACTGGAGTGGGTTTCCATTTCCTCCTCCAGGGGATCTTCCCAACCCAGGGTTCGAACCTGCATCTCCTGCATTGGCAGGTGGATTCTTTACCAGTGAGCCCCCTGGGAAACCCACTATTTTGCATATGTTGGGTTAATTAAAATGTATTATTAAAATTGATTTCATCTTTTTCTTTTTGAGTGTGGATTGCTGGAAATTTAAAAATTGCATATATGATTTGCATTTCTGTTTCTATTTCTGTTGGACAGCACTGCTACAGAGGCTCACAAGCCAGGTCCCAGAAGCCCCCAGAGCTGGTCCGCCCACGACACAGACGAGGAAACCAAGGCTCTGCGCGCAGTCAGCTCAGGGGAAGTGTGGGTGGAAGGAGTGAGCCCCTCTGCTATAATCTGGTGGCTCTAGTCAGGAGCCATGGCCTCATCCACTTCCTGCCTCACCCCTCCCAGGAGATTTAGCTTACCTCGGGGGTACCACAAAACGTGGATGTGGTCTCCTCAGGTTCTACACCCTCCTTGCAGAGGCCAAAGTCTGTCAGCACCACGTGTCCCTGGAGAGGAAGGAGGGCAGGGTGGGAGGGTGATCTGAGCCAAAGGGATGGCCAGGTCTAACCCTAAAGCACAGATGCCACATGCAGGTCATGGCCGTGGGCTCTGTGTCCCCGACACAAGCCCGATGCTGGAGGCTCCACTCACTCTGTGCTTCTAACCTGGACACCAAGAATGGCACAGGGGTGGGGAGATGGCATCTCGCTGTCTGCCCCCAGCTCATCACAGACTCACGTCCACACCCAGCAGTTCCAGAATGTCCTTGCTGGAGGGGCCTGGTGGCAGCAGCCCCCTTAACGGAGGACGGGGTCCAAGAGAGTGAACACACTTTGTGGCTGAGTGAGAGGGTGGCTGGTGGAGGTCGTGATGTGAGTGGATCCTGCCGGGTTCTGCCCAGATCCCCTCTTTAGGAGCTGTCCTGCCCACCCCCTATGCTGGACCATTGCCTTCATCCAAAGTCATGCCCTTCACAAGGGGCAATCCCCATCTGATGACTGGCCCGTACAGTGGCACAGATGCCCAAATCCTTGCCTCACTTTGGAAGAGTTCTAGAGAACCATCCCAGCTTGGGTGCACCCCACCCTGAAAGATCAGCTGAGGTCTCACTTGCAACCAGAGTGCAGGTGTGCTTCTTCCTCTGCTCAAACCTGCCTGTCACCCCTTAAATGGTTCCCCAATAACCTTCGGCACCCTATACTCAGTTTCAGAGTCTATTTCCAAGGAACTCAGTCTAAGACATGGAAGCACTACAAAATCCTCCAGCCTCTGTGTAACACTACCCCTGCCCCACCACAGGCCTCATATACACACATGCACACACAGGTACATGTACATCCATGTACACACAACAAACATTTATATGCATGTACACAGTCATAGGCACACATGCACAATGCATGCACATATACATATTCTTGGGCACACAGCATACATGTGCAACTATGTGCACGCACACACGCACGCACACACACACACACACACACTAACCTGGCCGTCCAAGAGAATGTTTTCTGGTTTCAGGTCCCTGCAGACATTGAAAGAAAAGGGTGCTGTGATGTCGAAGCCACGCCGCCCCTCCTCCTCAGACAGAGGACCAAGTTCACCGGGATTTCACTGGGATCTAGGGATCCACACCCCACCCTGGCTGTTGGGGCGGAAGGGCCAGGCCTGGCTCTGCGCCACAGTCAGGCCTCACCTGTAAATGATGTTGAGGGAGTGCAGGTAGCCAATGGCGCTGGCCACCTCGGCGGCGTAGAACCGGGCCCGGGGCTCTAGGAACCGGCGCTCCCGCTGCAGGTGGAAGAAGAGCTGGAGGGGGAGGAGCCGTGTGAGCGGATTCCTGGGGGGCTCCTGCTCCTCAGATGCAGGGTTGGAGGCAGCTGGGCAAGTCACCCCTTCTCTAGGCTCCAATGCCCTCATACAAGGAAGGGCATGCCGGCCCCAGCCCTACAGAGCTGGTGAAGTGTCAGCAGCAAAGGTGAATCAACAAGAATGGAGCCCCTACTGTGTGCCAGGCTCCAGTCACACCCTAATACATCTCTACTTTTCTTTTATCCTCCTGACTACCTTCCAGGTTTCAAGTAGGAGGCCAGATTCATGGAAAAGGAAACTGGAAGTGTCAGAGCAGCCAGGTGACTTGCCCAAGGTCACGGACTATAACTGGCAGAGCCAGGATTTGAAGCTGGGTGGGTCAGACATGTGCGTTTCCTCTAACCCACGTGATAAAATGATTATGATGGGCAAACTGAGTCCAGGTTAGATCTGTCCCTGGGCCAGTTGCTTCCGTCTATTTTACTGGCAAAGAAAAGTCCGTCACCTCCACCAGGGAATTTAGGGATGGAGGACACAAAACTTCCCTCTTGGCATCAGGCATGAGTTCACACAGGTTAAATCTGGGGTCACTGAGAAGGGCCATCTTGCTCAGAGAGACAGAGGAGGGAGCCCAGCTTTCCCCAGCTGTGCTTCTGGGTCACCAGTTGGCCCCAGATCACAACCACAGGGACTGCTCACTCCCATGCAGTGGTCTATGGTGTAAAATGGGTAAAATTAGAACTACTGAACACAGAGCTCCTCTAACTCTGACCTTTCCCAGGTTCACTGAAGGGATTCTGGGCAGTTTTGCGTGCGAGTCAAGAAATGAAAATGGCTAGGAGTCAGACAGACCTGTCTTCAAATCCTGGCTCTGCCAATTGCATGCAGGGTAGCCTTGAGCCAGTGAGTTACCTCCCCGAGACTCAGTCTTTTCAGCTGCAAAATGGGTCGGGGGTAAGGATGAGGGAGATCATTCCAGAAGCTGGTGCACCGTGGGCACTTGGGATGGAGAGCTCCAGGTCACCCACCTCTCCCCCGTTGACATAGTCCAGCACGAAGTAGAGCTTCTCGGGGGTCTGGAAGGAGTAGCGCAGGCCCACGAGGAAGGGGTGGCGCACGTTCTTCAGGAGCACGCTGCGCTCCGCCATGATGTGGCTCTGCTGCGGAGTCACGCACACACACGCACGCATGCATGCACACACACATGCACATGCACACACACACACACACAGGTCGCATTACCACCCACGTGGCCACACTGCTCAAATACCCTCCGTGGCTCCTCACTGCCCTCAGAGCCAAGCCTGGGGGCCTTGCCTGGCATTCAGGGCTCTGCGCAGTCCACCTCATCCCCCACCAGTGCAGCTGGGTGCAGCTCCAGCCCTGGGTCCAAATTCCCTGCCTCCCCCACCCCAGTGAAAGTGTTAGTCGCTCAATCATGTCTGACTCTTTCGCCGACCCTATGGACTGTAGCCCCCTCAGACGCCTCTGTCCATGGAATTCTCCAGGCAAGAATACAGGAGTGGGTTGCCATTCCCTTCTCCAGGGGATCTTCCCGACCCTGGGATTGAACCTGGGCTCCTGCATTGCAGGCAGATTCTTTACCATCTGAGCCACCAGGGAAGCCTCAACAAGGCTGCAAGATGACTGAATCGATGAGTTTCATGGACAAGCTCTGAGAAAAGAAGGCAGGCACTACGCATATCCAGGCCTCTGATCCTGTTCCCCTGCCTAGACGTCCTCTTTTCAGATCATCAAAAGCCTGTCTTCAAGGCCACCTCCTTCAGCAAGATCTGCCCCGTGAGCTCCTTTTTAACATCAGTTCCCTCTCCTGAGTCCTCTGACTTGACATTCAGTCCTTCCTCAGGGCCTGCTCTGTCCTTCTTATAGAGTTGGCGTTAAAGAGACTCGAGTCAGGTGGAAGCATCTAGAATCCCTGGATGGCTGTGGCCTGAAGGGCCTTTGGCAAGCCTGAAGTGTGACCCCCACATTGCACAGATAGGGAGGCTGGCAGTTGACAGGGCAGAAGACTGGTCCGCCATGGAGCCCTGGGTCTTTAGGGGAAAGCAGAGGCTGGGACAGGGTCACCTGCAGGCCCTCCAGGTGAGGTGGTTAGCCTGCCTTCCTGGAAAATGGCCAGCAGAACACCCAGCCCCCCTGCACTGGACTGCCTCTATGCCCAGAGTTGGACCCATCATTAGAAGCCACCTGAGGCTGGGGGTCAAGAAGCAGGAGAGGAGATGCCTGAGCCCAAGCCCTGGTACCTCTTTCTTCTTTAAGATGGACTTTTTCTGCAGCACCTTCACTGCATAGAACATCCCGTCGGACTTGTGCTTGGCCAGTAGGACCTGAGCAGGAGGACAAATGCAGAACCCACAGGTGACTACTCCTCTGAGCTTTGGGTTTCTCAGTGGTGGTGCAGACCTCTAGTTCCAGCCTTGCACCCATGATTCTGCAGGTTGTAAGCTCCCACTTTGCACACGTGAGTGACAGTAGGGGATGGAAGGGGCTGGAAAGGGGGGAAACCCAGGTCTCCCATGCTCATAGGTCACTCACCTTCCCATAGTTTCCTTTGCCAATGACTTTGAGGAAGTCAAAGTCCGTGGGCCGGGCACTGGGGCAAGAGGAAGGAACACAGGTCAGCATTTGCCAGCTTGGGAAACCGGGTACATTAGTCCAAATCAGGGCTTCTCTTTGAAGCTGGAGAAGGCCATGTTTTTCCATCCAAGAGGGTCTTCTCAGACTGGCCCCTGCCTCTGGGGATCTCACAATGGAGTAAACAACAGGCAAGAAGGGGAGAAAACCAAACACAACCACAGAAGGCAAGGAATCTGGCCTCCAAAGACAGAGAAGGGCTTGGAGGGTGGGGGGCTGCTAATAATGTAGGCTTTGGGGGAATATTCCAGCTACAGGGCTCAGCATGAGAAGAGGCTGGGGAATGAGTGGGAGATAAAGCTGGGGGCCGGTCCTGGGCTCAGATGGTAGAGGGTCTTGACGCTGAATCAGAGAACTTGGGTTGTATTCCCAAGGTGAGGGGAGCCAGGGAAGAAAGTGATTGAGAGACTGGAACTCACTTTGGGTTGGCAGAAGGCCCCAGGTTGATATTCCCGTTGGCCCTCGGGAGCTAAAGACATTTAAAGAAAGAGGCGATTAAGATCAGAGGGTCCCGACTCATTGGCCTCCTCCCTCCCCCCTGGCCCAAGCCCTGCTCCCTTTTCCAGTATCTCTACTAGCCTGCCTGCCCTCTTTCCTGCATCCCTTTCTCCCTTCCTTCTTTCCCTCCATCTACCATCCCAGCCAACCATCCACATCTCACCTGCTTCTCACGATAGCCTTGGGAGGCTGTTGTACCAAATGTGAGGGTGAGGAAACTGAGACCCAGAGAAGAGCTGTCGGAGGACTTACAGGCAGCCCCACCGGCATGAGAATACAGGTGACCTCGGAGCCAATCCCATAATTTTTCCACCTCACTTACTTCTTGAAGCCCTTGCCCAAGTGTCTTTTCTCTTTACCCTGCAAATGGCCCGATTCCATGAGCTCACAGTGATCCCGATGGGCGCCCCAATCCTGGGACCGTCCACCTGGCTGATGAGGACCTCCCTGGGTTTCCTCGACCTTGGGAGGAAGGGACCCCCCCCCTGGTGGTGGGTGGGGGAACCAAGACCCACCTACCTGCGGACTGGGGGTGCCAGCTGGGCTCGAGTCCATGCTGCAGCAATGATCAGGTGCGCTCTGGGGACGCAAGGAGGAGCAGGATGAGGGAGGTGCCACTGGGGAATTAGTGTCGCCTGTCTAGGGTGTTAGGCACCGCTGCTCTGTCGTCCCCTGCCCGACGCCCTGCGCCTGCCCTAGGCCAACAACCCCAGCCTGGGACAAGAAATGATGTCCTCTGGGCCCAGCTTCTCCAGTCAGACATCTCAGGAGGGAAGGAGGGAGAACGGTCAGGGGTGGCCCTTCCCAGGCTGAGTCTTTTCAAGCACTGGGGATGGCCAGGGCAGCTCTGATGTCTGGGAAGGCCACGGCTGGAAGGACTCTTGCAGGGCATAAAGTCTGGACTCTTCCTCCCATTTCAGAGGCAAGGAGCCTGAGGCCTCAAAAGGGACTTGCCTAGGGTCCCACAGCTTGTGAGGGGTAGGCTGGGCTCCCCTGGATCCCATACAGGCATGTTGCCACCCTGGATCCCTAGAGACAGCCCTGGGCTGGGTGCTGTGTTGACTATTATGTCTCAGCCACAAGGACTTCCGCCTAGTGTCCCTGGAGGGGCAGCTGCCCTGGGGACTTTGGACCAGAATCACGAACAGACCCACGAGCAAGTGAGCTAAGACACTTCAGTTGTGTCTGGCTCTTTGTGACCCTGTGGACTGTAGCCCTCCAGGCTCCTCTGACCATGGAACTCTCCAGGCAAGAATACTGGAGTGGGTTGCCATGCCCTCCTCCAGGGGATCTTCCTGACCCGGGGATCGAACTCTCATCTCTCACGTCTCCTGCACTGGCAGGCGGGTTCTTTACCACTAACGCTGGCTGGGAAGCCCCTGGCTGTGTCTGTTTGAGATGAAACAGTGGAGAGTGTGAACCACAGTCTGTGCAGCCGGGAGCATATGTCTTCCCTGCCCCCTAGCCTGCATGGTGGAGGATGCTTATATGTCCAGGCCCTGGCTCGGCAAGCCCAGGACCCCACAGCCCCACTCTAGACTAGAAGATCAAGTCCAGGAACTCAGATTGCTCTCAGGGACTGCAGGGTACCGCGCCTCCTGAGACCACAGCTTTGGCCTGTGCTGGGGCCTGGGCTGCCGTAGAGACCACCCATTTTTACAAGGGGGCCTTGGTCTTCTCGGGAGCTGAGAAAGTGACCACAGGGGAAGAGAGGGAATTTTCCCTGTCCAGGCTACTCCGGGAGGCCCAGCCCCATGGAGCCCTGAGAAGGTGAGCCGCAGAGCTGCCCAAAAACGGAGCGCAGCCTGGCTTCAGCCAGTGCCCCGAGTCCACACTCCCGCAGCCCACATCCCTCCTGGCCCGGCCCTGGCAGCCCCTCTGCCAGACCCTTGCCTCCCCAGCCCCATGTACCTGCACAGCCTGTGGAGAGGCCGCTGGGAGAAGCCGCGGTGGGAGCTGGAGGGTGGACAGTGGACAAGAAGCCCTCTCTGTTCTCCCAACAAGGGCCGAAGTGTCTGTGCCTGGCGCCGGCCTGGCCCCGGCACCCAGCTCGGAACTCCCGGCCACGGCGAGGGAGCTGTTGATGTCACGCGGGAGCCAGCAGAGCTTAAGAAGGGACCGAAGTCCTCTGTTCCCTCGGGGACATCGCCTCCCCCTGGGGGGTGTGGGTAGAAGGGCGTGAGCGACAGCTGCGGGAGAGCTGGAGCGATGCTGGGGCTTGTTGGAATGCACGTGAGTGTGGGGGTGGGGGTGTGTGTGCAGGTGTTTCGTGCAGAGATGTGTGTCTGTCTGTCTATCTGGTGTATCAGTGTGTCCCTGTGTGTCAAGATATTTGTGTATCAGTGTGACCATGTTTGTGTGATTTTGTCGTACATCAGTGACTGGCCTGTGTGTCGATGTGCTTCAGTGAGTCTCTGTGTAGTATAGTGTGTGGACACGGCAGTGTGTACCTCTATACATGTTAATGTGTTGTGTGCATGTGTGTGTGTCTATGAATACACATGTGTGACAGTGGTCTTTGTGGGTCTGTGTTCATATCGGTGTTTATCCATAAATCTGTGTGTGTGTGTGTCTGTGTGTGTGTCTGTGTGTCTGTGTGTGTGTGTAGGGGGCCTGTCTGGGAGGAGACATGTTCCCCGGGGCCTACACAGGCCCGCTGCAGACCATCTGGAGCTGAAGATGAAGCTCAGAGACCTGGGAGCACTTTGGCTCCCAAGAAACACCTGCAGGTGTTTCAGGGCCTGGGTGTCTGGTTCAATCAGCCTGGCCTTGGTCTTTGCTGAACACTTGGACTTTGGGGTCCTTCCCGATGGCCCTCCAGGTTCTGACCATTGTCTCCAGAGCAGGACTGGGACCTAGCACTCTGCTGCAGCGCTGCAGTGCTTGCACCTGGACACACCTCTCCTCTAGCAACAAAATAGAAAGAAACTGTGTGGGGCTAAAAATAACTGCATGCCTGGCAGATGGGGCAAATTTCTGAACCCAAAGGATACAAAGAGACCAAAAAATCCAATTGCCACTTTTGAGGAGCCTGGAGCAAAAGCAGGGTACTGTGCATGCCTCCTTCACTCAATACCACTTAAGGGTGGGGGCAAGATACCTAAAGTTACCCTTCCCCCCCCACCCCTGGACACACCCCTGTGCAGTGCTTACTTGCCCCTTCACATCTGATTCTTTGTGACTCCATGGACTGTAGCCCACCAGGCTCCTCTGTCCATGGGGATTCTCCAGGCAAGAATACTAGAGTGGGTTGCCATGCCCTCCTCCAGGGGATCTTCCCAACCGAGGGATCAAATCCAGGTCTGCATTGCAGGCAGATTCTTTACTCTCCGAGCCACCAGGGAAGCCCAAGAATACTGCAGTGGGTAGTCTGTCCCTTCTTCAGGGGATCTGGCCAACCCAGGAATCGAATCGGGGTCTCCTGCATTGCAGGCATATTCTTTACCAGCTGAGCTACCATGAAAGCCCTGGACACACCCCTACTCTCACCCATATAAGGAACAAGCTTGTCCCCCACTTAGGGAGTGAGCAAGCAAGAGGATCTTTTGTTTGTTCTCGCTCACCCTGCTGCAACATGGACCTCAGAAAATCCTGCCTGAATTTCTTGCCTGGTCTCTGGTCAATTTCTATTCATTGTGAAGGTCAAGAACCCTGGTTGGTATCACCAGGAAGCAGGGTCCCGGTGGCAACCTAGTGTGTGATGACCTAGTGCAATAATCAGGTACTCACAGGGTATCTTCCTCTCTCTAGGAGGTTATACGGGGTGTTCTGGGGAATGAAGGAGTTGACAGGGCCTGACATGGCCCCTGCTCTTCTGGAACTTTCTGTGTGGCTACCACATGCCACACTCAGACCTCTGTAATTCACCACAGTGTGGGGATCTGTGGAGCTGGGGCCAAGGGGGCTCGTCAGAAAGGGACCTGAGCCCAGTGGCCTTGGGGGGGGTCCTCTGTGGGCTTTGATGTAGGTGGGGGAGTCATCCAAGGAAAACCCGAGTGAACAGTACCAGAGCCTTTCGTTTTTTAAGAAAATGGAAATGTTGAGCCAACACACAGATGGGTAGGATATTATGTTGACAAAACATAATGCCCAGAACAAGGTCATTCTTTTCAATGACAAGACCCTGATGCAGCCTTCATTTAGGAGCACTGCTTAGAACAGGAAATCAATAATGAAAATAATAGTAACCTCAAGGTCCAAGCATAGGGCACATTAGAATACTCGCTGACCATAATAGTTTCCTCTCTGGGACTTACATCTTGAGAGACTGTCCCATTTTCTATGTTCCCTTTTCAGTTAAACTCCTTGAAATAGTTGTCTGGACTCAGTTCCTACTCCTTCTTCCTTTCCTGTCTTGGAGCCATTCCAAAGAGGCTGTTATCCCAACATGCTCCCAAAAGAATAGACCAGTAACCTCCATGTGCCAGAGCCAGTGATGAATTCTTTGTTCTCATGTCATTCTGTGTCTCTGAGGATATGACCCCCTTTTCCCACTTGGCATTAGGATCTGCTGGTTTTCCTCCTACTTCGCCAACTGCTTTTTCTCCATCTTTTCTACTGGATTCCCTCTTATTCCCCCAGAAACACTGGCCCGGCCTTTCTCTACACTTGTTCCCCAGTTGATAGCAACCAGTTTAACGGTTTTAAGTGTTGACTAAACCCCACAATTCCCAAACTCATCTCTCTAGCTCTGATACACTCCTGACTCTGGATTCTCTGACACTTCACCAGTTAAAGGTCTAGAGGCACCTCACTCTTAACATGTCCAAAACGAAAGTCCTAATTTTCCTTCTTTCCACTCTCCCCAGCCTGCTCCTCCACTGACATCTATCTCCGTAATGATACTACCACCTACTCAAAAGTTCTGACCAGCAACTAGAAATTCATCCTAGAAATTTTGCACCTTCACCCTGCTTCCACCACTACACCATAAAATCACCTTAGACTTTACCTTCAAAATCCCACATATATGTGGGATCTAGAAAAATGGTACAGATGAGCCTATTTGCAGGGCAGGAATAGAGACACAGATGTAGAAAATGGACATGTGGACACGGTGGGAGAAGGGGAGGGTGAGATGAATTGGAAGATTGGGATTGACATATATACACTACCATGTGTAAAACAGAAATCTAGTGGGAACGTGCTATAAAAAGCACAGGAAGCTCAGCTTGCTGCTCTGTGATGACTCAGGTGGGTGGGATGGGGGTAGGTAGGAGGGAGGTCCAAGAGGGAAGGGATATATGTATGCATATGGCTGACTCACTTCATCATACAGCAGAAACTAACACAACACTATAAAGCAATTATATGCTAAATAAATAAATAAATGAAACTAAATCTATCCAGACTCTCCTGCTGCAACCAGCCGGCCCTGAGCCCCCATCATCACTTGCATGGATTATTGCGCTCACTTCCCCACTGTGTTCCTATTTCTTGCTTGACCCTCTACGATCTTTCTTCACCAAAAACCAGAGTGACTCTTTATAACTGGACGTCAGATCATGTGACTTTGTTGCTCAAAAGCTCCAGTGTACTTGCCACCAAATTTAGGATTAAAATCCAGTCTTTACCACAGTCTACGAGATTCCACGTGACCTGGCTCCTGTCTCCCTTTCCTCCTTGGTCTCCAGGCTCTCCCTTTCACTGCGCTCCAGCCTGGCTTCTTTTCTGTCCCTCAAACACACGGAGCACCCTCTGACCTCCTGCCCCTTGCCCTTACATTTCCCTTTGCTTAGAATACTCTTAGAGACATCTGCGTGATCGCCTTCCACTCACATCACAGAGGTCTCTGCTCAAACGTCACCTCCCAGAGAGGCCCTTTCCACAACCAATTGTCCTGGTTAGGGGTTTCCCGGGATGTGAGACTTTCAGTGTTTCAACCAGTGCAATCCTGGGCAAACCAGGATGGTTGAACACTCTGCAATACCAGTCCCACCCGTTCCCCATCCACATTTTTTGCTTTATATTTTACTTTACAACAACAATACTTTACAACTTTACTCTACATCACTCTCTGACACCTTATCTTACAACGCTTTGATTGTTTATTTTTTGTCTTGAACTTGAACATTGGCTCTGCAAGGGCAAAGACTTCTCTTATTCACTCTGAATCTCTATCATCCAGATCAGAGCCTGGGATTGGGTTGGAGCACTGTACATATGTGACTAATGAATCGAGGAATGAATTGATAAGATAAATTAGAGTATATCTATAATTTGGAAAATCACCCAGTTAAAAAACGACATATTGGCCTATGTAAACAGAAATGGGAACATATATGTAATACAATGTCAAGGCAAAAAAAGCAGGTTTCCAAATGGTAGGTGACCAATGGTAGGTGACTTTGTTAGGAAAATAAAGACATAACGCACATAACCACCAAAAAATGGCTGGAGGGACATGACCCAAGGTGATAGTGGAGTTGGGTTACCTTAGTTATCTTTTTATCTTTGTACCATTACATAAAAATTCTCAAGGTATTGCTGTTCATTTACTGCTTGGGTACTAAGTCCTGGTGGGAACTTTGACAGGCTCATTGCCCACCACCACACTCTCCCATCACCTTGACTCTGGCGCCCACACCTGAGTAGTTCTCAGCATCTTTCTCTCTGCACCACTGCCTTCTGATTTTCTGGCTAGAGGTTGAATGAGCATCAGCATTTTCTCCCAGTTCTTTAGACCTACAGAGACCCCTGCAAACTCTCGGGAGGTGGTCCAAGTTCCTCTGAGAGCCCTCAAGCCTGTTCCTTCCTCCAACTTGCCCCAGCCTAGACGTGCACCCTTCTGCCCCATCACTCCATGTTCCTGCCCACGTCTTCTGGACCTGTTGGATGCAGTGGGAATGCAGGGGGCGGGGGTGGTCACACAGTTCCCTCTTTTTGGAACACCCTCTCAACCAATCAGGTCTGCTCCGCTAACCCTTTGCATCTGTCCTCACCAGCCTTTCCCATAGGCTTCACCAGACCACCCCCAATCCCACGAACCCTTCCTTCCTTGTGCCCACTTCTGTTGCTACAGTCTTCTCTCTATTGCTGTTTATCCATTTACAAGCCTGCTTGCCCAGCGCCTAGCAATGACATGCCAGTGACATCACGTACCACTTCGGTCTTATTTTGTTTCCGCAGCGCCATGGGTTAAGAACTATCAACATTCTTGTTTTGAAAAGGAGGAAACAGGCACAGAGAGGTGAAGTGATGTGACTCAGACATCTAGGTAGTAAACGACATAACTGGGATTGGAAACCAGCCAGTCTGACGCCAAAGCCCATGGCCTGGAATTTCAGGGAGAAGTTAGGAATTTAGAAAAGGAAGGAAGGGGGACTTCCCTGGTGATCTAGTGGTTAAGACTCTGCACTTCCTATGCAGGGGGTGCAGGTTCAAGCTCTGGTTGGGGAACTAAGTTCCCACATGCTGCGTGGCACTGCCAAGAAATTAAACAAACATTTACCTTTTTTTTTTTTAAATTCAAAAAAGGAAGGAATGAAGTTAGTGGGAAGGAAGCAAGGATGAAATGGATTCGTTAGGAAGGAAGAAAATTAGGCAGCACAGGTAGAGAATTAGCTGAGAGGGAAGGAAGGAAAGAAGGGAAGAAGGAAGGGAGGGAAGTGATAGGAAGCAAAAAATGAAGGAAAGGAGTTAGGGAGGAGGGTGTCAAAAAGGAAAGGAAGTCAATACGGGCGTTAGGAAGGAAATTAGCTAGGTAACCAGTTTCCCGTGTTGGCAGACAAACACATTGGCAGGCAGGTGTCCTGCTCACGGTGGAGTCACTCACCTGAAAAAAACTAGGTCCCGCTCAGGTCCTGGGCTCCGGCCCCGTACCCAGCTCTGCCTTCCAGGCTCTCTGCATGGTCCCTCTGACCCACAACCCAATCCTGACTGGCCGAGCAACCTTCCCAGGCAGGAGCGACCTGTCACCCACTCACTCAGGCTCCCAAACCAGCTGAAGTTCAACCTTCAGCCCTGCTGGCTGGGCACTGGCTACCGGGCTTTCCAGTTACTAATTAACCACTGGACCTGAATCACAACGCTGGCCGTGTCCACTGGCTCCTCCACCGGGCCCTGCCCTGGGGACCATCTTTTAAAAGGTACAGCACAGCTTACGTTGTGTGACCGTGGGCAAGTGACTCCAGCTCCCAGAACCTCGTGTGAATCTGTGATGCTGCCCAGCAGGGAGCGGCTCTGAAGTCCCTTTAACATTCTCACACTTCATTCTCTGAAATCTTGCCCCCACCAACCCCACCTCCAAGCCCTGCTCAAATGCTGACTCTTTCTACGTAGCCTTCCCTGATTCCATTAGCAGAGTCACTATCCCTTCCACTTAGAGCCTGAGAAATTGACCAAGGAAGACACCTGTTTTGCACGGTTCTCACTAATGGGGACTCCCAGCCTCTTTGATTAGCCCAATCGTGGATCCATCTGGGGGAGAGCAGCTCATTTGCCCGCTGTGCCAGCCCGGCCACCTGATACCCCTGGAACTCTCTTGTGTTGAGCCAAATCCTGGGCCCAGAGCTCACCTGCCCCAGCACTGCCGGGGCACCGACCTGGGAGGAGCACCCTGTCTGAATGGAGACCCATGCCCCACTTTGCCCTTTGGAGAACTGAGACTCAGGGACCAGGGCTCAGCTCGCCCCAGGCTTTGTCCTGTTTGATCTGAAGCTGCCCAGACTGAGCGTTCTAACTCAGGGCAGGGGTGGAGCCTGGATTGCCGGACAGGTGAGCAAAGCTTTGCCCCATGTCCCCCTTCTCTGCCAATGCAGGGGACATTGGTTTGATTCCTGGTCTGGGAAGATCCCACATGCTTTGGGGCAACTAAGTCCTTTGCCACAACTACTGAGCCCAAATGCCTAGAGCCTGTGCTCCACAACAAGAGAAACCCATGCGCAGCAACAAAGACCCAGTGCAGCCAAAAATAAATTTTTAAAAATGTCAACAACTTTCCAGTCATTCCAGTGCCTTAGAAACTGGTGATGTGCTCGGACAGCTCTGCCTGCCTCACTCCTCCGCCAGCACACACAGCAGCAGTTGCCTGGCTTTGGCCCAGAGAGGGGCAGCGGCTGGCTCCAGGGCACCGAGCAAATCAGGGCAGAGCCCAGGGTCCTGCCTCTTTCCTGGTCTGAGCTGCTCCTCCTCTGCCAACCTCCTCCTCTCTTCCAGCCAGTTTGGAAAAAACCCCACAAGATGGTATTGCGTAAACAGTATGGAAGCATTCCAACCCACCGAAGACCTTGAAATAAAAAGTGAAAACTTCTCCTCCAGCCTATCTTCAACCTCATTTCCAGAGATAACTGCTATTAACTCAAAGGTGACTTTTCTTCCAGACTTTTGCCTACACCTTCATCTGCATATCTCATCCATCCCCCCCATCCCGCTGAAAAATGGACCATACTGTGCATATTGTTCAGCAACTCGCTTTTTCCCCTCAGACACAACTCTCCGTGTCAACACACATGTACATGCTGCATGCTAAGTCACTTCAGTCACGTCCAATTCTGTGTGACCCCACGGACTGCAGCCTGCCAGGCTCCTCTGTCCGTGGGATTCCCCAGGAAAGAATACTGGAGTGGGCTGCCATGCCCTTCTCAAGGAGATCTTCACCCACCCAGGGATGGAACTCTCCTAAGTCTACCTGCATTGGCAGGTGGGTTCTTTACCACTAGCGCCACCTGGGAAGCCCGTGTCAACACATACAGCATTTTAAAGACATCTGTATCAGGGACTCCACACTTCTTCTGCAGGGAGCATGAGTTTGTCGGGGAACTAAAGGTCCCGCATGCCTCGCTGTATCACATTCCTAATGTGGGATTAATTTCCCCACTACTATTTTCCATCCTCCGTTCCTTTGCTGATAGACACTCAGACTGTTAACCAAAATCACAGTAATTCTAATGAGGCTGCAGAGAATATCTCTGTGTTAATATTGTGTGACCTTGGCAAGTGTTTCTCTCTGGTAAACTCCTGCAAGTGGGAGTTCTGGGTTCATTTTGACCTACCTACCAAGTTACTCTAAAAAGTTGTACCAACTGACATGCTATCACTGGTGGTGCTTAAACTTGCCCTTTCCTCTCAAAGATGCTGCAGAAAATGGCCAAGGCCACTCCTTCCCTGAGGCCACGGCAGTAAGGCATTCCCCCTTCCCCCCTTCATTTTCCTTTTTCTTTTCCCTCTCAATCTCCCTGTATCCTCTCTTTCAGCTGGCTGGATTCTGTAGCTTGGATGTGATGGTCAAAGATTTGTTCTCAGGGATAAGAAGGGGGAACAAGACTGAACCAGTGGGAGTCCACCACTGTGAATACTCCCTCCACTTTGGCATCCCTCGGCCCACTTTTCCCTGCTTTATCTGTCCCGCCCCATCCCTACTCCTGCCAATATCCCCACCTACACATACCCTCTCACATCTGCAGATTCATCCATAGGCAGAGGGAGATCAGGGGTCAGGATTGAGAAGCCTGTTATCCATGTGGATTGAGTGCAAGACCCTTGGGTCAACAGAGTTCACACACACGATGGAGATGAGCCCCCCCCCGCCCCACTTACTTTTCTTTTAAAAGAAAAAGATTTTCAGAAAGTAATAAATGTACAGCATTTTTAAAAATGGAGCTGGACTATGAGGTAGATAATGAGAAAGGTCTCTTCCCCGTCTCCTTCCTTATGGACAAAGAATGCGCTTTAGCTGCTTCCTTTGGTATTTTTTAAAAAATATATTTAGTTTTAATTGAAGGATAGTTGCTTTACAATATTGTGTTGGTTTCTGCCACACATCAACATGAATCAGCCATAGGTATACATATGTCCCCTTCCCTCTTGAGCCTCCCTCCCACCTCCCACACCATCCCACCCCTCTAGGTTGTCACAGAGCTTCCTTTGGTGTTTATTAATACTTCCACATGTCTAAATAGCATGATTATACTGAGATTCCCTCCATCTGTCCCTTTTTAGAAATTCTCAAGTGGTTTCCTTACAATAATTCCATCTCACCCATCCAAACATTCACCTCTGCTTTTCCTAAAATTAATTGGTCATTGTCTCATTTGATTGTTTGAAATATTCAATGTATACCTCTGCATATATTGCACACCTGTACAAACACACATGCAAATAATTCTCAAATGCTCTGATAGAGCTGAAAATAGCCTCCTAATACAATAATATTGGGTTAGCCTAAAAAAATTCAATCAAGTTTTTCTGTAATATCTTAGGGAAAAACCTGAATGAACTTTTTGGCCAACCCAATGAATTAATTTGAGTTTGTTTGGTTGTTTTTTTTCTCATCCTTCCTGGAGATTTTCATCCTTCTCTTTTCACCTGGACAACTGCTCAGTTGTCAGCCTGGCCCTTCTTTTTCCATCACTCTGGAAATTCCCTTTGTCTTTCTCTTTTTTAAAACAATTAAAAAAATTTTTTTTGAGTGTGCCATGTGGCATGCAGAATCTTATTAATACTTCCACGTGTCTAAATAGCATGATTTAGATGAAACCATGCCCCCTGCAGGGGAAATGTGGAATCTTAACCACCGAACCAGAGAAGCTCTTTCTTTGTCCCTCTCCTTGTTGGATGTCCTATTTCCTGGATCCTATGGGTGTCCTCTTTTTTACTTAACTGTTAAAACTGTGGTTAAATCTATGTAAATAAAATTTGCCATTTTAACCATTAAGAAGTGGACAATTCAGTGTCATTAAGTATTCACAGTGTTGTGCAAGCATCATCATTAGCTCTTTCCAAAACTTTTTCATCACCCCTAAGAACTGTGTGGCCATTAAGCAATAACTCCCAATTCCCTCTTCACCCAGCACCTGGTAACCTCCAGTCTACTTTCTGCCTCTATAAATGTGCCTATTCTAGATATTTCACGTAAGTAGAATCATACAATATTTGTCTTTTTGTGCCTGGCTTATTTCACTTAGTGTAATATTTTCAAGATTCATCCATGTTGCTTAGTCCATTTTGTGGTTGAATAATATTCCACTGTATGGATAGATATACCACACTTTCTCTATCTATTCGAGGATTTCCAGGTGGTGCCAGTCAATGCAGGAGACATAAGAGACGTGGGTTCAATCCCTGGGCAAGGAAGATCCCCTGGAAGAGGGCATGGCAACCCATTCCAGTATTCTTGCCTGGAGAATCCCCATGGACAGAGGAGCCTGGTGAGCTAGAGACCATAGGGTCGCAAAGAGTTAGACACAACTAAAATGACTTAGCACGCACACACGTCTATCTATTCATCTATATTTTGTCTACCTATCCATCTATTAATGGGCTTTTGGGTTGCTTCCACCTTTTGACCATGGTGAATAATACTTCAGTGAACACTGGCATATAAATAATCTGTCTTCAAATCTTTTAGATATATGAAAAGTGAAAGTGAAGTTGCTCAGTCGTGTCCGACTCTTTGCGACCCCATGGACTGTAGCCTACTGGGCTCCTCCATCCATGGAATTTTCCAGGCAAGAGTACTGGAGTGGGTTGCCATTTCCTTCTCCATTTTAGATATATACTTAGGAGTAAAATTGCTGGGTAATATGTGCTGCATGTGTACTGAGTAGCTTCAGTCATGTCCGACTCTTTGGGACTCCATGAACTGTAGCTGGCCAGAGTCCTCTGTCCATGGGATTCTCCAGGCAAGAATACTGGAGTGGATTGCCATGCCCTCCTCCAGGGGATCTTCCCGACCCACGGATCAAACCCCCTGTCTCTCTTACGTCTTGTGCATTGGCAGCGGGTTCTTTACCACTAGCGCCACCTGGAAAGTTCACTGGGTAGTATGGTAATTAAATATTTAGCTTTTTGAGGAGCCAAACTGTGCCAAACTTTTCACAGTGGCTGCACCATTTTACATTCCAACCAGCAGATTCTTCACATCCTTTCCAACAATTATTATTTTCCTTTATTTTATTATAGTGATCCTGGTAGGTGTGACATGGTAGCTCATTGTGGTTTTGATTTGCATTTTTCTGATACTAATGATGTTGAACATCTCTGTGTGTTCTAGCCATTTGTGTATCTCTGGAGAAATGTTCAGTCAAGTCCTCTGCGATTTTTCTTTTTGGATTGTCTTTTTGTTGTTTCGTTTTAGGAATTATTTATATATTTTAGATATTAAACTCTGGTCAGATATGTAATTTGCACATATTCTTTCCCATTCTGTAGGCTGTTGTTTCAACTTTTTCATTCAGTGTACAGAAGGTTTTAATCTTGATGAAGTACAACTTGTCTGATTTTTCTTTTGTTGCTTGCACTTTTGGTGTCACATCTAGAATCCACTGTCAATTCCAAGGTCATAAAGATTTACCTCTATGTTTTCTTATAAGGGTTTTATGGTTTTAACTGCTATTTGGGTCATCGATCCATTTGGAGTTCATTTTTTATAGAGTGTAAGATAGGCATCCAACCTCACTTTTTCACAAGTGGAAATCTCGGTGTCCTGTTCCTTCCCCATTGAATGGACTTGACATTCTTATAAAAAATCAGTTGGCTTTAAACAAAACTTTAAGAAAATAATTTGGCCGCTGGGATGTCCCTGGAGGTTCAGTTATTAAGATGCCATACTTCCAATACAGTGGGCACCAGTTCCACCAATTGCTGGTATAGGGGAAATAGGATCCCACATGCCGAGCAGTACTGCTGAAAGATTAAAAAAAAATCAATTGGCCATGAATGTATGGATTTATTTCTGGACTCTCAGTTCTATTCAGTTCTTCTTTATGTCTGCCCTTATGCCAGTACCATCCATTTTGATTACATTACCTTTGTAGTAAGTTTTGAAACTAGGAAGTCTGAGTCCTCCAACTTTGTTCTTTTTCAAGATTTTGCCACTTGCAATTTCATACAAATATGAGAATCAGCTTATATATTGCAAAAAAGTGCACTGGAATTTTGTTAGAGTTTACACTGACTCTATAGATCACTGCGTGCAAGTATTGATGTTTTAACAATGTTAAGTCTTCCTACCCATGAATACTGTCTTGCCGTTTATTTGTCATGTTGAGGAATTTTCCTTCTATTTCTAGTTTTCTGACAGTTTTTATTGTGGAAAGGTGTTGGATTTTTGTCAAATGCCTTTTCTGTTAATATATCAATCGAGATGATGATACGCTTTCCCATTCATTCCAGTAAAGTGGAATATTATATAGATTGACTTTCTTATGTTGAAAAGACGTATCTTCGAATTCCTGGGATTTTTCTCTTTTTTGATATACTCTTTTCATTTTGATGGAACACATTGTCCAGTGGCTTTCTGAGGAAAGGTGCATGGGAGGTAAAAGTTTGAAACCTTGATTTGAAAATGTTCTGCATTCATATTTGATTGACAGCTTGACTGGGTACAGAATTTTTCTTTGAAACTGTGAAGACATTGCTCTTTTCTCTTGCTTCCAGCATAGTTGTTGAGAAGGTCAATGCTATTGTATTTCATGTTCGTTTGGATGTGACCTGTTTTATTCCCTCTGGGAGCTTTTAGATCTCCTCTTTGTTCTCATTTTTCTGACATCTCACAATAATATAGCTTGGTATCATTCCTTTTACATCTACTGGCCTGGGCATGCAGTGGGATCTTTCCATCTGTCTCTCTGTGAAATTTCCTTTTTTATTTTAAGTTCCTTTTTATTATAATAATTTATTTGTTCTCTCAATGGCATTTCTATTAGTTGTATATTGGATTTCTAGTTAGTCCTCTACTTTTCTTCAGTTCAGTTCAGTCTTTCAGTCGTGTCCGACTCTTTGAGACCCCATGGACTGCAGCATGCCAGGCTTCCCTGTCTTATCACCAACTCCCGGGCTTACTCAAATTTATGTCCATTGAGTCAGTGATGCCATTCAACCATCTCACCCTCTGTCATCCTCTTCTCCTCCTAATTTTCATCTCTTTTTTAATTCTACTTTTGGGACAATATCAACTTAATCTTTCAACCCTTGTGCTGAATTATCTCTGCAATCACATTTGAAATTTCCAAAAGTCCTTATTTGTCTCTCAATACCATTTCTTTTCCTTTTATAGCAGCCATGGCTGATAGATGGTTAACTTCGGACAAAGGGAAGGATCAGTTCTTCCACTGTGATAGGTAGGAAAGAAGGAAGGATGGATGCAGGATAAGGTGGCAGGAAGGTGGGGTATTCCCTCTGATGACCTCCATTTTCTCTGTGACATAGATGGTGAGGACATTTACTGAGACAGAGTGAAAGGTAACGGGGTAGTTGGTTTGAGGAGCAAGGTAAAGGGAAGTCAGAGTTAATCCACCCCCACCCCAAATTCCAGCTGCTTCCTGGGCAGCCGTAAGGGTTGAAGCCAAAGAACATCAGTCCACCATGGTTACAACCTGCTCAGTAAGATAAATTCCTGGTTACAGTGTGGGAAAGATGGGCTCTTAGGCAGCTCCATGGCTGGCATTCTTCTAGCCCAGCAGTCTGGAAGAGCAGCAGAGCCCAGGAATTAAGGATGTTGCTGGCGTTGATGTGATGGACTATTTCTGCCACTTCTGCATCTGCTCACACCATCTCTGGGAACTTTAACAAATTCTAACTGTTCATCTTGACATTTCCCCATCCCTCAATTTGAGGTCATTTAAAAAACCTGGAGGGACTTCCCCGGTGGTACAGTGGATGAGAATCTGCCTGCCACTGCAGGGTACACGCACCCCGTCACTGGTCTGGAAGGATCCCACAAGCCGCGGAGCGACTAAATCCGCGAGCCGCAGCTACAGAAGCTCTGCGCTCCAGGCCCGTGGTCTGCAACAGGAGGAACCACTGCAATGGGAACCCCATGCACCACAACCAGGGAGTAGCCCCTGCTCGCCGCAACTAGAGAAAACCCATGCACAGCAACGAAGACCCAGCGCAGCAAAACAAAAACGAAACAAAAAGCAAAAAAAAAAAAAAAACCAAAACAAACAAAAAAACAAACCCAGAAAACCTGGAGGCTTCATGGAATTTTCCACTCTTGACCATTTATAAACTGTCAAGGATCAGGTCATTTTCACACTATTCTCAGGGGGTTCCCATTGTTTACATTATGTTGACTAGTATGACTATTATGTAGCCATCTATCTTTATCCTTTATTTCTTATCTTTAGAATAAAAATCAGATGCTTTAGGACCTCTAACAGCTTTATTATGTTACAATAAAGAATGCTTTATTCTCTCCGTTAATGGAACGGTAATTCATTTTGTGCTTTCTGGATCTCTGACCATGAAAATAGAAACAGACTCTGACAGCAAACCATCCTGTTCTTCAAGTTTATTTATGTTGTTTCAATACACTGACAAAATACACCACATTTTGTTTGTAAATTTTTCTCTCAAGAGTGACTTTATCTTTAACCAGAAGATTCTCTTAAAGAACACGCACGCGTGCGTGCATGCATGAACACACACACACATACACACACAGGCACACTCTCACAAGGCAAGTACGAAAAAACATAACTCCACCAAAGTGCGTGTGAATGAAAAGTGCAAACAGGCTTCATTTTCCAACTCTAGGATCATTCTCTCTGCTTCAGAAATTAAACAGAAAGCGTCTTGCTGCCCTAACCCAGGGCAAGGGCTGGGAGAGGCTGCCAGGGCCAAAGTATAGGCGGTTCTTGCTGCTGGAGAGCAGGTCAGAGGGCACAAGGCAAGGATGCCAACTCCCTCCCTTCATCCCTCACTGTGTGCCCAGGTCATGGTGTAACGATCTCATCTGGGGAAGGGAGGGGGTGAAGGGCCAGTGGGGTGGACAGAAGGCAGATTTCTCATCCCCCCCTTTATTTTTATGATTTGGTTTCTTTTCAGAGTTTGACATTGGTGCAAGACAGTGCTGAGGCTCCAGGTTCCGGGGCGCTTGGTCCATCTTGTCCTTCCTGTAGACAAGGGTTAGGACAGCGGAGGGCAGACCCAGCCGTCCCAGCTGTGCTCCTTAGACGTGGAGAGGCCCCACAGCACGGCTGTGTGTGCCTGCTGTTTCCTCACGCCAGAACCAGCGAGATCTCTCGGTCTCATCGGGGAGCAGACGAGGCCATGGGGCTGGTGGGTTTCAGTGGCACCCGAGCAACAAGGACAGAGGCTCAGACGGGCTCCTCCTTCCTCCTGGGCAAGGGGACGCCCATGCAACCTCGGTAAACCCAGACCCCTGCCCAGGGCAGGGCCGGGCCAAGCCTTCCCGGGAAGGTGGTGTCTCTGAGGTCTGTCCGCAGCCCTGCGGCAGTGCAGCAGGGGGCTGAACGGCTGCCCTGGTCCTCTCCTGGGCCGGGGCAGGAACTCAACAGAGCTTTGGGTTTCCCAAAGATAAAGCTTCATATTTTCACAATAGCCCTTGACATTTTCCCACACCGAAACTCACCTCTGCACCCTGACAAGCACATCTCAGAGTACCCGACACACATCTGCACTTATGTATCACGTAGCGGAGACAAGGGGTCCGGGGGAGGCCCCTGGCTCCACAGGAGCTTGGCGGTGGCACCTCACCTCCGTGGGTGCAGCCGGGTCCTACCAGGGCCTCTGCCCCATGCCCCTGTAGGCTGGGAGGCAGGTTTGGCAGTGGCTCAGTGGAGGCCACACTTGGACAGAAAGGTCAAAATCCCAGAGCCGCGGCAGGTACCCGGGTGGCAATGCAAGACAGATGGAGGGTGGTAAGAGAAGCTTAAGGGACATGGAGAATTCAAAGCTGGAGGAATTCACCTTCTTCCCAACTCCCACCTTTTAAGAGCCTTTGCAAGACTTCCCAAAACCAAGACATCTAAGAGACAGGTTGAATGTGACGCCATGGGGGGGAGGTGCATGCCAGGCAGAGTGCATCCCAGGCAGGCATTCCCATGGCAAAAGGCCTGGCAGGCATGGGGCCCTTACCTCCTGGGAAACATGCTGGCTGAGACCCATGGCAGCAGGGAAGGATGCTCTGCTCTGCTTTGAGAGCCACCATGTCTGCCGACCACCCTGCAGGCCCATGGCCCGGAATTATCTGATGTACCCAGGGGGTTGGCCTTGGCTACCTAGCTGGCCAGCCTGCCTCCTCTCCACAGTTGGCACAGGAGGGGTGTGTGGGAACATCTGGGGAAACTTAGCCTCTGCTGCAGAAGCCAAACATGTTCTAATCACCCCTCTTCTGGGAACAAGACAGGGCATGGGCGATACTAAATACTGAGCGGTCCAGAGCTGGGCACGCTGAAGAAGGCATCCTGGCTCAGAATTCCCCACTTCCAGGCAAGAGACAGAAAGGCATCCACAGCCCTCAATGGATGCTATGAAGACATACCTCTGGGAATGTCTGGGAAAACCAGACAGCAGAATGAGGGCAACAAAACCGGCAGACAGAAACAGGGGAGGTGCTTTTTTGAATAAAGGTGTTTGTGGCAGGGTGGCTTCCTGGAAGGAGGAAAGGAGATGGGGGGAA
Source organism: Cervus canadensis (assembly GCF_019320065.1). Classification (NCBI taxonomy): domain Eukaryota; kingdom Metazoa; phylum Chordata; class Mammalia; order Artiodactyla; family Cervidae; genus Cervus; species Cervus canadensis. The sequence goes on along the minus strand of NC_057395.1, from coordinate 70,704,151 downwards.
AGCACAGAGAGATGCCTAAGAAAGAAGGGCTTCAGGTTGAAGGACTCCCGTTCTACCATACTCTCTTTTAACTGCTGAGAGAAAGACCCTTTGGTGATGAAACAGGTCGCTGGAGAGGTGGGGCCGTCGTGGGTGGGGCACCTTCAACCTTCGCCATCAGTGACGCTCTCGAGGCCCGCTCGCACCTTCACTGGTGTGCCTGGTGGTGGATGAGCTCCAGGACTCAGGGGGCTAGGACTCCATCCTCCCCAGGGCTCCTCTGCTCCCCTGTACCTTGCAGGAAGTGGCCCCGGAGAGCAGGACCACCCTGGTTAAGGGCCAGAGGGTGGGGGGAGCGGGGGCGGGGCACAGGTGGGATGGGAGGAACTCAAGTGGGGAAGAAGCATCAGCTGCGGAGGGAGGGCCCAGCCCTGAGCCAGTCACTTTAAGGTGTCATCGGCGTTTTTGAACATGAGAATGGCGTTATAGATCTTCAAGGCTGGGCCCAGCTTGACGCTCATGATCTTCACAATGTCCGCCTGTGTCAGCAAAAGGAAGGCCTCGCCGTCAATCATCTGAGGGGTCGGGAGGGAGGTGGAAAGCGGAGAGGGGAAGGAGGAGGGTAGGGGTATGCGTTGGGGGTGGGGAGGGAGAAAGAAGATGGGCGTGAAGGACAGGTGTGGGGAGGGGCAGCGGAAGGCGGGGAGAGGAAGGAAAAAGGAGAAAGGACAAGGAAGGGAGGGAGGAAAAAAGGAAGACAGCGATGGGGACAGAGAAGGAAAGAAAGACATCCACTGGTCTCCCCGTGTCCACACACACACAGTCTCTCTCTCTCTTCCTGCTGGCTGGTCTGGATTTCAGAGTGTGTTTGCAAAACACTCTGCCTCCTCACTGACAGGGGCTTCTAAGAACCTGCTGTTGCTGTCCTCATATAAACCCAGGAGTCTACATCAGTGCCGTGAATAATAAACCAGCAGACACCGCGGGCAATCCCACGGGATGTGGGCTAAGCTCTACGCTGTTACCCGTGAGCTCTTTTTGAGAAGAAAAGGCAGGGTGGGGAAGGAAGAGAGGAAAAAAGAGAGAGATTTAACCTGAATCTAACCAAGCCTCTGCACCCGATGTCCAGTTTATAAGAAACACAGGGGAGAGTGGAATTAGTTAGATGACACTTCGAGGAAGCAATGAAACAAGTATACAAGTTCACATTCACCGAGACTGTTTTCAGTGTTGTGAAAAAAGAAACAAACAGAGGGCAACTATTCTAGAACAGAAGATACCTGAGAGATGTGATGACCCAGATCAGCTGTTTGAACTTTGCTTGGGTCCTGGCTCAAAATTTACTGCAAAAGATATCCCAGGCACAAGCAGGGAAATCTGAATACAGCAGAACACAGGTGATATAAAGCAGCTATTGCCCATTTGTTCGGTGGGATAACAAGGTGGTGGTTATGCAGAGAAAGACTTTAGTTTTTAAGAGATGTGTGCTCATCACCAGACTGGACAGGCTACCCATCAGACCACTGATCCCGAATTGGCACAGATCCAATTTCTCACTCATGAAGCATTCCTCTAATGACTGGTCTGTCCCAGCTGGAACGAATCCTGACTCATGTCCCACAAAGCATCACTTCAGCCAGAGAAAGCCCATTCCTTGGAGCAGCATCCTCCCTGGAGATGACAGATGATGTAGACCAGACCCTGGAGAAGGCAAACCTCAGACCTTGCAAAGGGCCCCCTCTACCCTGGGCAGACTCTACTGGACGTCGGTGGGCCACCAGCACACTGCCCCCCTTTGGCATTGCTTTCTTGTATCACAAGAAAATGCTTTCTTGTATTTCAGATCATGCTGGACTGAAATACACAGCAGATGCTCAAGGGAGAGACTGCTCTTCTCCTAAAAACGGGAGAAAGCCCGAGGACCAAACTCTGGGGTGATTCCGTGGCTGGCTAAGCCCCTGAACTCAAAGAGCATTGATTTACAACCTGTCACCACCCAAAGGAAGACCTCTAATGGATGCTACATCTTCTGCTCTGTCTCATTACACACGTGCAGAGAAGACTTGGTGCAAGACAGAAGGCTTAGCACAAGTTGTATAAGGATGGGAAGCCTTATTAATATTAGACATGACAGAATCAAGCTTTAAAACAATGAGACCATGAAACCAGCAAGAGATCATTTAATAGGGATACATGTAAAGTTTTACATTAAGGCTAATACCAAAAAACCTCCAGTGGTACTAGTAACACACTGGAAGATTTAGTGAGACTATAGTAGACAACTGATAGAAGGGGCAACTTGGGGACTTTCATGAACTCCAAGCTGGTGTGATGTGGCTATAATAAAGCTCGTGTGAACTTCTGCCAACAAAAATACAGGGCTCAAATCTGGAGAAGGAGAAAACTACCTAAAGGCCCGTTAACAGGAGAACTGTGGGATATTCATAACACAGAGCACTGCTCACGATAAAAAGGAGCTGAATACCAGTTACACGTAACACGGATGAACCTCCAAACACTCCACTGAAGAGGCAAATGCAGAAGACTGTGTGCTGTGTGATCCCACTGACATGAAGTTCAAGAACAGATAAACTAATCTATGGAGCTGGAAATCAGAACAGCAGTTGTCTATGGGAGCTCACAACAGGGGTCAAGAAAGAACTTTCTGGTATGATGGATGTTTCACATCTGATTGACATATTGGGTTCAGGGTGTACACATTTCACAAAACCTGTAGAATTATACTTTTGAGAAGCATAGTTGTATATGTGTGTGTACATTTCACTCCATGCATATTTTACCTCCATTTAAAAAACCTAGGTGTCAGCTCATCAGGTGTAGCCACTCTCTTGGGGACCACTCTCATGGGGGATGCTGATAATGGGGCAGGGGATACATGGGAACTCTCTGCACCTTCCTCTCAATTTTGCTGTGAACCTAAAACTGCTCTAAAAACATATAAAGTCTTTTTAAAAACAAAAGGAACGAACACCCAGAGGATCAGCAGCCCAGTGTGTTCTGTGTTGATCAAAGGGCATCTGAAACACAGGGCTCTGCACACAGTCCGACAAGAAGATCACGAACCAAGAAGAAGAGGAGCTTGGGAGGGCCACCACCCAAGGGTCGATGAAGAGATGCTTCCTGGGAAAGAGTAGACTTCTTTCTCTTGGGCACCTGTAGGCGGCATCTTTGCGGAGCTGAGACTACACTCTCTTAGGTGAAGAGGGTACATGTAGTCTTTGGAAGGAATTCCTAAATAAACTCAAAAGGTCTCATCTGATTTCAAACTATACAAATTAGGAAAGTCATGATAAAGCTCTTTATTTAAGGACAACTACACAGTGAAAGCCAGAACCACTATTGGCTGAGCCCTCCCTGTATCGGGCCTGTGGCTATATGTAGACACTAGGGACATAGTTACACTAGACATTCTGGTACCAGGATCCACTCATCAATTCCAGTGCTCATGTGGCCCTGCAAGGTAGTCATCATTATACCCATTTTATCTCTATTTTACAGATGAGGAGATGCAGACTCAAAAGACATCTAACAGGCAGAATCAGAATTCACACCCACCTGCCCACGAAGCTAGTGGTTTTTCACCTGCAACTCACTATTTCTCATCTTCAGTAAGTTTTTGGGTCTTAATTTTATGTGTGTGTTAGCATCCTTGCAGTAAACAGCGATAGTCATGTCAGTCAAAATACATTTTAATTGGTTGCCATTAGGGAAGCTAAGTTTGGACAGAGAGCAGAGGAGTGAAAGGAATCGTGTTTCTGGGATGGTTTCCCTTCCTGCTGACAGTCTGAACACAGAGGGTTGGGTTCCCAAGCCAGGCCATGGTCATCCGTACCGGGTTTTTCCCAAAGACGTGGGTCACTGTGACTGGTTCCCCCGACCTCAGGTGGGACAACAGAGGTCCTCCCTAGCTGGGGGGCAGTGCTGGGGAGGGTGCCCACGCCCTGCCATCTCAACGACCGTGACCCTGCTCGGTTCCCACCCTGCACCGAGCACCCACCTCATCCCTGAAGAGCCGCGCTTGGTCCTCACACCCTGTCAGGGTCTGAACGAAGCCGAAGACCTTGGAAACCAAAGGAGACGTGTTGCCAAGGGGACGGGGCTCGGGAGAGGAGGGAGGAGGTGCCCCTGCATGGCATTGGTGCCTCCTGGGCTCTGACAGTGTCATTTTTCTTAGCAGCCCCAGAGGATCCTGATTCTCTGTGTCGCTGGGGGCCCAAGGTGAGGCCACTCGCTCCCAAGGCCCGGGCTGAGCTGGTCTCTCCTGCTGGATTGGCGGCACGTCCCCCTCCCCACCCCCCAGGATGGGCCTATCAAATGGTGCTCAGGCAGCCCCCACTGGGCAGCTGGGAGAGGCTGTGGACGGAGGGATGATGAGTCAGGAGCGGTATGGGGCTTCCACCTGACGGGGCCCTTTCCTGAGCCCTCCCGCCGGGGCATGGTGAGAGCAAAGAGGAGGCAGAGGAAGAGGGAGGGGTCCCCGCCCCTCACCTCATCAATGGTCCACTTGGCAACTGTCGAGGCCGAGATGCCCGCCACGCCAGGCAGGAGCTTGCAGTGCTGCTCCCAGCACACAGACAGCGACCGGTCGGGGTGGGCCGACAGGGCCGACATGAAGAGGGACTGCTGCGTGACGTCGGTGGTCAGTGCTGCAAGGCAGAGGCAGAGGCCGGCTGGCCAGGGCCGAGGACCAACCTGTCTCCCTCCAAAGCCTGCTTATCCTCAGGCCACCTGGGAGACTGGCTGGCAGAGGGTGCCGGACTGTGGCCCCTTTCAGACAGCCCTGCAGAGCCAAGGGGGTGAGGCAGATCCCGCAACTCCTCACCCGGCGCTTGTCCCTCATGTTACAGACCATGTAGGAAGACCCCACCCTCCCCCCAGGCTATAGCACCTGGGCCCCCAAGGATGCTCTTTTCTCCTGGAGCTGTGGCAGCATCCTGGAAACACCACTCTCTGGAGACCCTGCATCCACATGGCCCCCGATATCCAAGCCACCTCAGTGTGCCGTGCGCTCGGTCGCTTCAGTTTGTGTCCAACTCTGCGACCCTATGGACCAGAACCTGCCAGGCTCCTCTGTCCATGGGATTCTCTGGGGAAGAATACTGGAGTGGGTTGCTGTACCCTCAGCCTAGACATCAAAAGCCCATTCTGTTTGCGCTCCGTTTGCTAAGTCCTTTTGGGCCCTGACTGTTGCAGCCTCAGGGGGATTCTGTTTGAGAAGCGGAGTCAGCCTTCCCAGGAGACTTCCCTGGCAGTCCAGTGGCTGAGACGCCACGCTTCCACGAGAGGAGGCACAGGTTTGATCTCTGGTCTGGGAACTAAGATCCTCACGTGCCATGGCAGGGTGGTGGTGGTGGTGGGGGAGAACCAGCCTGCCCTGTCTGAAGGGAAGCCCCCAGCCGATGCCACTGCCTTAAGCGCCTCTCCTCCCATTATGTCCCCAGCCGGGTCTGGTTCATTCCCTGCATGCCAGCCCCCCACCTACTCTGGCACCTCCAGGGTGATCCCTGACCCACTCGCCCACCCACACTGCCTGTCCCTCTGCTTCATCTGCTCCTGGAACCCCTGGCTCCCAACCTCCAGCCTCCAAGCGGCTCTACTATCTGGTGAGTGACCCTGCTCTCCCTGGCTTCCTCCTCGGCCGGGCTTGGCAGCTGTGTGCTTGGATTCATCTACTTCTGGGGACTCTGGCAAACCTGGCCTCTGCCTACCTTACCTGCCTTGGCTGGCCTTGGGCCATGTGGCCACTGTCCCAGGGGGCTTTCCCTGCCTCTGCCCAGAGTCCAAGAGAGCCGGCTCTGTCCTATTCACTTGGTGCTAATTCCAGACTCTCATGCACATGGCCCCCTGCTGCCCTCTTCTCCAAGGCCTGCCTTGCTTATTACCGCGTCCTTCCATCCCTCCCCTTCATTCAGCCTTTTGCCCTGACTCCTTGGACCTCACAATCATCCTTAGAGCCTCTGGGATCCTGGCTGCAGCCTCATTGATTGTTCTTCTCTAACTGCCCACCCCCTGTCTGTCTGCTCATTGGTCCAAACCAAGGCTCCCATCCACACCCTGAAGAGACCCAGCCTTCAGGACAACCCCGGAGCTTGTAACCGCTGCACAGCCCAGTCAGCTCTTGCAGGACCTGTTCAGGGTACAGCCTGGATCTCCCATGACAGCTGCCGCCACCAGCACTTGGCCTCCTGTCCCTGCCATGTTCCTCTTTGAAGTCCACTATCTGGTGCTCCGTGTATCCTGGCAAGGAGTCTGGGGGCTGAGCTCCTTATCTTTCTTCCCCAGAGCACAGGACAGAAGCATTTGTAGGCAGCCCGTAGTATCTTATCTAACTGCAAAACATCTACTGTGTGTGTGTGTGTGTGTGTGTGTTAGTTGCTCAGTCTTATCTGACTTTCTGAGACCCTATGGACTGTAGCCCGCCAGACCTCTAGTCCATGGGATTTTCCAGGCAAGAATACTGGAGTGGGTTGCCATTCCTTTCTCCAGGGATTGAACCTGGGTCTCCTGCATTGCAGGCATATTCTTTACCATTTGAGTCACCAGGGTGGTATTTTATCTAACTGCTAAATATCTATTATAGCTCCTCTTCTTTTTTTTTTTTTTCTTTTCTTTTGCTTAAAAAGAATAGAAATGTGTTGCTCATAGTACTGGAAGCTGGAAGTCTCAGATCAAGGCACCAGCAGACTGGGTATATATTGAAGGCCCACTTCCTGACCCCCAGGCTGCCATCTCCTCACTGTGTCCTCACATGGCAGAAGGGGCAAGGGGTCTCTTAGGAGGGCACTAATCCCATTCATGAGGGGTCCATCCTTGTGACCTAATCACCTCCCAAAGGCCCCACTCCAAATACCCTGACATTGAGGATTAAGTTTCAACATATGCGTTTAGGGGGTTACAAATGTTCAGTCCAGAGTTTTATTATTGGAAGTTAGCAACTATGTGCTGAATAGGCACTGTGGGAAGGTGAGGGCAGGGAAGAGGGGGAATGCAGTAAAATAGAAAACACAAATTGGACTTGGAATCAGTTCCTTACTAACTTGTTTTTTATTTCTTTTTAATTTTTTAATTTTTTTTGGTCTAACTTGTTTTTTTAATGCCAGGCACCTCACTTAACATGGGCCTCAGTTTCCCCATTCGAAAATGAACTGGTTGAGGGGACTTCTTTGGTGGTCTAGGGGTTAAGACTATGAGCTCTCAATGCAGGGGCCTGAGTCAGGGAACTAGATCCCACATGCCACAACTAAGAGTTCACATGCTGCCACCAAGACCCGGTGCAGCCAAATGAATTTTAAGAAGAAATAAAAAGATAAAGCAGTTGTGTAAGGAAATCATGGTGGTTTCCTCATTCTTTCCAAGAGCTGACATTCACGGGCCCTGGAGGGCCCCATGAGCACCGTGAGCACAGCCAAGTCCTGAGCTCTCCAGGCAGGCAGCTTTCCCCAGGGAGCTGTTTTCCAGCAGACCCACACTGAGCAGGCCTACCCACGGATGCGTGAGAAGTCTCCGGAACAAAACCCAGAGGGACCAGTGTCCCCTATGCGAGAGCCAGCTGATGGAACAGGGGAGCCCTGCCCAGAGGTCAAAGGCCTGGGCACTGTCCCCCGCCCTGTCCCTGAAGTGTCTCAGGACTCGGGTGAGTCCTTCCCAGTCCAATCTGGCACACAGCCTCATCCATGGAAAGACTTCCCAAGTTCTCAGGATAATTCTGGAATGAACACAGCAGGCAAGCGCCCTCTGGCAGTCAGAACACAGCCTTACAATGGAAGCTGACCAGGTGTACCACATCTATGTTGCAGACCACTTGTGAGAGTCAGCGAGATGGTATAGATAAAGCACCTGAAATGGTGCTTGGCCTATAGCAGATGTTTGATAGTGTAGCAGCTACTATTATTTCAGGTAACTGACACCTGAAAAGCAGGTATTATTCATGTTTTCAAATAAGAAAGCTGAAGTTCAGAAATGTGACTTGCTGAAGGTCACGCAGCTAGAAAGTAATGGCCGTGACTTCCCTCCCAGGAAGCCAAGACTGAGAAAAGCAGAGCTGGGGGCATCATCCCACCTCAAAGCGAATGACCAGGAGCCCAGAGAGGCTCTGCATCTTGCTGGCACACTCACAGCAATGCCTGAGGTACAAAGGGGCTAGCATGTGAGGCCGTTCGAGGCCCCATGCTGTGTCTCAACACTGCTCTGTACCTCCAAGTATTGCGACACCTGCCTCCCAGCCTCTCCCACCAAACACCAAGCTGCCACAGTGAACATGGGGGAGGACACAGGGAACAAATGACCCAGGACTCACTCGGAAAATCTTCCTGTGGGATCTTTCGGTACTTTGGAGGGCGCCCGATCCTGGAGAGAGAGGAGCTGGGCCCGTGGCAGGGACTAAGCGCCTGCTCTGGCCTCGGAGGACTTGAGGCCCCGCACCCTTGTCCTCCGCACCGGCCGTGATGGCGAGGCTTCTTTCTTAGGGAGAAGCCTGAGAGGCTCCTCTTGCGGGCTGAGGCCTCCGTGTCCGACAGCTCTGCCTTCAGCCGGCTCTGGTTCCTCTCGGCCAGGGGGCAACCCGAGAGGCAGTGGTGAGCTGTGAACTTGCCAGTGACGTGGCCAGAGCCATCACAACCAGGAGTGGGGCACTTCCTGGAGCAGAAGAAGGTTTGAGATGAAGCTGCTTGGTCCCACTTGGCTCTTCCCAACCCTGGCCCCACTGGGAGAGTGGTCGGGTGGACCCTGGTTGGCCACCCATGGTGGGTACAAGACAGACCCCTCTGAGCAGTGCCTGAGGGTCCCTGCGCAGGAGCCCTTCACTCACCGGTGGTGAAAGCTGTACTTGGAGGTCCTGCTGTGTGGCAGGCTCCGATAGCTGAGAGGCGGACAGCCTGTGGGGGAGGCAGCGCTGGGCTCTCTGGGTTCTGGAGGGGCAGGCAGAAAAGGGTCAGCGCGGGGTCTTGGGGGTGGAGGTGGGCCTGGGGGAAGGGACATGGAGGTAGGGAAGGTCAGCTCTAGGAACCAGTTCCCAGGTACAGGGGTCCTGAGCCAGGCTGGGACACCACTTCCTGCTAATGGACATCAGCCCCTCCTGGGGGAACGGGGGCTTGGCTCTCATATACACTGTGGAAACCTGCAGGCCATACCCTCTGCCTCTGGAAAGAGGAGTGCCCTCGATCAACTCGGGGCTGGTGTGGACACAGCTGCACCCAAAAGCTACATCAGGCAGATTGATGTTACTCTTGTTTTTCAGTTTCAACCCCAAGACTTTGGGGGTTATTTTTTTTAGTCTCTGCCTATGCTTGGAGAACAGTTGAGAAGGATCCACACCCCATGTGAAACAGATGTGGGTGACCTCCAAGCCCTGCCGGCAGTGGGGAGCAGGATCTGATGCAGGGAGCCGCACTGCCTTAGCAAGCACCGCGCATGCTCTGCGTGGCTCTGCTGAATGCTGAGAGGACTCCTCAGGGCACAGCTACCTCCTAAGCATTTGCTCCCAAGTGAGCTTGGCCCTTCACACTTCCAGGTCCCCCACCCAGCAACTGGGGAGGCCAGAAGCACTGCTCAGTGCGGCAGAGACCGTCCCCAGGGTGGGGAGGATGAGGGACCCCAGAGTTTACTGTGGGCATGCTGTAGAAAGGGGTGTGCCAGGGCTCAGGGGCAGGGCCAGACATCAGGAGGAAAGGGTCAGAGCACCCCAGGGGTACACACGGAGAGGAGGCTGCAGGGGATGCCCCGTCTTGGAGCACCAGCCCGCCGGGTGGATGTCAGGGTGGTCAGCATCAATCCAGAAGTCATAGGCGTGACTCCAGCCATCAAAGTGGAGCTGGGGAGGAAAGGCCCGAGAGGTCAGGTGTTCCTCGTGGAGCCCAGCTCAGCCGGGAAGTCCTCCAGGCTCCAGGAGGCTCTCCCCATCCCTGGGGCCTGTCAGAAGCAAGATCCTGAATTGGAAGGACCAAGGGGCCAATCTCACAATAATCCATCTCGACCACCACACTTTCCAAGGGTTCCACCTCTGAAGCTACTTGGCATGCATGCATGCCAAGTTGCTTCAGTCGTGTCCAATTCTTTGGGACCGCATGAACTGCAGCCTACCAACCAGGCTCCTCTGTCTACGGGGATTCTCCAGGCAAGCATACTGGAGTGGGTTGCCATCCCTCCTCCAGGGGATCTTCCTGACCCAGGGATAGAATCCGTGTCTCCTGCGGCTCCTGCACTGCAAGCGGATTCTTTACTGCTGAGCCACCAGGGAAGCCCCGGAGTTAACTGGTATCTCCCATCAGTCCTTGGGTAGGACAAGGATTCGTGGGCCCATCTGATAGGCTCAGAGAAGGGACAGGACTTGTCCTGACTCACAAAGGTTAAGTGGCAGATGAGACCTGACTGAGACCCAAGATCTTCGGCCTCAAGTTTAGAGCTCCCTTCCCTGCAACATGCAGCTTCCCTGCAGCCTGGCTCACGCCATACCCTTGACCTCAGCACTGTCTACGGAAGTCCTGCCCCGTTGGCCTGTCCACTCCCACAGCCCGAGGGGCCCAGAGCCACCTTTATCCGATGATCCTCCACATCCTCCACACTGGCCACACGAATTAGGGCTGGGTTCCTGCGGTCCACGGCCTCCAGCTTCATGTTGACCAGGAAGCTGTGTGGGGGTCGCTTCAGGGGGAGAGGGATCTTCAGGCCAAGGCCCTGCTCAGCAGAGCTGAGGCCCCAAGAGGGATGCCCAGGTGCTGTGCTTGGGGAAACTGTAGCCAAAGGGGGAGGCTGGGGCCCCATCCTGCCTGACTGAGGGCTCTGTGCTTTCCTGAACTCAGCTCTGGGGGCAGAGAAAGCCAACTCACCACCTTGAAGGCCCAGGTGGGCACAGCAGAGGCCCCGGTTTCTTCCAGATATTTCTCCCAACAGAAGCTGTCAGGGTCTGGGTAGTCTGGAGGAGAGGATGAGAGCAATGTCTAGGCACCTGGGTGTAGCGGGGAGCTCCTCCCCTCCAAGCAGGACCGGGGGCGTGGAAAGGACAGGAGCCCGTGGACAGAAATCCCCCTGTGTCACAGCCTGCTCCTTGCAGGGGGCTCCTGAAGGGGAGGGGTGCCGGGCAGAAGCAAGCAGTTTAGTTGGTTATCTGGGAACCCTGGCTCCCAGTCCTCTCCTTGGCTCTATTGCCTCGCTCCAGCCCCAGTCCCATCTGAACCCCTAATGTATGTTCTGAGTGCTAAGTCACTTCAGTCGTGTCTGGCTCTTTGCGATCCTATGGACCGAAGCCCATCAGGCTTCTCTGCCCATGGAATTCTCCAGGCAAGAATACTGGAGGGGTTTGCCATGCCTTCCTCCAGGGGATCTTCCTGACCCAGGGATCAAACTTGCCTCTCTGACGTCTCCTGCATTGGCAGGCAGGGTCTTTATCACTAGCGTCAGTGTAATACCCTGACAGGGAAGGATACGCTTTCTTCACTCTGGATTCCTGTTCCCTTACCGAGAGGGCTCATCTAACTTTCGTTTTTTTTTTTTGGCTGTGAGATCTTAGTTCCCTGACCAGGGACTGAACCCTGGCAGTAAAAGGGCAGAGTCCTAACCCCTGGACCAGGAATTTCCCTTCAGCCTCAACAGAGTCAGGGTTGAACAGGACTCTCCTAAGATCAAAGGGTTCTCAGCTCCCAGGCAAAGAAGCGAAAGCTCCAGGCTACACGTGCGCCCTCGGCCTGCCCCTAGAGACCCGGCTAATGAGGCACTGGTAAGGGACCAGGGAGGGGGGGTGGCTCAGGCTGCAGGGTCACCTTGCGGAGGGGTGAGGGGCTTTCCTTGCTTCTGGCACCAGCCCACCGGGTGGATGTAGGGGCTGCTGGAATCACACCTGAAACCCAAGAATTCTTCACTGTCTCAAGGTGAGACTTCGAGGCCTGGAGCCCGCTGTCCTGTGACATCATGGCGACAGGGCCCACCCTCATGTCGCTTCTGAGGGAGAGTCAGACTGGTGACTGGTGAGGGAGTCAGAAAATTCCAACAGTAACTAAAAATTCTAACACCGCCTTAATATCTCAGAGAAAATCATGGGTCACAGGGATCTGCTTATCTTAACCTTGGTACTTTGAGATGAAACATTTAATTGTCATCATAATTACTAACTGATGCAGACTGGGGTCCCCAACCTCCGGGATCTAACGCCTGCTGATCTGAGGTGGAGCTGATGTAATAGAAATAAAGTGCACAATAAATGTAATGTGCTTGAATGATCCCAAAACCACCCCCCAGCTCCAGTCCTTGAAAATATTGTTTTCCATGAAACTGGTCCCTGGTGCCAAAAAGGCTGGGACCCTGTAGATCAGATCCACAGGGCACTCAATTGTCCCCTGAGCAATATGAACATCAGGGCTGAGCCAGGGCTACCTGGCCCATCCCACGCCCACCATCCCTCCCCTTCCCCTTCCCCCACCCCCTGGGGCCAGGTCTGGGCCCTCCCACTACCAGTAGTCGTAAGTGTCATCCCAGTTGTCAAAGTGAACCAGGAAGCGGCCGTCCACCACGTCGGTCACACTGGCCACGCAGACGAGGGACGGGTTCATGCGGTCCACAGCCTCCAGCTTCATGCCCACCTGGAAGCCCAGGGGTGGGGGACTCTGGGGGCAAGAAGAGGGGCTGCCACGGCCAGGCCCAGGCTGGCTTGTGCTGGCCCAGGACCCACTGGCAAAGGAAGAGGAATAGTTTCCCTGGGGTTGTGTTTCTGCTGGGTGGGCATGGGGAGAGGGTGGGAGAAAGAGGCTGAGGAAGAGGGTCTCTCCAGGGCAGAATCAGAACCCCCAGCCCTGAGCCCTCAGGCACTTCTGGCCTCCGAGGGATGCTCAGAGGAAGCTTCACTGTGGAAGCATCACTGACAGGAGGCCACTCACTCACCCAAAGAGCCTGCCAGGCTGAGCACAAGCCTCCCCTCCCCAGACAACCCTGGCCCAGCTTGAGCTGAGGGGGCTGGGTCCACCAAGGGGTGGCGGGGAAAGACGAGCTGACATGTGGGGCAGGGGGTGGGGAGAGGCGGCAGGGAGGCACCTGCCATGTGGTGGACAGAAACTCCAAAAGCCATCACCTCCCTCAGTCTTTACAACAACCCTAGGGAGATGGGTATCATCGTCTCCATTTTTATAAGTTAAGTGACTTGCCCAGGACCACAAAGCTGGTCAATGGTGGGGCCGGGACTTGAACAGTTTGACTTAAAATCTGCATCCCCTGTCACAAGAGCTGGTAGAAGCCCGCCAGTCACCTGTAAGTATGGTCTCTGGGGCAGGACTGGGGTGGGTGGTACCTGTCCATGCCTGAATAATATGGGGCAGGCCCTGCCCCACAGGGACCCGGGACTTTCCAGATGGTCACATGTTTACTGGGCTTCCCTGGTGGCTCAGTGGTAAAAGAATCCACCTGCCAATGCAGGAGACACAGGGCACTCAGGTTCGAGCCCTGGGTCAGGACGGTCCTCTGGAGAAAGAAATGGCAACCCACTCCAGTATTCTTGCCTGGGAAATCCCATGAACAGAGGAGCCTGGTGGGCTACAGTCTATGCAGTTGCAAAGAGTCAGACACGATTTAGCGACAACAATAACATGTTTACTGGGAGTTCCCTAGATCTCTCAGGCCTCTGGTTTGGGATTAGGAGATGCTTTAACTGTGGGATAAAGTTGCCAGTTGCCTCAAACAGACAGAAGGACAAGAGGAGGGCGTTGGGACCACATGGGAGAGCCTCAATGTTGCTCAAAAGGATGGAAAAAGCCGCTTCCAGAATAAAGATTTGGACCTGACAACAAGAATTGCAGGGAAACCCAAGCAAGAAAGGACACCTCTGTGTCCAGGCTCAGAGGGGATGTGTGGAGGAGAGGATTTCAGCAGTAGGGGCGGGGGGCGGGGGGTGGGGGGGAACTGGAGGAAACCCGGAACTGCTTTCCTCTCTGGCCCTGGAGCTGCCCAGGGGGCCCCTCCCGTCCGGTGAGGACCAGAGCTGAGCTGAGAGCACCCGTAGGTGAGTGCTCGTCTGCCGACTCAGATGCCCTGGCCGGCTGCAGTGACTGTCCTGGGGGCACTCACGTGGCTCTGGCTCACAAACAGGTGTTTGGGGGCAGCCTGGGCTCTTGTGCTGCGCAGGTACTGGCTCCAGCTGAACTCCTCCTCCTTGTAACCTAGGCCCCTCGGGGGGGATGAACAGAGCGCCGTGCAGACAGAGGCTGGGCTGTGGCGAGGGCACCCCACACGGAAGCAGCAGAATCAGGCAGGCCTGAGGACCCCACAACCCTTAGGAACCTGCCCAGGGACCCCCCTGCCAATGCAGGACGCAGCCTGGATGGGTTTCTCTCAAAGGGGAAGGGCAGAGCAGAAGCCCTAAGGCCGAGTCATAGCAGGATGAGACGCAGAAAGGCTGGCTGTGCAATGGGAACAGGGAAGGGGGGGACCACAGGGAAGGGGTGAGGGAAGGTCTGGGGGCTCACTGCCTCACTGGGACCAACCCAGCTAGGCCTTACCTTTGGGGGGCTGCAGCTTGTGCCCCGTCTTCTCGAACCAGCCAGCCGGATGAATGTCAGGGGAATTGGCATTGACCCAGAAGTCATGGCACTCGGAATACCCATCAAAGTGCAGACGCAGGCGGGAGCCACACACCTGACCCCGTAAGGGGGAAGCACGGGGACTCCAATGCCAGCAGACACCCTGTTTCCCTTCCCGCACCGCTCCTAGGCCAGCCTGGTAGTCTCAGGGGTCTGTTGCTACAAGGTTCCCGCCTTCACCCCTCCTGCCTCCCAGATTTCCCGGCATCCTGAACTTTGCCATACACCTTCCCATCCTACAAGGAGCACAGCTCATGTGCTAATGAGCCTGAGCTCTGGGCACAAGACAGGATATTCTCAGACACCCTCTGGCCCCTTTGAGCCCTGGACAGATTCTAAAGGCACTGATTAAAGCTCAGGGCCCCAAGGACCCTTCCTTCCGCTACCTTCTCTCACTGCTCAGACCTCAGCCTTCCAATGGCGGTTCCTTGAACATGGTGCCCTTGAACGTGTTGTTCCGTGGCCCAGTGCCTTTTTCTCACTTTGCCTCTTGTGCCTGGGACACACTACTCACCTCTCAAGACTCAGCAATGGAGGCTCTTCCCCCTGAAGCCGTTCCTGCCCCTTCAGTGGCCCCCTGCACACAACTGTCATCACCCCTGGCGGGTATCACTGTTTATCTGGCTGATGCCCACACAACTGTGAGCTCCTAAGAGGATAAGGACCTTGTTGGACTCATGCCACCATTCCTGCCCCAGGGAGTGCTGCTCCTCAGTGACCTCACCATCTCAACCCTTCTCCTGCTTTTTGTTTGTATTTTAGTGTTCTGCATATTCTGCCTCAACCCCCTATTAGGTTGGATGCTGTCTGAATCCAGGCCTTCCATGCCCTTGGCTGACTCCTTCAGTCCATCCTGAGGGGAGTCATCAGGATGGGGATGCCAGCCTCAGCTCACCTCGGCCACGGTGAGGATGAAGTACATGCTCGGGTGCTGAGGGTCGATGCCTTCCAACTTCATGCCCGGTCTGAAGCCATTCTTGTTATGCGTGACCATCTGGTACTGTTAACACACAGATAGGAGAGGATCCAGCTCCCCTCTGGCATTATCCTAGCCTAGTGGGCTGGGGGCAAAGGAACTACCTTTGGGGCCCACCTGCTCAGCACTACCAAAGAGGTAACTTATTTGGGGAACTTTACTACAGGGATCCAAAGCAGGACAGACTAGCCTCCAGGTCCCTTGAAAAGTGGACTTTAGGGCTTCATCTTACCCAAGTCAGTGTGTAGAATTAAGTAAAAGGCAACAGAATTCAAAAGTCTGCAGGCCCAGTGATGGGTAAGCCTGAGTCCCACCTCCTGTTTCTTCCCACCCAGGAAGCCCCTTACAGTGAGCCCTTCTCTACTCTGGGTCCCTAATCAGTCTGTCCCCCTTCCATCCTGCCAGTCCTTTGAGGCATGTCAGACAGAGAAAGCAGCAGAAGGCCTGAGTCTGAAGGTGAGTCCCTGGACTGGGAGACAAGCCCTTTCTAACACAGAAGTATACAACTCACGTCCTGGAAGAGGCTGATAGGGGCAGCGATGGCCTTCTGCTCCTCAAGGTAGGATTCCCACGACCAGCCTGGTTTCTTCTCCTCTGAGGCTGTGGGGAGGAGGCAGACAGGCTGACCCCTCAGGTGGTTGGTGGTTTACTCGCTAAGTCCATTCCTGACTCTTACAACCCCATGGGCTGCAGCCCACCAGGCTCCTCTGTCCCTGGAATTCTCCAGGCAAGAATACTGGAGTGGGTTGCTATTTCCTCCTCCTGGGGATCTTCCCGATCCAGGGATCAAACCCACGTCTCCTGCATTGCAGGCAGATTCTTTACCAACAGAGCCACCAGGAAAGTCCTAGGTTGTTTCTTAAATACGACCTTCCTCAGTTCCTCCAACCCAACTCTACCTTAACCTCCAAAACAAACATCTGTGATCACATGCTGCCTTCTGATCCCGCTCAGCCACAGGGGTGCCGGACACGCAGGGCCCAGGTGAGACTCAGTCTCAGGTAAGGCTGCACCAAATTCTGCCTACATTGCCCGGCCCCCACTCCTAGACCATTGTCAGCAAAGGCACTCTGGATTACGGGCCCACTAACAGAGGTTACAAAGTCTCAATCACAGAGGGCCAAAGCTGTGTGACAAGTCCTGAGCCAGAGGACTGAACCTAAGCTCACTGGGAAAGAAGAGGAAAAAGAGAAAAAAAAGGGAGGAAAACATGCAAGGAGGAAGAACAGAAGAGACCACACAGAGGGTTTCCCTGGTGGCGTAGTGGTTAAGAACCCACCCGCTGATGCAGGGGACACAGGTTAGATTCCTGGTCTGGGGAGATTCTACACGTCCCAGAGCAACTAAGCCTGTGGGCCACAGCTACTGAAGCCTATACTCTCTAGAGCTAGAAAGCTGCAATTACTGAAGTCTTAGTGCCCAGAGCCTGTGCTCTGAAACAAGAAACCACCGCAATGAGAAGCCCAGGCACTGCAAAGAAGAGTAGCCCCTGCTCGCAGCAACCAAAGAAAGCCAACAGACCCAGGACAGTCAAAAACCCCCCTCAAAGAGCTATGACTTCATACCCACTAGGATGGTTATAATAAAAAAGACAGAGGGCCTTCTCTGGTGGTCCAGTGGCTAACACTCTGTGCCCCCAATGCAGGGCACCTGGGTTCGATCCCTGGACAGGGAACTAGATCCCATATGCTGCACTTAAAAGTCAGGACAGCTAAATAAATCCTTTTTAAAAATAAAAAAGACAAATTATAACAAGGCTTGGTGAGAATGTGGATAAATTGGAACTTTCATATGCTACTGGTGGGAATATACGGTGGTTTGGCCACTTTGGAAAACATTCTAGCAGTTCCTTAAGAGGCTAAACATATGGTTACCGCAGCAACCAGCAATTCCACTCCTATGTACATACCCAAGAGAAATGAACACTTATGGCCAGACAAAATTTGTGCACAGATGTTCATATCAGTGTTATTCATAACAGCCTCAAAGTGGAAAGAACACACATACCCATCAGTTGATAAAGTATGATATTTCCTATGATGGAATATTATTCAGCAATAAAAATGGATGAAATACTGATACATGGTACAACATGGATAAACTATGAAAACACTGTGCCAAGTGCAAGAAGCCAGTCACAAAGGACCACATACTATATGATCTCATTTATATGAAATGTCTAAAATAGGCAAATCCATATATACAGAAAGTAGACTGGTGGTTGACTAAGGCTGGAGGGGAATTCGTGGTTTGGGGGTAATGTCAGTTAATGGGTATACGGTTTCTTTTTAGAGTTATGAAAATGTTCTAAAATTGATTGTGGTGATGTTTATACAATTCCATGAATAGACCAAAACCCACTGAATTGTATACCTCAAATGAGTAGATTGCATGTTTTGTGAATTATAACTCAATAAGACTATTAGAAAGCTATTTCTTACAAAAACATGTATAAAGCATTAACTGTAGAAAAAAATGGATACGTTAGACACAGATTCTCTGCACACATAGGACACACGAGCAGCCCTGCCGTCCCACTCCTACTCCCAGATTCTTCTGTCAAAAGATCCCCAAAATGAGTGGGAAAAGATTTTAGCCATAAGAGCAAACTTCTGTCCACTGACAAGGTTTCTTCCCTTGAAAAAAGGCAGAAAGGAGAAAATATCCAGAAACTAATGCCACACATTAATGTTCACAGTTGAGATGGTGAAATGTACAAATCAAAAGATAACTTCAACCTGGTCAACAGGATCCAGCAGAAAAAATGCTTGTTTAAGAATGTACTTTCTTAAGAAAGACAGAGCAGTGGAGCCAATATATCTATATATCTATAGTTAGATATATACAATATAGTTAGATATATTAGCTCCTGCCTCTATTTACGGAGAAGGCAATGGCACCCCACTCCAGTACTCTTGCCTGGGAAATCCTATGGACGGAGGAGCATGGTAGGCTGCGGTCCATGCGGTTGCTAAGAGTCGGACACGACTGAGCGACTTCACTTTCACTTTTCACTTTCATGCATTGGAGAAGGAAATGGCAAACCACCCCAGTGTTCTTGCCTGGAGAATCCCAGGGACAGGGGAGCCCATCAGGCTGCCGTCTATGGGGTTGCACAGAGTCGGACACAACTGAAGTGACTTAGCAGCAGCAGCAGCAGCAGCCTCTATTTAAGACTTAAGAGGACATAAACCAGAACATTCCTGGTGGTCCAGTGGCTAAGACTCCATTCTCCCAAAGCAGGGGGCCTGGGTTTGATCCCTGGGGAGGGAACTAGATCCCCACATGCCTTAACTAAGAATTTGCATGCCTCGACTAAAGAGCCCACATGCCACAATGAAGATCAAAATCCTTCGTGCCACAACAAAGACCTGGTACAGCCAAATAATTAATTAATTAAAAGAGGACAAAAACTAATGAGCGCTAAGACTTTGACTTCTGATGTGACAGCCTTGGGTGAGAAAGAGAGCCATGAAAATATGATTTGGCTAAGATAGGCAGAATATAGAATAGGTACTATAGAGTTTGAAGCCCTGGACACAGATCAGGCTCCTCTGACTGGCAATGGGTTCATAAGGGAGAAAGATGTCCTAAAACTGACCGCACTCTCTGGCTCTCTAAGGAACAGGAAAGACAGTAACTCATGCAACTAACCCATGGTCCAAGAGGAAGCACTGACATACAACTCATTTATTCATCCACTGAACAAACATTTATTGAGAGTGTACTCCACACCAGCCTCTGGGCTAAGGACCAGGGATATAATGACTAGTAGAAGAGATTCAGTTTTGAGGGAGGCAGCGAGACATTGCTTCAGTCTCTGGGTGAGTTTGATAAACTCTACTTGGCTCCAATTGGCTGCTGTCATGGCAAGTGGAGATGGTAATGCAGAAGGTCTGAGGGCCACAGCTGGCTATTAATGATCTTTGTTCCATTTTTCTTGGAACCAAAGGATTAGAATGGAGGCCCAAATAGCAAGGTCAGACCAATGACCAGTATGGACTTGCCCACACCAGCACAGGGAAGCAATACCATGTGGTGCCATTAAAGTGTGCTCAAGTCTTTGGATATTATGAGGCCTACTCACAACTGGATGCTGCTGCTATTGCTGCTAAGTCACTGGATAACAGAGGATAAACAAACACATGATATAAGCCTCAAGAAGATACATATACCATGGCACAAACCAAAAACACACACGCTCTGTCACACACGCACACATTACTAACTTATGGTCATCTATATATGTACAATACACCATCACAATGGTAACCTGCACTCCCAGCTTCACACCTCCAAAGGGGTACACACACGGCTCATGAATATGTATACACAGGCTACCATACCAGGCTGGCTGCTGTTCCATTCCTCACTTTCTGGGGTGTTAGTGGTAGCTTGTCCCTCTGGATCCTTTCCTCCTTCTTGCTTCTCCTGTAGAAGGCAACAGATCCCAGCTTCCTGTCTTTGTGAGTTGGCGTGAAGCCCCTATCTCTATTCCTGATCCAGGCCTAGCTCTCTGGTCACACGGTGTTCTGCTCCCAACGGGTGGATATTCTTCTAGGCTACCAGCAGGAACACAGCTCTGGTAGACAACCCTTTACCACATGGGCACAGTCTCATACCCCCTAGTTTACACAGCCTGATTACAGTTCTCCTCATTCCCAGGTGGGGAAACTGAGGACATGAATACCTGCCCTGCGCTCCATGGCCTCTAGCCCAGAGCTGGGGCCCCACTGAGGAATCTGTCCATTTGCCTGCACACCTGCTTGGGTGCTGGTTCATGTCACCATGACAGACCCGCCACTAAACTGAGGTGGGGGCTCTAGAAAAACAGGAAAGGGGTTTATTTATTTCCCTGGAACCAAGTCCACGATCTGACTCCAGAAAGGACCCCAAAGTATGATGAGTGAGTTACTATGTGTCTTCTGTGGCCCAGCCCCACCATCTGGATTAATGGAGGGGCTGGTAAGAATTGAGGTATAGCCTCCAGCCTCCCCTGCCCTCCCAGCTGTCCGCCTCCTACCATGGCCTCTGGCTCAGACTCCTCCTCAGATGGGCTCTGATATTCCCTGCGCTTCCTCTTCTTCACGGGTTTGAGGAGCTCAGAAGCGCTGGTGCAGTTGTTCTGGCCTGAGGAGTTCTCCACTATGACTGACCTGAGGGACGGGCAGCCTGAGGGAAGGAACCACCCACCCTGCACCATCCACCTCCCTTCAAAGCTCAGAACAGGAGCAGGGGCCTCGGGGCCAGAGAAGCCCCAAAGGGGCTTTGGGGCGGGAGAAGGCAGAGAAGTGGGGCTTAATTCCTTCCGGCTTACCGCTCCTGGAAGCGCTGAGGGCAGCCATCATTGCAGGAACTAGGATCTGGACCAGCGCCTTGCTGAGGCCCACAAGCCTGGCACGGGCAGGTGCCATCATCCTCTGGTGGGTCTTGAGGCGGACCTTCTGGAGGGTCCTGGGGGAGGCCCGCTGGGGGAGACCAAAGGCACCTCAGAACGCCCACCCAACACATCCACACTCAGGCTCCGCCCATCTCGGAGCCCACTCTGGGCCTCCACCTCGGTCCTGTTCCCCACTTTTCCCACTGGACAGCCCTGCCTCCCTCGCCAGAGCCTTCTCCGCCCTAAGACCAACACGCCGGCCCGGGCACACCCGCCGGGACCCGGGCCACGCCCCTTCGGGCCACGCCTCTGGCTTCGGCTCCCCTGCGAGTTCGGGACTCTCCCAGCCTCCGCAGGGGCCCAGCTGCGGGCCTGAGGCTCCTACCCAGCTGTTGCGGGTCCGCGCCGCCACCCCTCGCCGGGGCCTCGCCATCTTCGTACTCGGCCACGCCTTCCCGCCGCAGCTCTGGGCTTGGGGGTTGCTCTGCTCCCACCATGTTCGGCGGCGCGTACTCGCTTATCCGGAACTGTAGCGCGGGAGGGTCAGAGGGGCACAACTCCTGGACTGGCCCTTGACCCACCCCCAGTCAGCATGGTCCCCTCTCCCGCTGCCACACTACAAGCCAAGCCTCCAAGGCTCATTCACCGTAAGACAGGCCCTAGAACCTCCCAACTGTCTCCTCTTGGGAGCGCAGCACTTCAAGCCCCGCCCCCAGAGTCCCTCACCTTAAGCCCCGCCCCCAGAATCCTCCCTCTCGGCCAGCTTCCCCCCCTTCCGCCTCTGGCCCCGCCTCCGGGCCCGCAGGCCCCGCCCCACAGCGGCGGCTCGCGGGACCCCTCCAATCCCCACAGCTACTGACCCGCAGGCCACTCCCCGAAGGCGGGGCCGCGGCTTCGGTCCACTCCAGGAGCCGCACTGTGCTAGCGCTGGGGCTGCCCGCTGGCCCCGTGCTCAACTGCGGGAGAACCGTGGCTGTGACAGGTACGCTGCCGGCCGCTCGCTCCGGGGTGCCCACGTGGATCGGCTCCCGCGGAAAGCAGGACGCATCCAGGGCACTGCTGGGCAGACCCAGGGCGGCCGAGCTGGCTGCGAACAGATACACGGACAGACACGACACAGGTGAAGCCTGACGACCCTGCCCCAACCCTGCCATGCAAGTGTGGGGGCAGGTGAAAAGTATCGTCTCCTCCCCAGGACCCACATCTGCTTGGGCATGGATGTGGATGCTCCTGTTCCCCCAGACCCCTGGCTCGGCCCACCTGGAATGATAAAGGCAGCAGCGGGCAGGTGAGAGCCGGAGCCTGGGTTATCTCTGGCCACCAGGTGCACGCTGACCTCCCCTGTGGAAGGTCCCTTCAGTGTCCTCAGCATCTCCATTTCAGCATGCCCCTCCATCCTGGTAGGCCTACAAATGGAACACAGCCCCCAAGGGGATCAGGGAGGTAGGGGCCCTCCATGAGGAGGAGGTGCCGACCCTCAGAGAAAAGTCTCAGCCATGAGGGGAGTAAGGTGTTTTAGGAGCCCAGCATAAAGTTTGGCTCCTGGCTCTATCCAGGTCACCCAGGTGAGAGCTCTGGCCAGACGCTGCTCCTCCCCCCAGTCCCTGTAAGATGGGCATGTGTGAAGATGCTTTGTAAACTGCTGTGCACTCTCTAGGGAGTCTCGGGGAGTGTCTCCGGCCAAGGTTCTACCTGGTCAGCTATCTCATGGCACAGCCTAGGCCAAGTCCAAACTCCCCTCTTTCTCAACCTCCACCTCCATCCCCAGTAGAATCACTCCCTTCTCCCTCTGGGAATTCAGAACCCTCAAGTACCAGATTCTCCTTCAATCATACAGGTCATTTTCCTGGGAGATGATCTTTCCTGATAGTGTTCTTTTATGCCTCCTGCCCACCACTCCCTCCAACTCCAAGCAAAGAGTGGGCACTCAAACATCTGTTGAGGGGACTTCTCTGGTGGCCCAGTGGTTAGGACTCCAAGTTTCCACTGCAGGGGGCACAGGTTTGATCCTTGGTTGGGGGAACTAAGATCCCACATGCAAAAAAAAAAAGAAAAAAAAAAACAAACAAAAAACCCAGCCAAACACACACATACAAAAACAAAACAAAAAACATAAAAACCCCATCATCTGAAGAGCAAAGGGGTAATGTATGAGAATGCAGGCAGTGCAAGATTTTGCTTTAATAAAGCAAAGGCAGACCCTTTAATAAAGGGTCGAACACGTACATATATGGGAAAAAAGACCTAGTGACATAACAAATATACTTAATATCTATCATTTACTTAACTCCTTAAATATGCTGGCATGCAGCAGGTGCTGTGTTGGATTTCACTAATTTGAACTTGTTAATAAAAAACAGTATAGGGAATTCCCTGTGCTTCCACTGCTAGGGATCCGTGTTCGATCCCTGGTTGTGGAACTAAGATTCTGCATGCCGAGAGGCATAGCCAAAAAAAAAAAAAGCAGTGTATGAGTAAGTGATATTTGGTTGCTTTAAGATGTCAGTAGGGCTTGACAATGGCTTCTGGCATATATGTTAAAGGAAAGAACATAGGTGCAGGCTTAAGTTAGACTTAAGTCAGTTTGAATCTCAGATCCCCCCTTAAACGCCTGTGATTCTGAGTAAGTAGCTTTCTGTCGTTGAGCCTCAGTTTCCTCATGTGTAAAATGAAGGGGATAATGGTATTTATCTTAAAGGGCTCTGATGAAGATTAAGTGGAAAAAATATGTAAAGTCTTGATACTAGCAGGCCTTCAACAAAAACCAACTCATTCCCTCTGAACAGAAATTTTGAGGAGCTTGGCAGCTCCAGTAAAAATGGGAAAATCAGCTTGTAATGGTTGCTGTCTTTCCCACCCTCCACTCCTCCCTCCATCCATTCTTGTCACTGATATATCTTTCAGCTTTTCCTCCCTAAAATAAAATACACAGGACACCCCATATAGTATATATAGAGTGAATATTCAAGTAGGCAAAGGCTTAGAGATATAACCTGATTAATTAAAGCAACATTCAAACCAAAGTTTGGGGACTTCCCTGGTGGTCCAGCAGTTAGAACTCAGTGCTTTCACTGCCATGGGCCCAGGTTCAATCTCTGGTCAGGGAACTAAGATCCACAAGCTGCTCAGCATGGCACAAACAAACAAAAACCCAAGGTTTGTTCCCCCTTCTCAAGTGGCTCAAGCGGTAAAGCACCTGCTTGCCAATGCAGGAGAAATAGGCAAAAGACATGGGTTCAATTCCTGGGTCAGGAAGATCCCCTGGAGGAGGAAATGGCAACCCACTCCAGTATTTTTGCCTGGGAAATCCCATGGACAGAGGAGCCTGGTGGGCTGCAGTCTATGGGGTCCCAAAGAGTTGGACACCACTGAGTGCGTCTGCATGCATGCATGCGTGCGCACACACACACACATGGTTTGTTCTCCCTACTACTTCCCCTTTAAAAAAATTATAAAATAGTATTCTCTAAATTAAAATTATTTTGCTTTGCACAGCTGACATAGTTGTACCATTTTAAGTTCTTTTAAACAATCTTTTTATTCAAAACATTGGCAGTCATTAGGAGTGAATGTGGTTACTCCTGAAAGAATTCCATTCTGTCTCAAGGTCTATTAAGGAAAGGTGGTTGAGAGAACTTCCCTTCTGTTCAGGTTTCTGTCCTTTTCCCAGCAGACACTGGTGGACCAACTGGGAGTCAGCATCCTCCTTTTGTGCTGTGGGAATAGTCTCAAACAAGAGAAACTCCTCTTATGGAGCCTACATTCTAGAAGTAAGGGATAAAGTGGAGGCTGGAGATGTAAATTTAAAAACCATCCTGTACAGATGGCAGGGAAAAATCATAAAACTGGGTATAAAGAAAATGGTGGGGACCTTGGAGCTCATCAAAATAGGTTGGGAAGAGGAAGATCTAGCCAGAGACTGAGAAAGAGCCTGCAATGAGATGAAAGAATATCCAGAAGCATCTGAGCTTCTGGAGGGAAGTTTCTAGAAAGTGGGGCTGCTCAATGGTGTTAATACCACTAGCAGATCAAGTCAGATGAGGGCAGAGAGCTGAGCATTTTAGCAATAAGGCAATCATGAGAAATCTTGACAAGCACCATTTCAGAGGAGCTGTGGACATAAAAACCTGATCAGAGTGGGTTCCAGAGAGAAATCATCAATTAGTTCAGTATTTATTGAGCATCTAATATGTATCAGGCACTTTTCTATGCAATTTGTAGTGAACAGAAGACACAAAGGCCTCTGTTGAGTCTGCATGCTAGTGGGGAAACTGACAGTAAGAACTGGTCCTTGCCGGGGGATGGGAGAAAAGGAAGTGGAGACTAACAGCTCTTTCCAGGAGTTGTGATACAAAGAACATTGATGTGGGGGATAATATTTGGAGAGTGATGAGTTCTCAAGGAAGGGGTGTTGGTTTTGCTTTTTATTTATGTATTTATTTTAAAGTTTTATTTACTTATTTATTGCTGGGCTTGGGCTTTGTTGCTTCGGACTTTTCTCTAGTTATGGCAAGTGGGAGCTACTCTCGGTGCGGTGTCCCGGCTTCTCATTGCAGTGTTGGGGGTCTGCGCTGCCACTTCCCTTCTCTTCTCTCACTGCAGAGCGCAGACTCTAGTTCTGGGAGCTTCAGAAGTTGTGGCTTTGGGGCTCCAGGGCACAGGCTCAGTAGTTGTGGTACACAGGTTTAGTTGCCCTGCAGCATGTGGGATCTTTCCAGACCAGGGATCAAACCCTTGTCTTCTGCATTGGCAGGCAGATTCTTTACCGCTGAGCCACCAGGAAAGCCCTGTTTTGCTTTTTAATATTTATTTATTTAGTTGCAGCATGTGGGATCTAGTTCCCTGACCAGAGATGGAACCCAGGTCCGCTGCACTGGGACCAGGGAAGTCTCCATTGTTCTTTTTTAAGACTACTTTTTAAAATTTTAATTAATTTACTTACTTGACTGTGCCAGGTCTAAGTTGTGGCATGCAGGATCTTCAGTCTTAGTTGTAGCATGTGGGATCTACATTAAAGAGCCTGACCAGAGATGGAACCCAGGTCCCCTGCATTGGGATCACCAGGGAAGTCTCCATCTTGCTTTTTTAAGACTATTTTTAAAAATTTTAATTAATTTATTTGACTGTGCCAGGTCTAAGTTGTGGCATGCAGGATCTTCAGTCTTAGTTGCAGCATGTGGGATCTAGTTCCCTGACCATAAATCGAACCCAGGTCCCCTGCATTGGGAGCTCGGAGTCTTACCCACTGGACTACCTGGGAAGTCCCCCATTTTGCTTTTTTAAATAGAAGATGCTATGCAGCCTGTTTGTAACTGATGGAAATAAGCCTATAGAGGGAGAAACTGACAGAGCAGGGGAAAAAGAATAATTCTAGAAGACAAGTCCTTGACAACACAGGAGGGGAGAGGCTCCAGGGCACCTGTGATGTTTGAGACCCACTACATGTGGCTCTGGGTTCCTGGCTAGCAGCACCAACTGTGTTTTTCCCCAGCTAGACCGTTAGCTTTTCCTGAGACCTGGGAACTACTTTCTCTGTGATTTGAATGTACTTCTCCTCTACCACTGCTGCTGCTAAGTCACTTCAGTTGTGTCCGACTCTGTGCGACACCATAGACGGCAGCCCACCAGGCTCCCCCGTCCCTGGAATTCTCAAGGCGAGAACACTGGAGTGGGTTGCCATTTCCTTCTCCAATGTGTGAAAGTGAAAAGTGAAAGTGAAGTCGCTCAGTCATGTCCGACTCGTAGTGACCCGATGGACTGCAGCCTACCAGGCTCCTCCGTCCACGGGATTTTCCAGGCAAGAGTACTGGAGTGGGGTGCCATTGCCTTTTCCATCCTCTACCACTGCCAACCCCCAAATTTGCAGCTCACACATTTTCATAAGCTTTGTCCCACTAGGTCCACAAAGCAGCACCACCAATCTGACATGGCTCCCAGGCCTGAGCCAGATACCAGGAATCCATCCACTCCCCCTCTGCAGTCTGGTCACACCTTCAGAGCACCACTTTTGTGGCCTCTGCACGTGCTGATTCTTCTGCTTGGTCCATTTTCACATCCCTATGTCTGGGAAATTCTTGATGATCCTTCAAGATCCAGCTTGAGTGATACCTCTTTTCTGAGAGGCCCAGAATCCATGTCCCCCCCAAACAAAGTTAACACACAGCTCTCTCTGCTCTGCTCTACTTCATCACAGTCTATCTATGCATTGACTTGTCTCTCTTCCACGAGACAGAACAAAGCATTAAAGAGCCTGATCCAGAGACTGCACTCACAAATAGTCAGTGAATGAATGAATGAAAGATGGGGGGACTTCCCTGATGGCCCAGTGGCTAAGACTCCATGCTCCTAATGCAGGAGGCCGGGGTTTGAGCACTGGTCAGGGAACTAGATCCCACACAGCTGCAACTAAAGAGTTCACATGCCCCAGCTAAAGACCCTGCGTGCCGCAACTAAAACCTGGTGCAACCGAAAAAGTAAATATTTTTAAAAAGAAAGAAAAAAAGGTGGGAGTAAAGAGTGGTCAATAACACAAGAAACACAAATTTCTGAAACCTATAAATGGCTTAGACATTCTTGCCCTAGGGGCTAGAGTACTATTTCCTCCTCTGTGTCTCTCAGAGGCTAGAAGAGGAGGGGATACAGTGAAGGCTGTCACTGGCAGCCCTCAGCTATCATCTCCTTTCTGAATTGCCCTCAGCCAGGGGAGCTGCCTCGCCCAAGTGCCCTCTCCTGGACCCGAGGTATAAAGGCCTCGCCCCCTTGCCTCCATCTGGGGCATTTCAGCAGAGCCATCTCCCCTCCAGAACTTCCTTTGGGACTGACGGAGGCCTCTGTTAAGACTACATCAGCAGTTCAACGTCGTCCACCCAACTGCCCTGCTGTCTTCCCTCTCCTGCAGGTGGATAACACCAAGGGCACCCTAATACATCTACACTTAAACCTCAGAGTCTTGTTTCCAGAGAACCCGGCCTAAAACAGTTGTTGGATCCCCAACCCAAATTGGTGTCTGACACATAGCAGGTGTTCAATAAATATTTATTGAGTGAATGTGTCCGTGTTTATTTTCTCTTGGTCTGTCTGCCAAGATTTCCCCTACCTCTTGCCCATCAAGGCCTCGTATACAACAGACGCTCAATAAATACTCTCACTCTAGGTGTGGAAGGTGGGGCGCTATCGCTCCAGACAGATAACCCCTGACACACACTCAGAGCCCTAGCAACACTGAGCGCCTCAAACTTGGGGCCTCGGCCCCGCCCCCCCCCCCGCTGCAGCTGCGGCTGGAACGCGGGAGGGATGGATGCGGGCTCCAGGGTTGGGACCGCCGCCCGCCTTCCGAGTCCTCCCGGGACTGGTGTAGACGACGGCGGGCGGGGCGGTCACCGATCCGCCAGCCCCGCAGAACGGTTACTTTTTAAAACGCCAAAATGGCGGAATTCTTTTTTATTCTTCCCCTTTATGGCAAAATAATAATAATAATTCAATTTTCCGTTATAAAAATTGGAAATTAATGGTAGGAAAGAGAAAGTTTGCCAAATGACCCATTTCCTAAGAAAACCAAACCCCAGCCCTCCACGCCCTCTCTTTATTAATGAACAACTCTTAATTGATTGCATTTCTCTAAAAACCAAGCCGCCTCCCTCTCCACCCTCTGGATCGCCTCCAGCGGCAGCACAGTGGACGCGCTCGCCTCGCCCTCAAGCCCCGCGACCGCCCAGGTCCCCTTGCACGCCAGCTCCCCAAGCCTCCTCCTGGACCCGTGCACCCCGCCTCACGCTCGGGAGGAGCAATGCCCGGGGGCCCCAAGCCCCATAACTGCCGTGCGGGGCGGGGCCGGGCGCCGCGGAGCCTCGTACCCCCGGGTCCCTACCTGCAAGGCCCGCGTGCGGCCGCCCAGCGCCGAGCTGCGGTCCGAGCCCCGCGCGGCGCGCGCCTGCGCGCACAGGGGGGCGGGCCCGCCTTCCCGCAGGACGCGGGGCGCAAACCGCGCGCAGAGCAGGTTTGGGGAGCGCGGGCCGGGGGCCCTCTGGCCAGGCCACAGCTGCGTGGGCCTAGTGTCCTTTAGCCCCGGGGTTGGATTGCTGCGCGGGCGAGGCGGGTCGAGATTCTTCCGGTCCCCAACTCCTTACCTTACAGCACGCAATGGGGACCACGGAGCCGGGAGAGCCTGGTGGGCCCTGAACTGAGTGGTCAGTGACAAAAAGCGAGGTTGCGCTCCCCGCGCGCACCCCAGCTGGGTCGCTTCGCTGTCCAACGCCTTTCCTCGGCTCCTGCTCCTCACCTGAGATAGGCGAGCCAGGGAACATCGGAAAACCATCTCAGGGAGGGTGAAAGGAGGGCCGTGCCACCAGAAGAAAGGAGCCCCCCTGTGAGATGCGGTTCCCTTCCTGACCCTCATAGCCTAAAGGAAAGCATCAGCGGCGCCTGAGTTTGGATGACCTGACCCCATTGCTGTTGGCTGGTGGTGTGACTCACTTAATCCTCCTGGTCCTCCATTCTTCTGTTTGTAAAGACTACCACCTACTTCACCGCAAAGGGTTTTTGTTGTTTTTTGAATGGGTTACTGTGATGGTGTTGTCTTGCGCAAATTGTTGCTTCTCTGTGCTTCAGTTTCCTTAGCTCATCTAACTAATCAAATCTCCGTTATTGGTTCTTGTAGTACAAAACACCTCTTAAAACATAATGGCAGCTATGACTTCACGTACATTTGTGTAATTGAGAGGTTGAGAGACTGCAAGCTCTAAAAGGGAAGGAAACACGATAATCTAGGTGTATCCCTAGTACCTAGTACAGAGCTGGACACTCGGTGGGTGCTCAATAACTGTCTGTTGACTGATGGACTGCATGCAGAGGAAAACAAGGATCCTGGTACAGTCTGGAATTGTGTCCACTCCCTCATAGTGACTTAATCTCTTACTTTACAGAACAGGATATTGAGGTCCATCTGGCTTAAGGTCACGGCCAAAGGTCAGGCCACCAGGTTCAACCTCCAGTGCAGAGGAGAAAAGGGTTCCTAATTAATTGTAGGCAAATCCCACAAATTGTTGTGATCCTCAGGTTTAAATTTATGCAGACTTTATTCCGGTTGCTACACCAACGCATTACATGTGTTCCTCCTCACTGCAGTGTCAAATTTTAATTAAAACTCGTATTATTGGGAACAGGATTGCATCAGTTGAGGATGCTGGTTGCCATAACAATATAAGTCTCTTTATACACACCAACATACACCCTCATCCACTCTTTTCTTTCATCTTTACCCAGACTGTGCTTGTTCTAGATTCCAAAAGGTTTATTTTAGGTATTCAGAAGTTTAAAAGAAAGTGATTGGGCCACACACTTAGCTTCTCAATAAGGAATGTATCTTTTAGACTAAGGGAATCTGGGCCAGTGGGATGCAGGAATAAACAAAGAACGCAGGTCCGAGTTGCCGATGTATTTTCTGCTCCTTAGCAGTGTTTTGGTGGTCTTGCTTCCTTGAACACATTCAGGGATGGGGAGTTCCTCCAAGTAGATGTGTTTGGGGAGGGTCCTACCTCTAATGTAACCATAGCTTGCTCTGCTGGTCCAGTCTGCCCTCAAGTGATGAAGTCCTATTCTTCCCTCAAGTGACAACCCCATTTTCTACAAGTTTTAATAGCCTTCAGTATTTTCAAGTTAACTCCCTACTCAAGAGTGGACTGTTGTTCAGTTGCCAAGTCATCTATGACTCTTTGCGACCCCATGGACTGCAGCATGCCAGGTTGCCCTGTCCTTCACTACCTTCTCGAGTTTGCTCAAACTCATGTCTGTTGAGTTGGTGATGCCATCCAACCATCTCATCCTCTGTTGCCCTCTTCTCCCTCTTACCCTCAATCTTTCCCAGCATTAGTGTCTTTTTTCAATGTTGGCCCTTCGCATCAGATGGCCAAAGTAATGGAGCGTCAGCATCAGTCCTTCCAGTGAATATTTAGGGTTCAAAGTCTGTAGTCAAGAGTGGATGGACCTCGAATTTTTTGAAATATTGGTGAACAGAAGCAGAGAGAAAACTACTGCTAGTGAGCAGCCCACACCTTTCCGTTCCTAGATTTTAATTCACCGTTGGGACAGTGCATGTATTTTAGGAAAATGCACCCTTTTTATAAATAGGAAAACACTTCTGGTTCCAGCGGTATGGCACATTTTGCTAATACAGAGCACTTTCTAGCATAAACACACCCAAATCCTGGATAAAATATTACAAGAAGGACGCAGGCAAGCCAAGAACGAAAAAAGAGTAAATTTATGGCTGAATTTGCAAGAAGAGAAATCAGCAGGAGCCAGAAACAAAGATGGAAACAGAGGAACCAGGGGGTGGCCTGACACCTCTCATCCTGGAGGTGGTTACTGGACAGGGATTTGGGCTTCATCACACACTACTGATGGGAGATGGGATCTTGGGTCCGTGCAGTACTGGGAGTTTAAACTGAATCCCTTGTATAAAGACTGGACACCCCTGACCGCCAGACTATATAGTTGGGGGCCCCACAGTGGAAAAGGCAGGGGAGGCCCAAGTTTCCAAATATAATTAGCTTCAGGTCCTGCTTTCCCCCTGGACATAGGTGTATGGGTGTATGCTTTCCAAAGACTCGAGACTGACAAAATTTATATTTTAGCTTTGTAACTGAAGCTTGTATTTCCAAGCACTGGGAAAATTTGTCTGCGTGGGCCACAGCCTCAGCTATTTCAGTTACTCCAACCCTGCTAAATATCTGACTTTTGTTCTCAACACATTTGATAAAATTCATGTCTCATGTGGCTGCCGAAAACCCAAAGGGGGAAAAGAACCTCTGAATTAAGCTTATTAGTTTTTAACTGCTGCAGAACAAATACCACAAAGTGGCTTAAAATACAAATTTATTATCTTTTAGTTCTGGAAGTCAGAAATCCAAAATGGTGATGCTGAACTCTTTTATCTTTTGCTTATCCCTGAAACTCTTTTATCTTTCCTTCAAATTTACTTTTTAGTTGTCATTTTTGGTGGTGCTAGGTTGTCACTGCTGCCCGTGGGACTTCTCTAGTTGTACTGAGGGGCTGCTCTCCATCGTGGTGCACACGTTTCTTACTGCAGTGGCTTCTCTTGTTGCGGTGTGCTGGCTTCGCTGCCTTACAGCACGTGGAATCTTCCTGGACCAGAGATTGAACCCGTGTCCCTTGCGTTGGCAGGCAGATTCTTACCACTGGACAACCAGAAGTCCCTCTCCTTCACATTTAAATGATCCCTCACTGGGCATTCCTGGTTGTATGATTTTTCATCACTTGGCAGTGAAAGCAATGTCCTAACCACTGTCGGTTGAGCTGGGCCTCTAATTGTGACTTGTGGGTCCCACGGCCTGTGGGATCCTAGTTCCCTGACCAAGGGTTAAAACCTACGTCCCTTGCATTGGAAGATGGATGGATTTTCAATCACTGGACCCCCAGCAAAGTCCCTGGAATGTTTTATGATAAAAGCAGCTACTATTTCACAAGTGATTGTGCCAAATGCTCTGAGAAGAGCATTTACTGTCTACAGCATTAGAAGACAGTTTTACAGCTGAGGACGCAGCTTGCTTTCTATTGCACACTCCTCTCATCTATGTTAAGTTACCTCCGGCTCCTTTTGGCCCTTGGCCAGAAGAACCACTGTCCTACTTTCAGAGCTATTAAACACAAACTGATGTAGTTAAAGCTCTCTCTTCAGCAACTTTCTCGGGCTCCAAAATGATTCCATTTCCTCTTAAAAACCAAACACCCCTTCTTTTCTCCTGACCTTTATTTAAGGCTACCCCACACAGAAAGCACCACCTTAGTGAAATGCCAATGAACAGAACTTAGAAAATCAACAAATGTTAACAGTGGGTGACAGTTTGAAAGGAACTGGATGTTTGATAGGCTCTAGTTACCTCCCACAAATTACTGATTATAAAGGGAAAAAGTGACTTTATATAAGTGACTCAGGTTATTATTAGAAGATGCCACTAGATATGATATACTGAAGACAATCTCCTTCTTGGGTGATATTCCTGCCAAAAATGCAATCATGAGGAGACATCAGACAAACCCAAATTGAGAAAACTTCTACGAAATCATCCTTTACTCTTCAAAAATGACAAGGTCAAGAAAGGTTGAGGACCTGTTCCAGTTTAAAGCAAACTAAAGTCATGACAACAAAAAGGAGTAAGTGATCCTAGGGCCAGTGGAAATATATATAAAGGACGTTATTGAACAACTGACAAAACAGTGGAAAAGACAAGATTATATCAAAGCTAATTTCCTGGTTTTGTTAAGTAAACACAATAGTATTAACTATAGTTAATACACAAAGTTTTAAGAATAAAACAGATATGTCTAGCTTACCTTTCAGATGGCTCAGGAACAGTGTAAGTAAAATGAAATATTATTGGTAAATGGCAAAGGGGATATAACTTTTTGTATTACAGTGCAAATTTTCCCTGAGTTTGAAACTTTGTCTAAACAACTGTAAAAGAAGCCCGCTCATTCAGGTTTCTTCCGTGCTTTTCACGAAGAGGAACTGAGTATCTGAAATAGGCGTGTTTTTTTTTTAAAAACACTCTGTTAGGAACTGAACCAGGATTTAAATCCTGTTAACAAATTCCCATACAAATATAATTTCCACAGTAATGATCTCAAAAAACTAGTAATCCTGACTTCCTTCAAGGGGTCAAGGATGGAACTTACTGTTTATTACCCGTTTGTATTCACTTTCTGATTTCTGAACCATTTCTTTCTATTCACTTTAAGTTAATCACTCTACTAATCACTACCCTGGGGCCCACCTGTGAAGTTGCTGCCAAATCTAAGCAAGCTACTTAGGATCTAGAAGACCAACTACAAACCCACCTGCACCTACTCATCCTTTCAATTAATGGAAGCATACATGGTTTTAGGCACACGAAGTTTAAGATGTGGTTGCTGCTTCAAAAAGCTCAAAATTTAGAGAATCCCCAGGCAGTTCAGTGGTTAGGATTCCATAGTGCCAAGGGTTTGGGTTTTATCCCTGGCTGGGGAACTGAGATCCTCAAGCTGTACAGCTTTACAAAAAAAAGAAAAACTTGAGTATAAACTGGTAATTACCAAGTGCTAAAATGTTTTAAGAGCTCTAAAATACATATTTTATGAAGGACTATTGGTTATATAAACCAAAAAATTACTTCCTTAAAAAAGTTGGCACTGAAAAAAATTCTTATATATCTATTTCATGGTAGTGCACCATTTAGAGTGGCAGATCTCTGTACTACTCTAAGTAAAAATGAGCTGCAGAACACATTCATGGTATGAACTGCTTATTGAAGAACACAGGCATTACGGATGGATTAGCCTGGGTAAATACAGTGTTAGAAGCAGCTACCTTAGTGCATGCATGCTAAGTCGCTTCAGTTGTGTCTGACTCTTTGTGACCCTAGAGTCTGTAGCCTGCCAGGCTCTTCTGTTCAAGGGATTCTCCAAGCAAAAATACCGAGTGGATAACCATGCCCTACTCCAGGGGATCTTCCTGACCCAGGGATCAAACCCTTGTCTCTCAAGTCTCCTGCATTGACAGGCAGGGTCTTTACCACTTGTGCCACTTGGGAGGCTACCTTAGTAAGTGGACGCTAGAAGAGAGATACTTTACAAGACATTCATTCCATTTTCACAAGACTAAAATTGCACACAACCACAAAAACTGAAGTCAGAAAACATTTTCTGAAAGCAAGGTAAGTAAGAGTGAAATTAGGTTGAGGACTTGGGGAAAGATGACAGTTTCCTAGTTTATCTGGGTAATTATCACAGAAAATGTTCAAACTGCTACAAGATAAAAGAAGGTAAATTTTATGTGAAATCTAAAGACTTAGTTGAATACAAAAGACTTAGCATGTTTAGCCCTTCATAACAGCAATTATTTATTATGGTGCTAATCTAAGTACTTTTCATGTATTAAACTTTTCTCTTCATAACCCATGAGGGGTTATCCCTACCACTGTGGGTGACACTGAAGCACGAAGGTTAATGGCTTGCCCCAGATATGATGATGATGATCAAAGTCACTTAGTCGTGTCTGACTGCGACCTCATGGACTTCTCCAGGCCAGAATACTGGAGTGGGTAGCCTTTCCCTTCTCCAGGGGATCTTCCCAACCCAGGGATTGTTGAACCCAGGTCTCCTGCATTGCAGGTGGATTCTCTTTACCAGCTGAGCCACAAGGGAAGCCCATGATAAACCATCTATTAATACCATGTTGGTCCTAACCTCATGTTTCTGAGGAGCTGAAAAGTCCTTTTCTCATATTCAAGTCAGGAAAGAAACAAACTTGATAATGGCAACTCCGAATCAAAAAACACCAAATATCAGATATTTGCCAAATATCTGATGCTAAGTGGGAATACACAAGAAACTCAAATCAAGCCTTTCCCTCAGTGAACATTTTATTGAGGCAATAAAGCACAAAATAGGTTAACAAAGTGGGAGAAAAAAGATACCAAGAGAAAAGACGGTAACAACACAGGAGTGGAACGTTAAGTCACAGGGCAGGAAAGACTCGAACTGGCCATAAAGGCACTATGGCATGTTAACACACTATCAGGTAAAAGAACGGGGGATCCAGGTTATCACACTTCTATTCTGCTCTCTACCAGTTTAACACTCCCATCTAGCCACAGGTAAAAACGTGGCAAGTTGCAGAGACTCAGATTCTACTTAAGTTAGCAAGGAACTAAGCATTTTATTGGTCAACTCTAAGTGGGCCAGTGTTTATATATAAACAGTAGTTTAGCATGTCCAATGATGGGGGTCCACAGGCGTGGAATAGGAACTAGAGTTTTAATAAACTGGTCTTTGCTATTAAATTCTTATGGGTGCAGGCATTAACCTATACAGTTACCCACCTGCGGGGGTGGCAGCTAACAAGGATAGAAAACCTGCCTATTACCATGTGATGTCATAAGACAGCCCAGTTGAAGGATGCTGCATACTTTTAGAAAGTCATATTGTATATTGTAGTATTCCCCCCTCCTTCACTTTAAAAGGCTGTGGTTTTAAAAGCTTTTGTTCTTTCCCTGAAAACAAGAGAACTTTGGTCAAAGCCAATTCTTAAAAGTAACTTGTCCTTAAACACATTTTGAAAGGCAGTGGAGACTTGCCTCTTTATGCAAATACAGTCGCAACTCTTTTTCTTTGAAACAGGCAGAACAATAAACTGTAATTACAGATACCAGTTTTTTTCTCTCAAAATCCAAGGTCTACATGGGGAAACAAAAACAAACCATATTTCTTATGAATATCTAAAAAAATATCAAAAGCATTTAAGAAAATAAGGTCGTCAAAGAAGCATCAACCTTTTGGGGCACTATGTTCCTAAGATTAGACTCTTTAAGATTTCATAACAGGAAGCCCAGAAATTCTCAAAATGACGGTATCCATCACACTGTACCCTAACACTACCCAGCCCATGACATCTTATACACTGACAGCTCCTAGAAAGATGTTAAAGCTGAGCCAAACAACCTACAGCCCAATTTCAGACTAAGATTAATGAATGGTTTTTAAAATGAAATTACCTTAACGAACCTGAACAGAAGAGATATAAGGTAATTCATTTCTCAAACTGCAATTTCGACTAACTAGGCTTACGGACATAAGGACTAATTGTAACCCAGTAACTCCTATGAATTTGTAGATTATAATCTGGTTTCCACAGTATTTATTACACTTTATGATGAAGTACTAGGGTTTAACCCATTTAAGTTTTTTCCAAGCCAACCACATTAAGTTCATAAGGATGATCTAACCAATTATCACAGAATCCCACTAACTACAAAAGGATGACTGTTAGGCAGAATTTTGCTTTAAATGGTAATTGATTTACCAAATGATCTGTTAAGTGCCTGTTAATATTAAGGATTTTCTAGTAGAAAACACAGTATTTGCTTTTTCATTGTGAATAACATACTAAATTTCTGATCAAAGAAAGGTTACTTCTATTTTTACATAACAAACAGTAAAGATCACAGAACCTTACTCTTACAAAACACTAATTACAATGATCACTTTCAGAAAGTGGGATTACCAGGCTAGATGAGATCCCAAGTATTAGAACTACTTTTTTGAGTTCAACCAATTTAAGTTGAAAGAACATTTTAAAAAGCTATTAACTTAGGCAAAACTGTATAACAGGTCCACTACAAAATCTTTTATTTTTAACTTAAACCTGTTTAAGGGGCCAAAATGACTTTGGCAAATTTGATTGACAGCACAATAACATATCCAAACTTATTGCATCTGAGACTTGCCTTGTTTTATACTTAAGTAGAGTTTACATCGTTTCCACAGATAGATTATCAATGTCTCGAGGAATTTATAAGAGTGACCTATTCAAGTAAGGCAATCATCTTGGTAGCAAACTTTTATTGAAATCTTACATAACTCAAGCTTTATAAAAAGCCAACATAATTGAAAATTGGGTTCTCCCTCTAAAGCCTTAAGTATTCAAAGCCTGAAACGGTTAATTTAAAATTAAGCAAACAAATATAACAATAACAAAACCCCTCCAGCAGATCCTGCTGAAATACTTAAAAAAAAAAAAAATCTAAATGAGCTTAATCTTTACAAAAGTTATTTTAGCTCAAAAGCTATAAAATCAAAGTTATCTTAATTCTACAAAGAAGGGAGAGGATCTTTGACTTCATGCCATTTCTTTAGAACCTCATCTTTTTCATTAAATTTGGCTACAAATCCAATTTCTGTGTGCCCGTTTTGGGAGGTTTCTTCTTGCAGAAGAGGCCAAGTAGAAACATGAAAGAGTAACTGACTAAGCAAGTAGGAAAGTGTTCTGTAATAGTGTGCAAAGAATGGAGAGTTCTGGGTTAATCTCTGGAACTTGATCTGGATCGTGACCTTGACTTTGAACGAGATCTAGAATGGGATCTTGAAGCTCTTTTTGGTGCAGGGGACACAGAACGGGCCTTTGAGGGTGGAGCAGGTAGGGGTGAATTGGAACGGGATTGGCTCCTTGATCTAGATTTGGACTTTATATCACCTTTTCCATTTTCTTTGGGGGAACGAGATCGAGAACGAGACCTGCTTCGAGATTTCTCATACTCATCCTTCGATCTGCTCCGAGAGCGCGAACGGGAGCCCCGATCGGACTTGGGTTTAGATTTGCTTTTTGATCTAGATTTCCTGCCTTTGGAACGAGACCGTGACCGACCTTTGCTCCGAGACCTGGATCTAGACAAGAAAAGCCAGATTTTTTTTTCAGTACCTTGCCAGAACACACAAGCACTCTATAAACAAAGTAAGTTATTAAAAAAAACACTCAAGAACACACTTACCGGGAGCGACTTTTTGAGATACTTCGAGATCTACTGCGGCTGCTCCTACGACTTCTAGATCGTGACCGTCTTCTAGATCGTGACCTGTAACAAGAAATGTGGTAAATACATTTTCATCTCAAGACACCACAACACGAATGAACAATTTATAGACAAGCCAAACATAAAACTCCTTAATTGCTCACTACAAATTAAATCTAGTATCAAAATATTTAAAAAAGAACTCAAAAAGGCCAATAACAAAAGAAACTAAAAGCTGACCTAATTTCAATTCAGCAGTAATTGAAATACTGCTGTTTGAATTTTCTTTTGTTTGTGGCAAATATTGTCTCCCCCCATATCCTTCAATAAATTACCTAGATCTGCTTCCAGAATAAGACCGCCTATGGCTTGTTCGTGGCTTATCTTCAATGAGTCTAATATTTCTCCCATTGATTTCTGTACCGTCCAGTTTATCCAAAGCACGCTTCATGTCAGAGTAGGAGCGAAACTCAATGACACCTTCATTTGTGCGTTCTTTGTGAGCATCTGCATAGGTTACTTCACCTGCTTGTCTCATGAAATCCTAAAAGAGCAATATGACTAGTCATTCCCAGAAATCTAAAGAAAAAAGATTTGCTGTATTTGATTCTCAGATATAAAAGAATACAAAAACTTATCTTCTAGACATTAAGTCAAATCTTTTATCCCAAATTATAGCACTTACCTTTAAATCTTGCCAACTGCAACGACTAGAAAGATTTTCTACAATAAGTCTGAATTCTGTGCGTACAGGTGGCCCATATTTGTCTCTCCCAGAGGTTCTCCGACTGCTGTATCCACCTCCACCACCTTTATCATGTGAAGAAAACAATTAGATGCTTTGCAATGATAGGCATGCATAATGTTTTTGAAAGTTAGTACAAACATAACAACTTTTATTTACTGGAGTAGGACTTTGCTATTATACTGCTAAACCTTCGATACAGTTATGATTTGCCATAAATTAAATTAAGGGCAAGTCAAAACAGACTAAAACCAACTAAACTTCTCCTACATTCTGTTAGAGAGTGACTGCTCCTTTATTCAATTTACCTCGCTAAGTTTTATTTTACAGAACATTGTAAAATATAAAACTTAACTGATTACATGCATTTCTACATTTTACAAAAATGTTTACTAGTTACACTAAGTACTTACATCACAGTGTGAGGTTTTTGGTGGTGGTTTGGCCACAAAACACGCAAGGTAACAGTCACCTAGTTCAGATTAACCAGTTTTGTCTAACCCTTGGAATCCTCACCATCACCCTGCGTCTAATGGCAAAAGGCTGCTGTCGTCATGGCTTCCGGTAAGGTCAGCCAAAGGGTCATAGGGCAAGGGTCACACAATGTATGGAAAAGCCAAGGCCAATCAGGAAAGGCAGTCATCTTAGCCTCAGTGGACACAGCCTCAGCCCCATTGGTCACTTTCAAATTGAAACATCAAGGACTTGTTAAAAAGTTTGAATTCAACATGCAACAATTTCAACATCAAACATTTAACATAACCAACCCCCCCCCTCCTCCCAATAACATGCCCCAACTAGTGCATATACAGCATAAAGTTCATTTAGATCTCCTTTGTGGTGTAAAACCACCTTACTTATATTTTCTTTGGCCCCCGTCAATTTTCGTAAAGCTAAAACCTACACTTAAAACCCCACCTAATTCCCCGCCCCGCCCCCACCTCCACCCCAACCAGTCCCAAACTTCTACGCTAAGTCATTCACATTTCTAGCTAATGCACTGACAGGCAAGTTGAGGGCATACAACAAATACAGCCACCCCTCACTTCCTCCGTGGGTAGAGCCCACGACAGTGCTGACAGGGGCCCAACAAGTCACTCCCCCCCGACTTGGCAATTCCCGCCCCCAAACACCCAAACCCTGCCTAAGCAAAACCCACCACCCAGTCCCCGCGCTCCGGCGTCCCGTGTCTTCCCCGGGCAGGCGCGAAGGTAGCGAACCCCGGGAGCACCCGAGTCAAACTGCCGCGGCCACCTCGCCTGCCCGGCTGGGAGGCCCCACCCCGTCCCCCCTAAGCCTGCGCCCAACCCCCGGG
The DNA here is from genome assembly GCF_019320065.1 of Cervus canadensis. Classification (NCBI taxonomy): domain Eukaryota; kingdom Metazoa; phylum Chordata; class Mammalia; order Artiodactyla; family Cervidae; genus Cervus; species Cervus canadensis. The sequence goes on along the minus strand of NC_057395.1, from coordinate 70,663,838 downwards.
GTCCCAAGGACGCGGAGCGCGCGGGGGTGGAACTCACTGCGGCTTCCGTAGCTGTAGCCGTCGCGATCCCGGCGCGGGCCGCGGGCGTGCTCCACGATCACGCGCTCGCCGCACAGCTCCTTGCCGTTCAGCTCGTAAACGGCGTCGTCGGCGTCGCGGGAGTCCTCGAACTCCACGAAGCCGTACCTGGGGGGCGGTGCGAGGGCCGGAGACCGACGGGCGTCGTTAGGTCGAGGGCGCGCACGCGCGCGCGCCCCCCCGTCCCCGCGCGCTCTCGCGGCTCCGCGCCGCCGCCATCTTGGCGGCCCTGCCACGCGGCGCCGCGGCCTTGACCGTCTTCTCCCTCAGACGGGCCCTGCCACCGCAGGCCCGGGGCGCTGCGGGCGGACGCGGGCTCCCGGGGCCGACTCACCCATTTTTAAGGTCTATTTCGAGAAGGCGGCCATAGCCACTGAAAAAGCGCTGGATGTCCTTCTCCCTGACGTTGTAGCTCAGGCGTCCTATGTAGACGCGCGGCATGTCCGCAGCGGGCAAGGGGCCCGAGGGCTGGCGGTCGAATGGCGGACCGCACGGCAGTAGCCGCGGTGCGGGTGCGGTGACGGCGAGAGCCCGGACACGCACCTCACACCACAGCGGCGGCCGAGTCCAGCCACACAATGGTGCGCGCGCGCCTGGGCTACGCTATAAGGGCGGGCGGTAGGAGGCGGTGCCCGGCGTGTGACGTCAGCGCGCTGCACGTACTCTCCCGCTCCGGAGCGCGGAGCGCGGCGCTCGAGGGTGACTTGCTGTTCCTCAGCCCGCCAAGTTTCGGGGAAGTGAGGCTTTACCCGCTCACAGAGTTTTTTCCCACACATCTTTGTTAGCGTCACATTCTGTCTCCAGCCAAGGACTCGTTTTCTAGTTTGTGCTTAAAAAAACAACAACCCACAAACTTTCTCCATGCTAGCTCTTCTGGACGGGCGCTCGGGAGGCCGTCCCGGAGAATCCCCTTATTTCATTGGTTCTGAAGGTTGTCATAATAGGCCTCCACGATCTCTGATTGGTCCCTCAAAACGAGGCTCGAATTTTCTTCGCGGATCATTGGGCTCACGCTCCGCTGGTGTGGAAGGCACCTAGTTAGTGGGTTAAGTGCCCTTTTCCACAGCATACTAAGTTTCTGTTCCGAGGCCGTGTGGACCCGCACCGGGGTTCACAGCCCTGCTGGCTTCTGTCCTTCGTGCCCCCACAGCCGCCATTGCGGTCTCACTTCACTGCCTCCCAGTATGTCCAACTGTCCTTCCAGGAGTCTTTTGAAGCACTGACACCTGGAGACCTGCAGATTGAAGTATACATGGCAATCCCACGATCGCTGTGCGTCCTAAGTTGCTTAAGTCGTGTCCGACTCTGTGCGACCCCATGGACTGTAGCCTGTCAGGCTCCTCAGTCCATGGGATTCTCCAGGCAGGAATACTGGAGAGGTTTGCCATGCCCTCCTCCAGGGGATCTTCCCGACCCAGGGATGGAACCCGCGTCTTCTGCGGTTCCTGCCTTGGCAGGCGGGTTCTCTACCACTAGCACCACCTGGGAAGCCCACTTGCTATAGGTACTGACAAAGGGAGCAGGGCCAAGACCTCTGGCCCAACAAAGTTGAGCAAGCCCTGACAGCCCTCCCACAGAGGTACGCTCATTTCCTTCCCTCAGTGGAGCGTCCGTTGTCCCAACGTGATCCCTCACCGCCCCCACCCGTTGGTTTGAAGGGTGTCTTATCTATGTGGCAGAAACGCACATTTTGGAGTTTACCACTAGAAATACTATTTAAACCCCAGAGGAGTAAGTTTAAGTGGAGATCAGAAGACCCTGGAGTTCTCTGAAACTTAAGTGCAGGAAAAGATGCTGGTAAAAAGTGACTAGAAAAGTGGGTAGAAGGGTCGGAGGGCAAGGTGTAACGCAAGCTGAGGGGAAAGGGCATCATGGGGTTAATACTGGCTGTTAAGGTATCTTCGTGTATTCCAGCGGGGCAGCCTTGATCTACAGTTTCTGGTTTAAAGACAATGATTTTTCCCTCCCCCTCCCCTCACGGGGGCATTTGCCAAAGTCTGAGAGTCTGTCGGTTTTCACGGCTGGGGGAGGGGGAGTGTTAATAACTGGCATCTGGTGGTAGAGGCTACAGTGTGCTTAAAGTTAGAAAAATAAAATATATAGGTGGATCGTAAAAATTTTGTGTGTGTTTGTGGAATATAGTAATTGGGGAAAGGAGAATTAATGGGATAACTTTTTTCACTCACTGAATTGTCAGTATTTTGAAGTTTGTTGAAATTCATTGTTGTCTGGGAATCCCCTGGAGGTCGAGTGGTTGGGACTCCACACTTTCACTGCCTTCGGGCCCAGGTTCAATCCCTGGTCCGGGAACTAGTATCCCATAAGCTGTCCAAAAGTTCATTATTGGCAAGAGGCGACACCCCACTCTGAACTAAGATGCATATGGGAAGTAGGGTGTCACCTCCTCTCTCCTTGCAGTTCATTTGTGCAGAGAAAGATGCAGCTGACATGTCCTCCTCTCCCTCACCTCTTTTTCTCCAGAGCCCAGGGGCTACTCTTCTTTTTTTTTTTTTTTTGGCCACAGTGGGACCTGCAGGATCTTAGTTACCTAACCAGGTGATGATCTTGGTGAGGCAGCAGTGAGCGATGGCATGAAATGAGATCTTAATTCCCTGCCCAGGAGTTGAACCTGGGTAGCTGGGATGAAAACCAGAAATCCTAGCCACCAAATCAGTGAGGGCTAGGGGCTAGAAGCTATTTCCCCCCTGGATCTTTGCCCCAGTAAAAAATGCATTTATCACCCAGAGGCAGAAACTGTAAATGCAGGTACAAAGTTTATTATTAGAGACATAGCACAATGAGTGGGAGAGGACCTAGGAGAAAGGTTTGTTTAGTTAAGACAGAAGCAAGGCAGAGATGCACACCTGGACAGAAAGGTGTGGGTGTCCTCCCTAGTGAGGAGGAGTGCAGTAAAAAGGCAGTTAAGACATTTATATAGGGCAGTTTTTCTGGGCCTTTCTCTTGCTTCAGGCCAATTACCGGTTTCTTTTTCCACACCTGTCCTACCCTGGGACCCTCCCTTGAGTGCATACACACCCGTCAACCAACATGAATCTCGGAAGTAAAGGCTTCTGGAAGGTTGGTCTGACATTATCTCCTGACTTTTGACTCACAAGGAGCCTTTCTGTGCTGTGTAGTGTCTCCCTTGTCCCAAAAGAAGGGGAGATGGGAGACCTGTTAATCCTTTTTTTAAAAAATTTATTTATTTTTCAGTTTTTGGCTGTGCTGGATCTTTGTTGCTGCAGGCTTTTCTATAGCTGTGGCAAACGGAGGCTACTCTATTTGTGGTACACAGGCTTCTCATTGCAGTGGCTTCTCTTGACACATGGGCTCAGTTGCTCCCCAGCATGTGGGATCTTCCCAGATCAGGGATCAAACCCCTGTCTCCCGCATTGACAGGTGGGTTCTTTACCACCAGCCACCAGGGAAGCCTGATCGTTAATCCTTTACTCAAACAGGATCTTGCTCCTCTTTGTCCTTGCCATGACTGTTACCATAAGGTGTTGACAAGAGGTAAGCACTGGCTATTTACCCTGTTTCTGTTGTTACTTCCATTTCGAGGGCAAACAGGGAGGCTGGTTGTAAATGGCAGGCTGATTGTTAAGGCTCCTTCTTAACTGGAGCCCACCTAGCTCTTGTCTGATCGTTTTTTCACTGACTCAGTGAGTTGGGGGTGGGGGGGTGGTGAGCCCAAAGGGGTTCTCACTTCTGGCGTCAAGGGACAGTGCCAGGTGGGGAGTTTGGGGCGGTACACCTGTCAAACGGTAATGCAGTTTCCTAAGGTGAGCTTAGGGAGAACAGAAACCTGTGGAACAGAAGGGCTAAAGCTCGCTTGATCTTGATTTTCAGTATGAACGCAGACTGTGAAAAGGGGGCCTCACCATCCTTCTGACTTTTGGGGTTTTAAGCAGGAAGTGTCAGAAAAGTTACCACAGTGATAACTGGCTTGTGGCAGCCAAGTGTTCATAACGACGTTGCATTTTGATCCTTCAACGTCAGCTCTTCCTATCATTGTGAAGCCGAATTCACCAAGCATTGAGTTGTTCACCCACTAATAAGGAATGTGAGCTCTTGTCTCAGGAAAGGCTGTTGTAGTATCTTGCCTGAAGCCCATGTCTTCCTGCCCTATAAAATGTAAATAGGAGGCCAGCTGAAAATGTCTACAATATGGAGCCCATCTATCTCCTACATAACAGGGATCAATTGCCCCTTGCAATGGAAACACAGAGTCCTAACCACTGGACCATCAGGGAATTCCTTCCCAGTGGTTACTCTTAACGAAAGATTTAAATTGCCTAAGAGGAAATGGTCTCAAATATCATTATTGAAGGGAGTGTTGGGCCAGCAGCATTCTGTGGAGTCTTGCTGATAATCTAACTTACTTCTGTTGATATTTTGAAAGAACAACTCAAAAGAAATGATGGATGTACAGCATTTGGCAGTGTCTGAAGTGTCTATAATCATGGTGGCAGATAAAGATCACTGCTCACTTAAAAGTTGTGGAGTGTCTGTCAGCAAGAAAGAGAATCTGTCAGCAAGAGAGGGTGAAAGGAGCCACAGTCTGATCCAGAAGAGAGTTAATAACTTCAAATCCATGATTGTTGTTGTTCAGTCATCAAGTCGTGTCCCACTCTTCACGACCCCGTGGACTACAGCACGCCAGGCTTCCCTGTCCATCACCAACTCCAGGATATTGCCCAAGTTCATGTCCATTGAATTGGTGATGCCATCCAATCATCTCACCCTCTGTCACCCTCTTCTCCTTCTGCCTTCAATCTTTCCTAGGATCAGGGTCTTTTCCAATGAGTCAGCTGTTCACGTCAGGTGGCCAAAGTATTGGAGCCTCAACTACAGCATCAGTCCTTCCAAAGTGTTTTCAGGGTTGATTTCCTTTAGGATTGACTGCTTTGATCTCCTTGCTGTCCAGGGGACTCTCAAGAGTCTTCTCCAACACCACAATTTGAAAGCATCAATTCTTTGGTGCTCTGCCTTCTTTACGGTCCAGCTCTCACATCTGTACATGACTGCTGGAAAGGCCATGGTGCTTTGGTCACTAACTTGTGTCTGTCTCTTGCCACCCCATGGACTGTAGCCTGCCAGGCTCCTCTGTCCATTGAGTATTCCTGGCAAGCATACTGTAGTGGGTTGCCATTTCCTTCTCCCGACCCAGGGATTGAACCCAGATCTCCTGCATTGCAGGCAGACTCTTTACTGACTGAGCTACAAGGGAAGTTGGATGGAAAGACCATAGGATTGACTATATGGAACTTTGTCGGCAAAGTGGTATCTTTGCTTTTTAACACACTGTCTAGGTTTGTCATAGCTTTTCTGCCAACAACCAGTGGTCTTCTAATTTCATGGCTGCAGTCACCATCCACAGTGATTACGGAAATTGTGAAGTACAATCTGGAGTAGGGCATAGTTGTTGTGGTTTTAAATCCAATAGGAATTCTTAACATACTTAGCTGGAAATCAAAAGTATTTCCCAAGCATCCATGTGATTCAAAGTGATATAAGCTGGTTTCTGACAGGTTTTGCTGTCTTTTGTTTGAAAATTTTATATACCAGAGGCTGTACTTTTGAATGGATTTTGACAACCCAAGAGGGTGAAGTGGAGTGAGTGTCTGTGGCAAACTGTGGCCCCAGGCGCAAGCAGGCCTGCCTTTGAGTTTTGTAAATGAAGTTCTTTTGAAGCACGGCAACATCCACTTACCTATTGTCTGCTCTTAAGTCACAACAGAGATTCAATAGCAGAGACTGCCCAGAAAGCCTACTTGCTGGTTCTTCACAGAAAGTCTGCTTACCTCTGACCCAAGTTAGGTATTTGTAAAGATGCCTCAATGCTATATATGAACATACATGTCTATAAGGGTTGGGTTTGTAGTTGTCTTTGGTCATTCTCAGAGGTGGGTCCTACCCAATCTTTTCCCTCCTAATGCTCTCCTAACATTCCTAACTCCTCCTCCCACTTGCTTCTTCCTGTGCCTTGAATGTGCCAAGTACCCACCCACCGCATGGGCCTTTGCATTGACCATCTCCCAGAGTTTGGAGCTCTCTTTTCTGATGGTTCCCTCACTTTCTGTGTCTGCTCAAAATCACTGTGTCACTCCTCTAGCCACTCATTTTATTTTTTCCCAGTTTTATTGAGACAGCATTGACATATAACTTGTAAGTTTAAAATGTGCAGTGTGATGATTTGATACATGTATATATTGCAAAATAATTACCACAATAAGGTTAGTTAACACCCCTCACCTCCATTCCCCTCACATAATAACCATTTTTGGAATGTGTGTGTGGTGATAATTTTTAAGATCTACTCTCTTGACAACTTTCAAGTTGTTAACACAGTATTATTAATCTAGACACCATGTTGTATATGAGATTCCCTAGAGCTTATTCATCTTACAGCTGGGAGTTTGTACCTTTTGACCTACATCTTCCAATTTCTCCCACTCCCCAGCCCCAGGCAACCACTCTTCAGTCCTGATTTTATGAGTTCCACTTTTTTGGATTCTGCGTGTAAGAGCATTTGTCTTTCTCTATCTCACATTTCACTTAGTATAGTGCCCTCAAGGTCCACTGACGTTGTAGCAAAGGCAGGGCTTTCTTCTTTTTTATGGCTGAATAACCTTTCACTGTGTGTATATATATCATATCCCCCACATGGTTTTTATCCATTCCTTTGTTGACATACATTTAAGTTTCCATGTGTCAGCTACTGTGAATAATGCTGCAGTGAACATGTGAGTACAGACATCCTTTGAGATAGCTTTCTCTTTTCTTTTGGATATACTGTATACCTTGAAGTGGAATTGCTGGATTATACAAGAGCAATATTTTTAATATTTTGAAGAACCTCTACATTGTTTTCCATAGTGGCTGCACCAATTTACACTCCCGCCAACAGTGCACATGGGTTCCCTTTTCCCTACATCTTCAGTTTTTGATCACAGCCATTTGAACAGGTGTGGTGAGCTGCAGTCCATGGGGTCGCAAAGTGAGACACGACTTAGTGACCGAACAGCAGTTTTAACAGATGTGAGGTGATGCTGTGATCACCCACTTTACAATAGCATCCCGGGACTTCCCTGCTTGTCCAGTGGTTAAGAATCGCCTCCGAAATGCAGGGGACATGGATTGGAGCCCTGGTGAGGGGAACTGATATCCCCCCTGCTGGGAACTAACTGATTCCACGTGCCACAGAAGAACTAAGCCCCAGGGCCACAACTAGAGAGTCCATGAAAGAAAAAGAAAGTGAAGTTGCTCAGTCATGTCCGACTCTTTGCAACCCCATGGACTGTAGCCTACCAGGTTCCTCTGTCCATGGGATTTTCCAGGCAAGAACACTGGAGCGGAACTCCTTCTCCAGGAGATCTTCCCAACCCAGGGATTGAACCCTGGTCTCCTGGATTGTAAGCAGACGCTTTACCGTCTGAGGTACAAGGGAAGTCCAGAGAGTTCATGAACTGATAAACAAAAGATCCTGCATGACACAATGAAGATCCTGGTGCCACAACTAAGACCCAACATAGCCAAATAGATGGATAAATAAATATATATATACATAAAACAGCATCCCTTCCTGCACACTATAATTTCTTACCTTCTTTTATTTTTCTTTATTAAACTTCCCCAGGTGGCTCAGTGGTAAAGAATCCGCCTGCAGTGCAGGAGACTCGAGTTCGATCCCTGGTTTGGAAAGATGCCCTGGAGAGGAAATGGCAACCCCCTCCAGTATTCTTGCCTGGGAAATCCCATGGACAGAGGAGCCTAGTGGGCTACAGTCTGTGGAGTAGCAAAGAATTGGACATGACTTAGCGACTCAACAACAATATCAAACTTTCACCATGTGACATGTGTTTATTTACTCTCTCCCCACCCCGACTAGAGCATATGTGTCATTAGAGTGAGGATGGTGTCTGTCTCTTCACTGCTATATCCCCAGCATAAAGGAAAGTGCCAGGCCCACAGTAAGAGCTTAGTCTGGTCATTGTTCAGAGCCTGTGAAGTGAGGCTCTTCATTCAGCAGACACCTATGCTCCGAAGGGCTCATCAGGACATCCTGGTGGGATGGCATTTTCCTTCTCCTGGCTCGTGCTCACCCACTCATGCTGCCCAGACACTCACTCTCATCTGAGGGTAAGAGGTGTGTTGTCCTTCATGTTCAGTCACTGAATCATGTCTGAACTCTTTGTGACCCCACGGACTACAGCACACCAGGCTCCTCTGTCCTCTACTATCTCTCAGAGTTTGCTGAAATTCATGCCCATTGAGTCGATGATGCTATCTAACCATCTCATCCTCTGCCGCCCACTTCTCCTTTTGCCTTCAATCTTTCCCAGCATCAGGGGCTTTGAGTTGGCAATGAAGAGGCAATAAGTTGGCTCTTTGCCTCAGGTGGCCAAATTATTGGAGCTTCAGCAACAGTCCTTATAGTGATTATTTAGGGTTGATTTCCTTTAGGATTGACTGATTTGATCTCCATCCTTTCCAAGGGACTCACAAAAGTCTTCTGCAGCACCACAATTTGAAATCATCAATTCTTTGGTGCTCAGCCTTATGGTCCAACTCTCACATGGCTACTAGAAAAACTGTAGCTTTGACTTTACGTACCTTTGTCGGCAAAGTAATGTCTCTGCTTTTTAATATGTTGTCTAGGTTTTTTATAGCTATAAGTATCCTACACTTCCTCCACCCACACTTATCTAGACAGAGAAAGAAGGCTGGGGTGGCTACGGAGCTACCAAAATTCTCATATATTGTCAGTAGGAATGCAAATTAATACTCTTACTTTGGAAAAACTGGTTGATAGTGTCTACTAAAGGTGAAAGCTGCTAGTGTTTACCCCATGACCTAACAATTATACACTCAACAGAACCATGCACATATGCTCTCCTTAGGGAATGTGCTAGAAATTCATAGCAACATAACATGTAGTAGCCCCCAAATAAGAAATCACTCAGATACCATCGACCAGAGAGTAAACAAATCAATTGTGGTTTATTCACGCTACAGAGCATACTACTATATTCATACTACACAGCAACAAGAAAGGAATCACAGCCATACACAGCAAAATCAGTGGCTCTCACAACGATGTAACCCTCTAAGATTCCACTGGAATCCACACTATATGATTCAATGTATGTGAGACTGAAAAGCAAAACTACGTTATGGTGTTAGAAATCAGGTATGGGCTCTGTGGGAGTGACTAGATCGGCTTCTGAGGCTCTGGTCATATTTTTTCCGATTTAGGCGTTATAAGGGTGTGCTCTAGTGGTGAGAATTCATTGCTCTGTATGCTTATGATTTGTGTACCTTGCTGTATGTGTACTTCAGTGGAAAATTAAAAAAAAAAAAAAGATTACCTCTCTCAGAAAAGATTATAACTTCCTTTACTTAGAGCCCCCAGGTCCTGCTGGGGACCAAAGATCTATTGAGGATTTGATTCATAGATTTTGCCCATAAATGTCAATTTGAATCAGTTTGTTTGCTTCCAATTAGGTTTCTGTGTTACTGAATTGCTCCTTGGCCAGGACGATATGGCTCTGTCGCCACCTGGTGGCTATTTGCTATTACAGTATTAGATAAATTCCACCTGCTGCTTCATCCGTGCTTCGTGAAGCTCAGTGATAGATCTTTAAAGGTCTCTAAATCCAAACCTTCTAATTGTCAAACCCTTACTTACCCAGACACCCCACTCCAGTACTCTTGCCTGGAAAAGCCCATGGATGGAGGAGCCTGGTGGGCTGCAGTCCATGGGGTCGCGAAGACTCGGACATGGCTGAGCGACTTCACTTTCACTTTTCACTTTTATGCATTGGAGAAGGAAATGGCAACCCACTCCAGTGTTCTTGCCTGGAGAATCCCAGGGATGGGGTCGCACAGAGTCGGACAAGACTGAAGTGACTTAGCAGTAGCAGTACTTACCCAGAGGTTTTCTGGCCCTGACTTGAACACCTCTTCTAATAGAGAGTTCACTGCCTAACCAGGCAGCTAAGTCCATTCTAGGGCATCTCACACTGTGATTACATTCTTTACAGAGAGTGAAAAAAAAATTGCTCTCTTGAGTTGTCTACCTTCTGGTCCTGAGTGTGCCCCTGCGGCTATTCAGTAACCATACCTGTTTCCCACACGTAGGTCTTTCAAATATTTGGGGGCAGCACACAGACCCTCTTCCTGTTCATTCTTTCTTTTGGCTGATTTTTACAATTTCCCCCAAAACTTTCCTGGGGCTACTTTCAAGTCCATTTGTCACCTGGGCTGCTGAATGTTCGTGTGTTGAGACTCATTTGTGACCCTCTTCAGGCGCTGCCTTCAGATTCAAGCTTGCCTCCCCTGGACCTTGTCTGGACCTTCCCATTGATGCTGCGGCCCCAGTGTTCTCTGGGCCAGTTAAGAGCTGTGGCCCCTGTTGGCACAGATGGTGGCTCCTGTCTGATTCCTCACTCAGCCCTGCCTCTCCTGCATGGAACCAAATTGGCTTCGAGAAGCTCCTGGAACAGCCCACTGTGGCAATCAGTGCTTGCGAATGGAAGCAGGCAAGGTGGCAGGATGGAAATCCAGGGCTTCTGGGCAGGTGGATGCAGAATCAGTGCTCCAATTCCTGGGTCAGCCGGGAGACAGAAGTGCTGATGAGGAAGATCCAAGTTGGCCATGTGTCAGGTGAGGAGCTGGGAGGAAATCTGAGAAGAATCACTACAGAACCCACAGCAGACTTCAGCCAGTGCCATGGGCTCTAAGCCTGTCAGAGTCCCATGAGAGGCGATGGTGGGTCCCTTCGCAGATGTTCCCCGAGGCTGCTGCATGAAGGTTTCTGTTCTTCCACCTGGCACTGAGCTCAGTTTGCAGACATTTTCCCCATCATTAGTTCCACTGTTGCTGTTATTTGGACAAATTTAAACTGAAGCTTATTCTTGAATGCCTTGTCAGTGCTCATGCTTGTCACTACAGCTTTTATCCTGGCAGCAAAAGCTGCATCACATGATGGCCTTCTAACGTTGTAGGGCAGAAAAGCTGAGTGGAACCTGTTGGAAAGCGTCCAGGGGTGTTCCCAGGGCACGAAACCCACCTCCTAGCAGAGGGAGGGGAAGTAAGTCTTTTAAAAGGCGTTTTGCATGGCCCTGGCATTGTGCAGGGCTCAGGCGACATAAGCAGGGTCAAAACAGATCCAGTCAGGCCCTCCAAAAACTAGTCCCAAAGCTGTGATCTTTGGAGACTGGTGAGCATGATTTCAACTCAAATGCAGGCTCTATCTTCAGAGATGGGGTCAGTGGGGGAGGGGCAGGGCCTGGGAATCTGCATTTTTAACATCCTCCTGCATGATTGTAAAGCACATGGTCAAGTGAGCATTCTTGGGAAATACCGGCCTGGGGTCTTACTACTCAAAGTGTGGTCTGTGGACCTCCCTCCCATCAGCATTCCCCAAGAGCTTGTTAGACATGCAGAATCTCAGACTCCACCCCAGACCTGCTGAATCATAACAGGCGTTTTAACAAGATTCCTCAGCAGATTTGTGTGCATGTTCAAGGTTGAGAAGCGTTGCCAGGGCAAGGTGCAAGGGCGTCCTCCTTTTGACTCTACTTATTATTTTGATGAAAGGAAGAGTGTATTTATGTGTTATTTGGTAATTAAATAAATGAAAATCTTTGCAAAAGCCAGGAAAATCTCATACTTAAATGTAAACAGCAACTCTATCCGTAATAACCCCAAACTACAAACAGCCCAGGTGAATGGGTAAATAGATTCACAAATTAGAATACTACTCAGCAATAAAAAGGAACAATGTGGATTAATGTGTCATACTTTTTGGAAGAAGCCAGATTCAAACATCTATATGCTGTGTGAGTTCACTTATATGATATTGTGGAAAAGGCAGAACTAAAGGGACAGGAAGCAGATTAGGGGTTGTAGGGAGCTAATGTATGAAGTTGAGGATTGACTGCAGAAGGTTAGGAAGGAACTTTTTGGAGTGAGTTCTGTGTCATGATTGTGGTGGTATGAATACAGACGTATACATTTACCAAAACTCATTGAAGTGGATGCTTAAAATGGGTGTATTTGATTGTATATAAATAGTATGTCAATGATAGGGCTTCCCTGGTGGCTCTGATTGTAAAGAATCTTCCTGCAGTGCTGGAGACCTGGGTTCAATCCCTGGGTTGGGAAGATTCCCTAGGAAAGAGAATGGCAACCCACTCCAGTATTCTTGCTTGGAAAATCCCATGGACAGAAGAGCCTGGTGGGCTATAGCCCTTGGGGTCACAGTCGGACACGACTAGGCAACTAACACACATATACACACACACACACAAACACACATATATCAATAAAAATGATTAAAAAAAAAAAAGACGTGCAATAAGACCAAGACCATCTGTATTGTTTCCAGAGAGCCTAGGTTAAGCCACCGCTCATTGCCTTGCACCTCACTCCACATACCTGAACTTCCTCCTCATCTTGCCAAAAATGAGCCCTGGCTCTCCAGGCCTGATGGGGGCACTGTCTCTTGCAGTGTCTCCCTTTAGTAGGACATTAGGAGAAATTTACTTTCTGCTACAGGCAGAGTGTAGTGAAGAGAGTGTGAAATTAATTAAGCAAGGAACACTGTCAGGCTGAAGTGGCTCTAACTCTTTGGTGCCCTATGTAAGCAAACCAAAACCTAAGCAGGTATGTATGTCTTGAGGTTAAGAAATGTAAATGTAAGGATAACCCATCACAACCAACTAGGCTGTAAGCCGCAGCCTTTCTTTTCCTCCCCTCCTTCTCTGTTTAAGTCTTTCCAATGACTCTGTGGGAGAGAGCGTTTGTTGGTTTGTTGCTGCCTAATTTGGATCCATTTTTCTCATATAAAATCTAATGTGCCTCCATTTATCTTTCAACAAGTAATAAAAGCATATCTTGGGAGCCAGATTACTTGGTATATGGTCAGGCCGCTCAAGGTTGCTATTTTCTTGCTCTCTGTATTCGCCTGCTGGACCAGTGCTTCATCTATACCCTGCTCACATGACTGACCTTGCTACATACTTGCCCCACGCCCAGCTAGCAACTGAATTCTTACGAAAGGGGCAGTGAGGTGTGTGCCAATCTGCTAGTTTCCCTGATAACCAAGGAGCCAACCTGATGTGGATCTGTCCCCTACCCCACCCCAAGTACAGACTGCACACGGTGGGGTGTCACTCCAGGACCTTGCTTCAGACTTGTAAGATCCTTCATCCGTAAAACCATTGATGTCTCTGTTGCTGACTCCGAGTTCTTTCTCCAGTTTTGAAGTTGGGCAAGCACAAGCCTTACATGCCTGTGGAGTGTAGCCCACCACTTGGCTTCCGTTTCCAGCTCTACCATCTCCTGGGGTATGAATTTGGACACATTTCTTAACCTCTTTGTGCCTCAGTTTCCTTGTCTGTAAAATGGAGAAAAGAATAACACCTGTCACAAAGAGTGAAAATTTTAAAAAGTTATTATATGGTAAAGCATTTAGAACAGTGCCTAGCACTTAGTAGGTACTAAATACATGTTGGTTATTATCATTTAGTAAGTGCAGATTTCATCCATCCCACTTTTTTCCCTATGGAGATCATTTTTATGAACTTGCTGCAAGCTGAGAACTCTTGGTTCTTCATGGTTTATGACAGGCTGATTCTAGAAGCAGTCTCCCATCCCATTCCAGTTGTCTTCACTGATGGAGGGTTCCAAGGGAATGGCCGCTTGAGAGGCAGGAGTAGTAGCTGGAGCGGAGTGAGTTCAGCTGGGTCTGGGACAGTTTGACCTGTGCTCAAGAAGACAAGCTCCAATCCCGTCTCCCTGGAAATCTTTCTTGAGCACTCTCTAGACTTTGCTGATGATGCCTGTCAGGTTGGCTTTCTTATCACTTAACCTCTCTGAGTTCTTCAGTTTCCATGTCTGGAAAGTGGGATGATTCCAACTCCCAGGGCTCTGGTGAGATCAGATGAGATGGCTTGTGACATTCTTGGTGCTTATCTGAGTTTGGAGTCCTCTGGAAGGAGGCCCTGAGACAACACGCAAGTGCAAATAGTTTATGTGGGAGGTGATCCCGGGAAACAGTGGTAGGAGAGAGAAGATATGGGACAAGGAAGGGAAGAAAGCCATAAGGGGTGTGTTACTGGGCTGATGTCATAGTGAGCCACTGGGCCCTAATGCCCCTGAGGACTCTGGGAGCCAGTGCAGAACACACCTCAAACTAGCGAAGAGAATGTTTTTTTCACAGCTGAGTGGTAGGAAGCAGGGGAATCTGTATATCAGCTGGCTACCTGTGTTGAGGGAGGGCTACTTCCAGCTGCCCTAGTAACTGAATGTCTCTTGCAGCCAGAAATCAAGCTCTGGGGCAGAGAGGCACAGGTGTTCCCAGCACTCTGACCTTGGCTGTGCAGGTGAGTGTTGAAAAGATGAAGCAGCTGGCTCAGCATCTGCCATGGGCAGGTCGACCAACTTTCTTCCCCTTGCAACTCTGTTTTCAGGGCATATTCCCCTGCTAAGAATGAATTGATGTCGGTTTCTTGTGAACTGATCTAGGGCACTTTTGTCATGTAGAACACTCAAGTCCCCCACCCCCCCAACTCTTGCCTTCACCAGCCCCACCCTGACATGCCAACACCAGTGATTGTCCCTCTGCCCTTCCTATAAAGATTCAATAATAAAACCAACAGAAGTAATTAATTGGGACCTCACATTTTGTATTAGCACATAAATGTATCAGTCAGTCAGTTCAGTCACTCAGTCATGTCCAACTCTTTGTGACCCCATGAATCGCAGCATGCCGGCCTCCCTGTCCATCACAAACTCTCAGAGTTTACTCAGACTCATGTCCATCGAGTTGGTGATGCCATCCAGCCATCTCATCCTCTGTCGTCCCCTTCTTCTCCTGCCCCCAATCCCTCCCAGCATATTTATCACATGAAAGACTTTTTGATACCAGCTGGAGAAAAGCATGATACAGGGTTGGCGACCAGATGGACTTCAGCTCTAAGAGCAGCCTGGCAGATGTCTGGAGATGGTGAGGGTAGAGACCAGGGCTGACCCCATGGCCCACTCCTGGTGGGAACTGTGGGCTGTTTCAAGAGTAAATGTCAGTGTTTCAAAACTTTGGCCATCAGTGTTTTTGATGTGACTTGGAGGAGTGCCTGGGAGGAAAGGGTGGAGGGCTTGGGAATTACCCAACTTTTCAACTTTATGCCAGTGTTGCCAAGTCCTCTCATGACTCTGAACCTTATTCCTCATCTGTAAAATGGACATGTTTATAGGATAAGGTCATAGCGTTGAGTTGAGAAGTAACTCATGGCCCGGTAGACCAGATGTCAGCAAATGTTTTCTGTAACAGGTGAGGCAATGCATACTTTGGCTTTGTGGGCTAAATCTCTGTTGCGTTTACTCCAATCTACCCTTGTAAGGCTCAAGCCCCCATAGAGTATATGTAAATGTCTTAAAAACAAGTTCTGTACTTCCCTGGAGGTCCTGCCTGCCATTGCAGGGTTCCATCCCTGGTTTGGGAAGATTCCGTATGCCACAGGGCAAATAAGCCTGTGTGTCACAACTACTGCAGACTGTGAGCCCTAGAGCCCATGTTCTGCAACAAGCGAAGCCACCTCAATGAGAAGTCCATGCACCACAGCTAGAGAGTAGCCCTCGCTCCCAACTTGAGAGAGCCTGCATGTAGCAATGAAGACCCAGCACAGCCAAAAAAAAAGAAAAAAAAGAAGTTCTGCCCCAGAATTGAAAATGGGCAGAATGGGGAGGTTTTTATTTCTCTCTCTTAGAGAGAAGCAATGTTTCCTACTCATCTTTGTCCTCCTTTGGGCTCAGCATAGGGCCTGGTGCATGTAGGTGCTCAGGAAGTGTTTACTGAAGGAAGAAAAACAGCATATGACACTGGGAAGAGAATGGTCTTTGGAATCAATCAGACCTGGGTCCAAATCCTGTGACCTGTGTTGAAGAAAAAAAATTATTCACCACCCTTGTTTAAAAAAAACAAACAAACTGGGAAAGCAGACTCAATTCAGGGGGAACATTGAGATAAGTATAGGGACTACTGGGCTTCCCATGTGCCACTAGTGGTAAAGAACCTGCTTGCCAATGCAGGAGATGAAAGAGATATGAGTTAGATCCCTGGGTCAGGAAGATCCCCTGGAGGAGGAGATGGCAACCCACTCCTGTATTCCTGCCTGGAGAATCCCATGGTCACAGGAGTCTGGCAGACTACCATCCATAAGGTCGCAAAGAGTTAGACACAACTGAAGTGACTTAGCACGCACACAAGTACATAAGGACTACTGTAATGGGGTTTTGTAGTAGGGAATGAGATTCAGCTCAAATCAGAATACAGTAAGGAAAACAAGTAATTTATAGCCAAACAGCCTGATGTATCAGGTTGACAAGTGGAAAATTATGGAGCAGTAACAACAGGAGTAAGGGAGAAATTCTGGTTAAACCAACCTAACAGGATTCTTGTTGAAGGCAGGCCAGGGTGATTAGTCATCACCTGGAAGATGGTAGAAGATGAGGGAACCTGATCAAATATTGAATGTGATCAGATATCTAGGGTGGGGAGCTCTAGCTAAACCAACTTGGCAGGATTCTCGGAAAAATTGTATATATTAGCAGAGGTGAACACAGAAGCTTCAAAATCAGGCCCTAGCTGGGAAGAGAGTTCAGAGAAATCTGATTAAAGTTTATTCAAAGAGTGTCTCTTTGTTACCTAAGTTAACATGCTTGCCTTCTCTGAGCCTCTTCATCTGTAAAGTAGGCGTGATAATCATACCTAGTACATATGGTTGTTGCAAGTGTTAACGGAGATCATGGGGAAAAGTGTGAATGTGGAAATTTTTTTTCCTAAAAAGGAAGCATAAACTCTCCACCTTCCATGATTTTTGACTCCATCCCTTAGTCTAGTGATTGAGGGCCATTTCTTGCCTTCAGTCTGCACCAACAACTTTCTCAGGCCCCTCTTGGGCTCTGGGAGTGGGTGGGAGATGGCACCAGGGCAGAGGAGTGGTTGTCTGTAAAGAGAGTGAGGGGGAGAGTCAGGATTCCTGTTCTGAATTCAGGACCAGGCTGGCAGTAACAGCAGACAATCAGCTTCTGCCCCAAGGGCTCAGTGTTGGTTGTGAAGAATTAATGGCTGAGAAAGGTATCTGCCAATTATTTTTCCACTCAGGGTGCAGAGATTACAGAAACACAGCAGAGAGCATTTCAGATCCAGGCCTGTCAGTGCTGGCTGGCAATTACCCCCCTACTGACTTCCCTCCCAGGAGAGTGCACGGAGGTCAGGGGTCTCTCAGGGCATGCTCAGAATTCCAAGTATGTGCAGAACATTCCATGTTCCTATAGAGATGAGGGTAAGGGAAAGAAGGACACATGTGGATCTTGGTTTGGTTGTCCTAGAAGCAGGCTCTGAGACAAGGGTGTGAGTCCATGGAGTTTAGTTGGGAGGCAATCCTCGGAAACACCAGTAGGAGGGAAGGGAAGTGAGATGGGGAAGGGACAGAGCTTAAAGGTGTATTATCAAGTCAATTACATTGTTCATGTTGGAGTTTAATCTTACCTGGGGACTCTGGAACATATATACTTTAAAGTTACCCCATTGGAGGTTGAGAGAGTGCGGCTATTTGTACTCTTGTGGATCATTGGTTGAGGGCTGCTGCTGGGGGAGTTAATTACCCAGTGCTTCTAGCCTATTGCACTTGGTGGCTAAGACAGTCCTCAGGCAGGAAATGCAGGTGTTGGCAGCTGGCAGGCCCTGAAGTGGTAAGGCCTGGTGAATTTGCACCAGGCACTCATAGAGACTTGCTCTGGTCCAGGCATGTAACATCTGCCCTTTCATTTAATCTCTGTATATATCCAAGACCGCATCTCAGTTTACCTCCTCTTCTCAGTTCGACTTCTTAGAGCTGGGACTAGGGTGAAGTGAGTGAGGCCTTCGTACCAAGTACAACATTTAAGGGGGCATTAAAAAACATGGCCACCAAAAAATAGTTTAATGCAATATTTTAAAAAATGGAGTGAATGCAAAAAAAAAAAAATCCACAATGAACAAAATACCAGAATTTTAAATATAGACAGATCAGTAATGGTGCCAAGCCACATTGAAGAGAGAGGTAAAGAAAAAATCAGTAATAGTGATCTTGTTAATCATGGATTTTGGGGGGGTGTTCATTTTGATTAACAAATATTGCACTGGAACATTATTTGTCTTGATTACTGAGTTTTTGGCACACCCTTGTATTGGGTGCCTGAGGCGATACCTCACCCGTCTCCCCCTTGTTCTGGTCCTGCCGCAGCCTCTTCGTCATCCCCATCTTGGTAGGTTGCACTCAGTCTGCTCAGGAACTCAAGCCAGAAATCCGGGGTCCTCTGTGGCTCCTCTCCTTCCCTTTACTCATGTTTCACGCCCACCTCCAAGCATCTCTCAAGACTGTCCTCTTTTCCCATCTTCGTTGCTGCAGTGAGGCTCCCTCCGTGGGCTCCCGTTAGCAGGCAGGAACGGCTTCTTGGGTTTCCCTGCAAGCTCTGCTCTGCACCGCAACACATGCCAGTGTGTGCAGCAGACTCCATAGCGCCTGTTCCTCTGCCTCCCTCACTTCCTTCCCTTCCCTTTCCCAAGTCCTCCCACATCTGTGTAAGTTCTTCCAATATGAAACATCTTGTTCCCATAGCACTTGCAGAAGCTCCAATTCTGTAATGAAATCCTGATGGCTACTTTATCTTTCTTCATCATCTTAGGTGCTCCAGGTGGGCATGGGGGTATCCTGAGGCACAGTCTCCTTTTATTTTTAAAGACTTTTTGATGTGGACTATTTTTAAAGTCTTTGTTGAATTTGTTATAATACCGCTTCAGTTAATGTTTTGATTTTTTTGACTGTGAGGCATGTGGGATTATTTTAGCTCCTTGACCAGGGATTGAACCTGCGCCCGCTGCATTGGAAGGCAGAGTCTCAACCACTGGACTGCCAGGGAAGTCCCACAGTCTCCTTTCAGAGCCTCAGCAAAGCAAAACTCCCTCTGATATGACCTTATCTCCTTGCCTGTTGGAATTGCTATTTTCTTACCTTCTCATTTTGGGCTGAGAGAGGTAGGGGCACCAGATTCTTGAGCCCAGTCAATGTCTTTCTCCTATTCACATTCTTGCCAAGTCTCCCTCCTTCCTTGGGTCCACATCCAGATATGAAAGAGATCACCTGCCTCCAGTGGGGTGGTAACTTTCCTGAATTCTTTCCCTGAATCCCATCTCCCGATCACTTATGATAAACTCCAGGTTTAGACTTTTCCCTTGATATGTAAAAGGAAGATTCTGGAATTAAGAAACTATTTTCTTCCCCCTCCATAGCCAGGTTTTAAGACTACTGTCTCTAGAAAGACTCAAAGTCAAACTATGACCTCTTTATTTCAGGTGGTGTCTGCACTCCTCTTAAGATAATAAATGTTCTTGATTCAATGGGGAAGGGGGTCGTGGGGTGAAAGCTTCACAAGCAGCTGGCATAGACTGAGTGTTCCCTTAGTATCTGTTTCCTTTTCTCGTCTACCGCCCTGCCTCCCCAACTTCCTGCTGTCACCTGCCCTCTGAGCTGAACCTCCCTGTTCCAGAATTCTGGACTTCCATATACAGAGCTTAGTACTGGATTTTTAACCTGCTCAGCAAAGCTAATCCAGCCCATTCCACTGCTGTTCAACAGTTCAGTGATTAGGCATAAGTGGGGTGCAGCTCCCCAAATGACTAAGTATTAATGCAGCTTTCTAAGGAAAGAAGTGTGTGGGTTCTCCGGATGTGAATGACATCGGAGCTGAAGATTTCTACAAAACCATTTGCTTATTTGATCATTGTCGTTACTGTACACACACATACACACACATACACACACTCATGTGTTTTGGGCCCTGGGTGTGGCATCTGGGGATCTTGGTTCAGCAGAAGTGCTGGGTTAAGGGAGGTGGGTGGGGGAGCAGAAGAGGGTCCAGGTGTTCATCGATGTGCCTACAGTCCCTCCCCACCCCTAGGTCTATTCACTTATCTAGTCCCCCCAGGCTGGAGTTTACTTCATGTCACGCTTGCTCTGCGTGTTGTGCACACAAAGGTGCACGGGACATAGTCTTATATGCCCAGTGTGGAATTGGCCCCCGCTGGCCTCTTAGGTCCTGAATTTCTCCTGTCCTCTGTCCTCCAGTCACAAACTGACCTCCTTTTGATGACTGGAATGTATCCAACTCTTTCCCTCCTTGGACCCCATCACCTGCCCTGCTATTCTCTCCTGGTTTTCCTCTTTCTACCCTCTTTTCCCATGACTGGCGTTTCAGGTCTTAGCTCACATGTCACCTCTTTTTTTTTTTTTTTTCCAAATGGTAATTGACCACATAGGCCTTTCATTTATTCATTTATTTAGGTTGCACTGGGTCTTTGTTGCAGCACACAGGTTTAGTTATTTCTAGTTTGCGGCACACAGGTTTAGTTATTTCTTTTCATGTGAGAGCTTAGTTTCCCAATCAGGGGTCAAACCCAAGTCCTCTGCATTGGAAGGCAGACCACCAATCTTAACTAGTGACTAGTTAAGACCACTAGTCTTAACTACTAGACCACCAGGAAAGTCCCACATGTCACCTCTTTAGGGAAGTCTTCCTTGACTACCCTATTGAAAAAAAGTCCCCCTAAATTTATTTTTCATAACGCCTCATTTGCTTCCCTCACAGCATCTATTTTAATTATTTTAATCCATTTTTAATTTGCTTTCCTGTCCCCTCTACCAGATTGCATACTTTAGGGAACCATTTTTGTTTTGTTTCCTGCACTATCCCCAGCACCTAGATAGTGTTGACACATAGTAGATGCTTAATAAATGTTTGAGGAAGAGCAATCCTCACTTCCCCTTTCCATTTTATTTTCTTAAATATATTTTGTAGCCAGCCCAGTGGGCCATCTGACTGACCCACTCTGGGAATCATTTCTGGGGCCAAGTCTCCTTATCATTATTTAGAAGCGGCTGGGGTTGGATTCTCCAAAATGTAATGCCCAAGCTCCATCTCCAGGATTAACCCCAGCTGGCTGCTTTCTTTTCAGTAAGCTCCTTTCCCTATATCTGGTGAGGGAAACTCAGGGAGTAGGAATTAGTCTTCACTGAGAACTTACTGTATGATAGCTCTGCGAACTTGGGCAAATTAATATCTATGGGCTGGAGTTTTCCCATCTCCAAAATGGGACTCAAAGTAACACAGGATTGCTCAACCTCAGCACTATTGATATGTGTGGCTAGATGATTCTTTGTTGAGTAATGTGTGTGGAATATTTAGCAGCATCTACCCACTCAACTTGGAGAAGGAAATGGCAACCCACTCCAGTATTTTTGCCTGGAGAATCCCATGGACGGAGGAGCCTGGTAGGCCACAGTCCACGGGGTTGCAAAGAGTCGGACACGACTGAGCGACTTCACTTCACCCACTCGACGCCAGGAGCAAACTCAGTTATGACGATGAAGAATATCTCCAGATATGACTGAATGTATCTAGTGTGTAAAAACATCCTCTACCCCCACCCCACTGAGAACCATTCCAATAATATCTGCCTTATAAGACCCGAGGAATGGAATATTTCCTGCCATAGCACTAAACAAATGATGTCTCAGTCATCAGCAATTGCAGCCACCATGGAGGGTGAGCGGGTGAGCCCCGAGGGAACTCCGAATACCTGCCATCAAGCAGCCATCAGACTGCAGCCACTCCCCACGGTGAGTCCTGAAGAAACTCAAAGATGTGAAAACACAGGATACTAGCCCCAGACAGAGGAAACATATACATCAAAGTAATGATTTCAGTGAACCTAGGTGCGTGCATCTTTCCCAAACATAGAAAAGAGCTACATTCCTTAAGTTGACATATCTGGTTTCTTTAATTAACAGTAATCTTTTGACGTTCTTTACTACCTGCCCTTTGTTGCAAAACATCCGTATATCCTAGCTACTCCTCCTACCTCCTGGGACCAGTTTCTGAGAGCTATCTCAGAGCTGTCTCTTGACCTGCAGTCCTCATTTTGCCCCAAACAAAACTTAACTCTCAGGCAACTTTTACATAGTACAAAGTTTTTCAACAGATCATTGGTAGCTTAAGTGATATGTCATGTTAAGTGCTTATGAACACGCCTGGCACAGTGAAAGGATTTAATATATACGTTTAAAATCTATTGTCGTTAACATCATACTGTAGGCCACAAGGGGTTTCAGGAAAGAGAGGTGCATACAGGGAGGAAGGCAGGCGGGTCCAGGAAAATCCGCTTCTGTGCCAAGGGTGTGCTGAAACCATCTTGTCCCTGCTTCTAATTGTTGAATTTTCAGGAAATTTGCAAACCAGTCATTGAACATAGCCATCCTTGAAATTGGCAGTGGTAGGAATGTTTATACCACACGAATCAGCAAATACTGCACAGAGCTTTATTTTGGAGGAGCCACCTGTCTACCACAGTGCTCCTTTATTAACACATTAAATTACAAGATCTTGTCATAGGCCTGAATAACCGCTGACATTTTGAAATAGCGATGACCACAAATGACATTTTGAGATACCAGCAACAACAATAGGATATGAAAATATCTATAACTTCTGTTGGCGACAGAGTTACAGGTACTGATTTGTTGCCCACATTCAGATTATAAGGAAGTATTAAATTGCAATTAGAAGTAGGAGAAAATAAAGATGTCAGTTTTTTTTTAAGCCATGACCCCCCTCCATCCCACATCCCTGCCCCCAAATTCTATCCGTGGACCTCAGTTAAGAACCTTGCTCTGGTGAACACATTCAGCAGTAAAGTAAGAATGAACCTAGGGGGCAGAATTAGACAGACCTGAGCTTGCATCCTAAGCTGGAGAGTTATTTAACTGGACTTGTCTTAGTGTCTTCAATCTCTAAATGGGCATCAGACCCGCAGAGGTTGTGGAAATTAAATACAAGGATGTATTAAAGGGCTTTAAGAGGTGCCTGGCACCCAGTAGAGGGTGTGTGTGTATATGTGTTGGGTAGGGGGGCTTTATAACATGCCTCACACACCCCGCGAGGGTCTGCACAGACCTCCGAGTTTGAGCAGCAAAGGTAGTGACACATTTCACCCCAGATGGCGCTCCTGGTTCATCTTTATTTTTAGTTTCTATCTGGGTGAAAAATTTGCGATGTGAACACCGGGCAGAACAAATAGAATTATGACTCGCTTTTCACAAATTGTGTAGTGGATTTCACATACTTTCATGCTTGATTTTCCACTGTGTTTCAAACCATTACAAAAAAAAATTTTTCCCTTCCTTTGGGACAGTGGGGCGGGTGTCCCAGTGGTGAGGGGCCGTCACATTTCCCCCCATCCATCTCTCCTTAGCTTTCCCATGGCACAGAGAGGGGGAGAACCACGCCTTCTTCCTTCCCCAGTCTGGGAGCTTCATTATTCCTCAGTTCAGGACCATTTTTCCAGCTCATTAGAACCTGGAGCTAAGATAAAGGAGGGCAGAGCCATTAGGTAGCAATTTATATGTAAATGTGGAAGTTTCCAAAGAAAGTCGGCTAGCTTTCTTTAGGAAGCATTCAGGTTGGGACTTATCTGGAAAGCGGACACACACACGCCCTGTAATCTCCACCTCCCCTCTGTCAGGCTCAGGGTATGAGGCCAAGGTCACACAGCGAGTGACTGGCAAGGCCAGCTCTAAAAGCACAGGTGGACTGTGAATGTAGTATGTGGCACTTTATGGGGCCACCTCTAAGGGCAGGTCTGTGGCTTCCTTTGTGGCTCAGCTGGTAAAGAATCCACCTGGAATGCGGGAGACCTGGGTTCGATCCCTGGGTTGGGAAGATCCCCTGGAGAAGGGAAAGGCTACCCACCCATTACTCTGGCCTGGAGAATTCCATGGGCTGTATAGTCCATGGGATTGCAAAGAGTTGGACACGACTGAGTGACTTGCACTTGACTCAAAGGGCAGGAAGTCCCTCTGACCAGCCTACAGCCTTACTGTTTCCTCACTTCAGTTTTTCCAACCTGTTCAGGCTCATCTTTTGGCTGGGGAGCTTGGAGCTGTCTACTGAAAAAAAAAAAGCAAGAATTATGCTTTATTGGGCAGACAAAACTGAGGAATTAAACCCAGAAGACAGTCTCTCAGATAGCTCTGAGGGACTGCTCCAAAGAGGCAAAGGAGGAGCCAAGATTTATACGTGTTTTGCAACAAAAACCAGGTAGTTAGAACATCTAAAGATGACTGTTAATTAATGCAAACCAGACATCTCAATTTAATGAATTTAGAGCTTTTCTGTATATGAGAAGATGCAAGACCCTGGGCTCACTGAAATCATTCCTTTGATGCGCATCTTAACTATCTAGGGCCAGAATCCTGCTTTTCTCCATCCTGAATCCCATCAGGGTGCACAGTCAGGGTTGGCTGCAGTGGCTGCTGGCTTGATGGCTACAACATCCTTTGTTTACTGATGTGGCAGGTGACATTTTTCATCTACAGAGCTGAGGGGACACGTGTACTGTACACTCCACGAATAAGATTTAATTAAACAGTTGTTGTGCCCAGCACTGTGCTGTGTATATGCAGAGGATGGTCACTAGCAAAGAAGCCCTCTGGGCATGGGTCCAGGCTCTGATATTCCAGTGTTAGGAATTAAAATAGAGGACACTCAGAAGGTCAGAGCGGAAGGTTTTCCTTAAAGCCAGAGAAAAGCGGCTCCATCCCCACTCCAGCTGTTCTTCTTGTGGTCAGTAACCTCCAACCGGCCCATTGCCCAACCTCTTGACGGTGTCAGAGGGACAAGTGGAAGAGGGCAAGCCGTTCCTTTAGGAGAAACAGCTTCCATCCTCTTCCACCTTCGTCCATCTGACAGGTAGTCGCCTCTGCCAAGTGTTTAGTTCTTCAAACTGTGCCCTAGACTAGCTTAGCATCCTAGACCTTGAGCCTGGCCCCACAGCATATTCTCCCTTCTTAGGTGCGGGGTGAAGATGGAAGAAAGGGGCTGGAGGTGATGTGTCTTGGGGGAGGCTGAGCATATCCTTAAACCAATGGGTCGTGATTAAAGAGTTTGATCTTGGTTTTAAGGGCAATGGGAAAGCCTCAAGGAAGTGATGTGATGAGATTTGTGGTTTAGAAAGATCTCTTTGGTTTCCGTGGGAATTGAGTGAGAGGCAGTGGAAAGATGAGTTAATAGGCTGTTTCAGTCATTTAGAAGAAAGATACACTGCCTGAACCAAGGTAGTGATAGTGGAGGGGCCGATAAGAGGATGGAATTGATAGAGACCCAGGAGGATTTCCCTGGTGGCTCAGATGGTAAAGCGTTTGCCTGCAATGCAGGAGACCCTGGTTCAATCCCTGGGTTAGGAAGATCTCCTGGAGGAGGAAATGGCAACCCACTCCAGTATTCTTGCCTGGAAAATCCCATGGACGGAGGAGCCTGGTAGGCTACAGTCCCTGGGGTCACAAAAAGTGGGGCAGGACTGAGCAACTTCACTTTCTTTCAGGAGGTAGAATTGACAGCACTGGGTGAATGGTTGTGGGGGTGAGAACAAGTGAGGGATGATACTCAAGCTGATGGCTTGAACAACTGGGTGGGCAGTGATGTGTGCAGTGTCCAGAGCCTGGACTTGCAGGAGGAGAAGCAGTAGGTTTGGGGGGAGATATGATAAAGTTAGTTTTGGCCGTGCTGAGTCTGATGAGCTTGTGGGATATCCAAATAGGGATGTCTGGTTGGTGCAACAAGAGAGAAGCTTGGGAGATGGTCGCAGATAGACGGTAATTATTATACATTGAGAAAAGGAAAAGTCTCGGGACAAAATCCAGAGAGAAATGGTGGGAAGGATGGAGAGAGGAAGATGATTTCACGAAGCTGATGGGAGAAGTGAAGGACAGAGAGGCAGGGGTGGGGACCAGGGTGTTGTGGTAGTTGGTGGGAAAGAATATTTCAGGGAGACAGGATCAACAGGTGAAATACTGGAGAGTCAAATAAGATAAGGACTCGGCAAGAATGGGGTTGGAGCAGGGTTGAGGGGTGAATTGGGAGGTGAGGATGAGGAAAGTGTGAAAGCCTCGTTCCTCCGCTTCCTCCATTCCTTCCAGCAAAAGGAAGGAAATAAGAGTTACCTAGCTAGGAATTCTACCACCCTGGAATGACTGACCATTATCCATGTCTTGGCTCCCATCCTTCTGTGTACCTCTTCAGGTACCACTCATGGTATACATGTAGACACTTTAACTTAAGTGGGGTAATACACATTTTTTTTTTTTTTTTTTGCCTTGTACTGAGGCATGGAGGATCTTAGTTCCCCAGTTCCCCTGACCAAGGATCAAACCCATGCTCCCTGCAGTGGAAGTTCCAAGTCCTAACCATTGGACTACCAAGGAATTCCCTAATGCTGTTTTGATCAAAGATTTCCCCCCTTAACCCTGCAGCAGCGCTCAACACCTTATCTTAGCCTCTCCCTATAAGCTGTGTTAACAATTTAATACATGTTCTTCAATATTTTTCTGTTTATATATACAATTCCATAGTGTGTGTGATTGGTTTTTTAAAAAATAGGATCATGTTCACACTTGCTTTTCTTCCTTGACAATATCTCAGTGAAATTCCTTTTAACTGCCTAGAGGAGTTCTGATTCATCTTTTTGATGTCCACATAGTAGCCCATGGCATGGTTATGCCACACTTGATTCAGATGAACTCACTGATGGACATTCACTTTGCTTCAAGTTCTTGGTCACTAAGAACATTGCAATAAATGTTTTTATGCATCTGTTCTTATAGACTAGCACTTTCACTACTATGGG
Source organism: Cervus canadensis (assembly GCF_019320065.1). NCBI lineage: Eukaryota > Metazoa > Chordata > Mammalia > Artiodactyla > Cervidae > Cervus > Cervus canadensis. Next base: position 70,636,972 of record NC_057395.1, on the reverse strand, counting down.
ATAGATTCCCAGGAGTGAAATTGTTCAGTCAGAGATGCTATGGCTTTTTTTCACTACAATTTTTTTTTCTATAAAATGTAAAATATATAGATAAATTGAAAGAATCATGCAATTAACATTGATACACCCATCAACTATATTTACAGTGAAGTTTTGCTGTATTTGCCCATCTACCAGCTACTCATTTGTCTTTTATTAATCCATCTTATTTTTGGTGCATTTCAAGATTGCAGACTTCAATACTCTTTACTTCTACACACTTTAGTGTCACTAATTTTTGTTCAATATTTATTTACAGGCTTTTTTTCAGATATAATTTATATAAAATGAACTGTCTGAATCTCAAGTGTACCTTTCAACAAGTTTTGACAAATGCATGTACTTCTGTATACCAAATCCCAACTAAGTTATAGGACGTTACCATCAGCCCCAGAAAGTTCTCTCATGATCCTTCCCAATCAATCCCATTCCACGCCCCTAGAAAAAAACCACTGTTCTGATCTTTTCATGACAATAATTTTTCATGATTTTTTTTCTGTTCTAGAATTTCATTTAAATGAAATATAGCATAAACACTTTTTAGTAAAGCTTCTTTCACTCTTCATAATATTTTGAGATTTATTTATATTTTTTGTCCCTTTCCATTGCTCAGTAGTATCCTATTTTTTTAAATTAAATGTAATTATTTTTGGGTTGCACTGGGTCCTCATTGCTCTGCTTGGGTTTTCTCTAGTTGAGGGGAGAGGGGACTACTTTTCCTTGTGGTGTTGGGGCTTCTCATTGTGTTGGCTTCTCTTGTTGCAGAGCACAAGTTCTATGCATTTGGGCTTCAGCAGTTTTGTAGTATGTGAGTTCAGCAGTTGCAGCTCATGGGCTCTAGAGCTAGGGCTCAGTGTATGTGGTGCACTGATGTAGTTGTTTCATGGCATGTGGGATCTTCCCTGACCAGGGATTGAACTCACATCCCCCGAACTGGCAGGCAGATTCTTAACCACTGAACCACCAGGGAAGTCCCAGTAGGATCTTATTTTATGACTGCATCATAGTGTGTTCATCCATTCTCCTGAGCTGTTTTCATTTTCTGTTTATTACGAATTAAGCTGCTATGAACATTTGTGTAAAAGTCTTTTTGTAGATATGTGCTTTCTTTCTCTTATGTAAATAGTTAGGAGTGAGATGGCTGGTCGTAGGGTGGGTACATGTTTAGTTTCATGAAATGCTGACGGATCTTTCCCCCAAACATACCATTTTCCACTCGCCTCAATAGGAGGTGAGTCCTGATCACGCCACATTCTTAACAACCATCCATATTGTTAGTCTTTAAATATATTCATTTTGGTAAATATGCAAAGGGATCTCATTATTATTAATTTGCTTTTCCCTGATGACTGAAGATGTTGAACGTGTTTTCATGTGCATATGAGCCACTCATATTTTTTCTTATGAAGTTCTTGTTAAATTATTTAAAAGTTCTTACCATTTCAAAATAGACTTTAAAATTTGGTATTGTTGGTTGCAGGAGGGTTTTAAAAAATATACTCTGACTACTCTGGCTGTTTGTCAGCTATATATGTTTTGTGCATTTTTTCCAGTCTGAGAGTTGTGTATTCATTTTCTTAAAGGTATCTTTTGATGAGTGGAAACTTTACATTTTGATAAGTCTAATTTATAATTTTTTCTTTTATGATTTTTTAAATGATTATTGCTTTCTAAGTCTTCCCTAAGAAGCCTGCCAAAGAAGCCTAGTCCCTAGTTGAGAAGAAGGTTTACATTTTCTTCTAGAAATTTTATAGTTTTAACTTTTATGTTTAGGTCCATGAGTCATCTTCATGTAACTTTTGTACAAGGTGTGAGGAGATAAGGGTTGACAGTCACTATTTTTCCATACTGGTTATCCAGCTGTCTTAGGAAAATACATTGAAAGCATCTTCCTTTCTTTGTTGGATTGTTTTCTTGTTTTTGTCAAAAATAAAATGACCCATACTGTTCATGGGGTTCTCATGGAGAAGGGGATGACAGAGGATGAGATGGTTGGATGGCATCACCAATTTGATGGACATGAGTTTGAGCAAGCTTTAGGAGTTGGTGATGGACAGGGAAGCCTGGCATACTGCAGTCCATGGGGTCACAAAGAGTCGGACATGACTGAGTGACTGAACTGAACTGAACTGACCCAGGGACTTCCCAGGCCATTCAGTGGTTAAGGCTCTGAGCTCCCGCTGTAGGGAGAATAGTTTGATTTCTGGTCAGGGAACTAAGATCCCACATACCTAGTCGAGTGGCCAAAAATTTAAAAAAGTCAAATGACCCTATAAATAAGGATATATTTCTGAGCTCTCTGTTCCATTGAGCTATTTGTCTGTCCTTATGACATTTATTTTCTTGGGCTCCAAAATCACTGCAGACAGTGACTGAAGCCATGAAATTAAAAGATGCTTGCTCCTTGGAAGAAAAGCTATAACAAACCTAGATAGCGCATTAGAAAGAAGAGACTACTTGCTGACAGAGTCTGTGTAGTCAAACCTATGATTTTCCAGTAGTCATGTACAGATGTGAGAGTTGGACCATAAAGAAGGCTAGTGCTGAAAAATTGATGGCTTTGAATTGTGGTAATAAGACTCTTAAGAGTTCCTTGGACTGCGAGGAGATCAAACCAGTCAATCCTAAAGACATCAACCCTGAATATTCATTGGAAGGATTGATGCTGAAGCTGAAGTGTCAATACTTTGGCCACCTGATGTGAAGAGCTGACTCATTAGAAAAGACCCTGATGCTGGGAAAGATTGAAGGCAGGAGGAGAAGGGGATGACAGAGGACGAGATGATTGGCTGGCAATACTGACTCTATGGACATGAGTTTGAGCAAACTGGGAGATGGTGAAAAACAGGGAAGCCTGGTGTGGTGCTGTTCATGGGGTCGCAAAGAGTTGGACACAACAGAGTGACTGAAAGTCAAAACAATACAAATGCCATTGATCCAATGTCTTGATTACTGTCACTTCATGGTGATTTTTTAAGTCAAATTGTGTTAGTCTTCTTCCAGTTTGTTTTTTTTCCTCTCCCATCCAGTCCCCTGGGGCTGTGCAGCTTGGCCTGTGTGATCTTAGTTTCCCACCAGGGATCAAATTCAGGCCCATGGCGATAAAAAGGCCGAGTCCTAACCACTGGATCGTCAGCAAATTCCCATCAATTTTTCCTCTTTCAAGATTGCTTTGGATGTTGGTAGGTCTTTTGTAATTCTATATAAATATTAGAATCAGTTTGTCAAATTCTACAAAATGGACTGATTGGATTATGGTTGAGATTGCATTAAATATGGAGATAACTGACACCTTAAAAACACTAAGTATTCCAATTGATATATTTGGTATATATCTCCATTTGTTTAGATCTTCTTTAATTTCTCTCAGTAGTTGTAGTATTTAGTGTAATTTTTCTCTATTTTTTAAATATATTTTTATTGGAATATAATTGCTTTATAATGTGTTAGTTTCTGGTATAAGCAAATTGAATCAGCTGTATGTATACCTATGTCCCCTCTTTTTTGGATTTCCTTCTATTCAGGTCACCGTAGAGCACTGAGTAGGGCTCCCTGTGCTATATAGTAGGTTCTCACTAGTTGCCTACTTTGTACGTAGTAATATGTATGTGCTGTGCTAAGCTGCTTCACGTCCGACTCTTCGTGATCCTATGGACCGAAGCCCGCCAGGTTTCTCTGTCCATGTAATTCTCTAGGCGAGATTGCTGGAGGGTTGCCATTCCCTCCTCCAAGGGATCGTCCCAACCCAGAGATGAAATCCGTGTCTCTTAAGTCTCCTGCACTGGCGATCAGGTTCTTTACCACTAGTGCCGCCTGTCAATCCCAGTCTCCCCATTCACTGCCTCTCCTTTCCTCTCTTGGTGTCTATACATTTGTTCTCTACATCTGTGTCTCTATTTCTGCTTTGCAAATAAGTTCATCTGTATTGTTTTATAGATGCCACATATAAATGCTATTAGACAGTATTTGTTTTTCTCTTTCTGGCTTACTTTACTCTGTACGACAGTCTTTAGGTCCACCTAAGGTCTCTGCAAACGGCATACTTTCATTACTTTTAATGGCTAGCATTCCATCGTATATATGTATCACATCTTTCTCCATTCCTCTGCTGATGGACATTTAAGTTGCGTCCATGTCCTGGCCATTGTAAACAGTGCTGCAATGAACATTGGGGTGCACGTATTTTTTGAATTATGATTTTTCTCTAGGTATATGCCCAGGAATGGGATTGCTGGGTCATATGACAGTCCTCTTTTTAGTTTTCTAAGGAACCTCCATAGTGTTCTCCATGGTGTTTATATCAACTTACATTCCCACCATTGGTGCAAGAGAGTTCCCTTTTCTCCACACCCTCTCCAGCATTCATTGTTTGTAGATTTTTTAATGATGGCTATTCTGACTATGTGATTTGCATTTCTCTAATAATTAGTGGTCTTTTCATGTGTTTGTTGGATATCTGTCTGTCTTCTTTGGAGAAACGTCTATTTAGTTCTTTCCCCCATTTTTTGATTGAGTTTTTTTTTTTAATATTAAATTGCATGAGCTGTTTGTATGAGTGAGTGAGTGAAGTCGCTCAGTTGTGTCCGACTCTTTGCGACCCCATGGGCTGTAGCCTACCAGGCTCCTCCATCCATGGCATTTTCCAAGCAAGAGTACTGGAGTGGGTTGCCATTTCCTTCTCCAGGGGATCTTCCCGACTTGCAACTTGAATCCAGGTCTCCTGCATTGGCAGGCAGATTCTTTACCCGACTGAGCTGGGAGGGAAGCACACTTGAGTTTTTTTTTTTTTTATTAATATTAAATTGCATGAACTGTTTGTATATTTTAGAGGCTAATTCTTTATCAGTTGCAAATATTTTCTCACATTCTGAGGGTTGGCTTTTTGTCTTGTTTATGGTTTCCTTTGCTTTGCAAAAGCTTTTAAGTTTAATTAGTTTCCATTGTTTATTTTTGTTTTTATTTTCATTACTGTAGGAGGTAGGTCAAAAAAGATCTTGCTGTGATTTCAGTCAAAAAGTGTTCTGCCTATATTTTCCTCTAAGAGTTTTATAGTGTCTGACCTTAGATTTAGGTCTTTAATTCATTTTGTGTTTATTTTTGTCTACGGTGTTAGTGAAGTGAAGTGAAAGTCGCTCAGTCGTGTCTGACTCTTTGTGACCCCATGGACTATGCAGTCCATGGAATTCTCCAGGCCAGAATACAGGAGTGGATAGCCTTTTCCTTCTCCAGGGGATCTTCCCAACCCAGAGATTGAACCCAGGTCTCCCACGTTGCAGGCAGATTCTTTACCAGCTGAGCCACAAGGGAAGGTGTTAGGGAGTGTTCTAATTTCATTCTTTTCCCTGCAGCTGTCCAGTTTTCACAGCACCACTTATTGAAGAGACTGTCTAGTGTAATTTTAATGTAGTTTTGATGTAGAGGTTTTTAATGTAGAGGTAATGTCCTTTGTTAAATTTATTCCTGGGTATTTAATATTTTTTGACAGAGTAAATGAAATTGCTTTTCTCATTTCACTTTCCAATGTTTCATTGCTAAAATATAAAAAGACAATTGATTTTAGTATAGTGTCCTTGTATCTACAAGTTTGCTAATTTATTAGTCCTAGATGTTTTGCAGATTTCTTACGGTTTCCTATGTAAACAGTCATTCATTTATGAATAAAGACAGTTTTACATCTTTCTTCAATTTGTATTGATACATCTTTTAACTTCTTTTTCTTGTCTTACTTCACTGGCTAGACCCTCTGATACAGTGTGAAATAGAAGTGGAGAAAATGGATATCCTTGCCTTATCCTTAATCTTAGGAGGAATATTCATTCAATATTTAAGTAAAATGTTAACAGAGGGTTTTTGAAGATGCCATTTATCAGATTGAAAGTTCCTTTTAATTCTGGTTTGCTGGGAGATTTTTTTCTAAATGAATGGCTGTTGATTAATTTTTTTCAAATGGCTTTCCTGAATCTATCTGAGTAAGTTTGTTTCTTCTTTTTATTCTGTTAATATGGTTAATTACATTGATTGGCATTGCATATGTTAAACCAAGCTGAGAGTCCAAGGATACACCTAATTTGTCATGATTCATTTTGTTTTTTATATTGTTGGATTCTATTTGCTAATATTCTGTTGAGAATTTTTGTATCTGTGTTCATAAAGGACATAGGTTTGAAATTAAAAGATTTCTTTGCTGGGTTTGTTATTGGGGTTACGTTAGCCTCACAAATGAGTTGGAAAGTGTTCTTTTCCATTTTCTGATTTTTAGTAAGATGAAAGTTAATTCTTAATAAAATTCACAATGTGAAGTTTGCTTTGTGGGAAGGTTTTCTATATGGATGTATCAGAAGGTTTTTAATTATTGATTTGATTTCTTATTAGGTATGTGGCTATTTAGATTTTCTATTTTATTTTATATCAATTTTGGTAAATTGTATTTTTCAAGGCATTTGTGTGTTTGATCTAGATTGTCTAAATAATTTTTAGCATAATCTTATCTTTAATATTTTATTGTTATTCTTTTACTGTCTATAGTATTTGTAAGGCTGTCTCTTCTTTCATTCCTGATATTGGTAATTTGTATTTTATCTCTTCTTTGTCAATCAAGCTAGGGGACTATTAATTTTATTGATCTTTTCAAAGAACCAGCTTTTGACTTTGTTAATTTTCTTTATATTCCATCTTGAAAATTTCTGCTGTTAAATAAAAACCATTTCTGCTAACTTTGGGTTTGCTTTGCGCTTGTTTTTCTGGTTTCTTGAGGTGGAAACTTAATTTATTTTAGCTCTATTTGATTTTCTAATATAAATATTTATATTATGATGTTCCCACTAAACATTGCTTTAGCTGCATCCCACAAATTTTGATGTACTGTATTTTTTACTATACATATAAAAATGTTGAAAAATTTTCCTTATGATTTCTTCATTGACTCAATGATTATTATAAGTTTATTGCTTAATATTCAAAGACTTATTTTTTCTATATGTTTAAATGCTATCAATTTAAAATTTAATTCCATCATGGACAGAAAATGCACTCTGTATCACTTCAATTTAATTTTACTGAGACTTGTTTTATGGCCCAGGATACATTCCATCTTGGTGAATAGTACCATGAGTGTTTGAAAAAAATATGTATTCTGCTATTTTTGGTTATGGTATTCTATAAATATAAATCAGGTCCAGGTGGTTTATGACATTGTTCAAATCTTTTGAATTTTTAATGATTTAAAGCTCTAGTTGTTCCATCAATTTCTGAGTGGATTGATAGATTTTGTCAATTTTTTTCATGTATTTTGAAGCTCTATCATTAGATGTAATTATAATTTTTATATCCTGATAAAAATGGACCATTTTACTCTCATGAAATGTCCCTTTTAAACTCTTATATTACCCTTTGTCTTGAAGTCTCCTCCTTTTTGTGCCCTGATTGTATGCTGTATAATATATCTTTTGTCATTCATTTCCTTTCATCTACCTGTATTATTATATTTAAAGTCAGTCTTGGTAGTCAAAATATAGCCTGTTTTGCTGTTTTTCTTTTTTAATCCATTCTGACCTTATCTGCTAACTTTTTTCTAAAGATTTTTTTTTTTTTTTTTTAATGTGGACCATTTTTAAAGTCTTGAATTTGTGACAATATTGCTTCTATTTTATGTTTTGGTTTTTTGGCCATGAGGCATGTGGGATCTTATCTTCATGACTAGGGCCTGAACTCACACCTCCTGCATTGGAAGGTGAAGTCTTAACCACTGGACCACCAGGGAAAGCCCCCTTATCTGCTAACTTTTAATTGGAGCATTTAGTCTTTTAAGATACTGTAATTATAGATATGACTTGATATATATTTACAGTTTTACTACTTGTCTTTCTCAGCTTCTGTGTTCCACTTTTTCTGTCTTCTCTTGGGTTAAGTAAATAATTTTTAAAGCTCCATTTTAATTTATTAAGAAGGAAATGGTAACCCACTCCAGTATTCTTGCCTGGAAAATCCCATGGACGGAGAAGCCTGGGAGGCTACAGGCCATGGGGTCGCAAAGAGTTGGACACGTCTGAGCGACTTCACTTTGCTTCGCTTTTTAGCTATACATTTTTCATTTTTTAAAGCAGTTGCTTAGTGAACTTTGGCCACATTTTGATTTTACACAAAATTGATTTATTTACGTATTTTACCATTTCACACAAAATTAACAGTTTACTGCTCCCTCAACTTTTATGCTATATTTATCACAATATTACATTATAAACCTACAATACAGTGGTATAATTTTTACCTTAAATGTTCAGATGCCTTCTTCTAAGAAATTAAGAAGAATATAATATTTTAACATTATATTTAATATATTTAATAGTTCCAGGGATTTTCATTCCTTCTTGAAGATATGAAGTTCCATCGATGTCATTTTGTTTCACTTGATGAACTGCATTTAGTAACAGAATTCCTTGTCATGGGCTTCCCTGGTGGCTCAGGCGGTAAGGAACTTGCCTGCAATGCAGGAGACCCGGCTTCCACCCCTGGGTCAGAAAGATCCCCTGAAGAAGGGAGTGGCAACCCTCTACAGTATTCTTGCCTGGAGAATTCCACGGACAGAGGAGCCCAGTCCATGAGATTGCAAAGAGTCGGACGTGACTGAGTGACTAACACACACATTCTGTTCCTTAGCTCAGTTGGTAAAGAATCCGCCTGCAATTTGGGAGACCTGGGTTTGATCCCTTGGTCAGGAAGATCCCCTGGAGAAGGGGTAGGCTACCCACACCAGTATTCTTCGGCTTCCCTTGTGGCTCAGCTGGTAAAGAATCTGCCTGCAATGCAGGAGACCTGGATTGAATCCCTGGGTTGGGAAGATCACCTGGAGAAGGAAAAGGCTACCCACTCCAGTATTCTGGCCTGGAGAAATCCATGGGGTCACAAAGAGTTGGACTGACTTAGCCACTTTCACTCTCCTTGTAATGCAGGTCTGCTGGCAATGAATTATCTTAGTTTTTTATTTCCCATTCATTGTGGTGGACAGACCCTGAGGTGACTCTCAGGAAGCCCCACCTTCTGGTGTTGCTGTGTTTATAGACTCCCTCCCTGTGAGTGTGGATGGGACGTGTGATTTGCTTCTAAGCAGAAGAACATGGCAAAAGTGACAGGCTGCCACTCCCATGATTACGTTACATTATAAAAGACTGTTTTGTTAGCTGACTCTAGACTTTCTCATTCACTTGCTGGCTCTGAGCAAGTAAGCTGCTAGGGCAAGAAATTGTAGGTGGCATCTAGCTGCTGAGGAGGGCCTCATCTTACACACTCTAAGAAATGGATTTTGCCACCAACCTAAGTGAGTTTGGAAGAGGATTCATTGTGGTTAGTCAAGCTTCCAGATGAGGACTGAGCCCTGGTTGACACCTTGATGGTACCCTACAGAGGAGTCAGCTGAGCCATCCTCTGATTCCTGACCCACTGTGAGGTAGTAAACATGTGTTATTTTAAAGCCACTATTTTGCAGTAATGTCTTGTGCAGCAATATATTTATTTTTGAAGTATATTTTAGTGGGTTTAGGATTCTGGGTTGATGACTTTTCCTACATCACTCTACAGATTATTCCTTTAAAAATACTTATTTTATTTATTTTTGACTCTTGGCTCTTGGCTGTGGCATGTGTAATCTTCACTGTGGATCTTTTGTTGCGGTGGGCGGGCTTAGTTCCCCTGTGGCATGTGGGATCCTAGTTCCTCGACCAGGGCTTGAATTTGCGTCTCCTGCATTGGAAGGCAGATTCTTAACCACTGGGCTGCCAGGGAAGTCCCACCAATTCAGTTGTCTTTTGCCCTCCATTACATCTGATGTGAAGTCAGAAGTCATTCAAATCACTGCTGCCAGCTGTGTGCAATTTTTCTCTGGCTGCTGTAATGATATTTTCTTTGTCTCTAATTTTCAGAAGTTTGGTGTGAAATATCCACATGTGGGTTTTTTTTTAGTTGTTTTTTTTTTGTATTTTTTTCCTGCTTGGGGCTTGAGCTTGACTCTGTAAATTTATAACTGTGTTGGCCATTGTTTCTTTTTTAAAAAATATTTATTTGGCTGCGTCAGGTCTTGGTTGCATCATGCGGGACCTTTTATTGTGATGCATGGGCTTCCCTCGAGTTGTGACGTGTGGGCTCCGGATTGCGTGAGCTCTATAGTTGTAGCTCGCCAGTTCTCCATTTGTGGCGCACAGGCTTGGTTGCCCTGCAGCATGTGAAATCCTAGTTCCTTACCAGGACGCAAACCTGTGTCCCCTGCATTGGAAGGTGGATTCTTAACCACTGGACCACCAGTCAAGTCTCTGGCCATTATTTCTTTAAAAAACTTTTTTTTGGTCCCCTTTTCTCCTTCTTCTGGGCCCCCACTTATGTTAAACCTTTTAGTATTGTTCCACAGATCCCTGAGGCTCTTAAAATTTTTTTAGCCTTTTTCTTTCTGCTCTTCAGATTGGATAACTTCTACCTAACTTCAAGTATATTGACTCTTTGTCACCTTCAATCTCTTGTTAAAGCCATCCAGTGAACTTAAAAAAAAAATCCAACTATGGTAATTTTTAGTTCTAGAATGTTCATTTGGTACTGTTCTGTAATGTCTATTCATCTGTTGACATTCTCTATTTGTTCATTTTTTTCAGAAGCGTATTTTCTTCTGAGTCCTTGAGCATAATTATAATAGCTGCTTTAACAGTGTTTTATGTGGGTTGGAATTTCTGAGATGCAGATGCAGAGACAGATTTATGGTGTTGTAACACCTGTGAAAGGAAATGGGAGGAAGTAGGCTTGGGCAGGGAAACCATCACATCATGATGTACAACTAATACTGTCTCTGGCAGCCTGACAGGGGAGCTCTGAGATAACAGTTGCCCATGAAAGGAGTCCCACATAGGGCAGAAGTGGCTAAGCCATCGTACCACTGGCTTGCTCAGCTTGACCAGAAGCCACTCAGTGAGAATGGAGCTAAGGGTATCTCTTTAGCTCTTTCAGCCTTGGCTGGTTGTAGTGGCTTTGATATATGTGAACTTGGCTAGGCTGAACTACATTTTACAAATTCTCTTACACGTATGCTTCTTGTTACTGTGGGCCACAGGAGAGATTCTTGTGGGAGATTTTGAGGGCAGAGGTGAAACAGCAGCTATTTTTGTGGCTCATCTACATCGTCATCTGTCTACTGGCTCACCACAGTGATGGTGAGTTCTTGCTTATCCTTATGCATCTTTCTTCTAACCTATCATGTATTTAATTTAAAAAAATTATTGCTAATTGGAGGATAATTGCTTTATAGTGTTGTGCTGGTTTCTGCCACATATCAACATGAATCAGCCATAGGTATACTTATGTCCCCTCCTTCTTGAAACTCCCTCCCCCTGCATCCCACCCCTCTAGGTTGTCACAGAGCACTGGGTTGAGCTCCCTGAATCATATAGCAAATTCCCGCTGGCTACATGTTTTACATGTGGTAATAAATATGTTTCAATGCTACTCTCTCAGTTCATCTCACCGTCTCGTTCCCCATGCTGCTACATCCATAAGTCTCTTCTCTATGTTTGTGTCTCTATTGCTGCCTTGCAAGTAGGTTCATCAGTACCATTTTTCTAGATTCGATATATATGGTTAATATGTCGTATTCGTTTTTCTCTTTCTGACTTAACTTTCACTCTGTGTAACAGGCTCTAGGTTCATCCACCTCACTAGAACTGACTCAAATATGTTCCTTTTTATGGCCGAGTAACATTCCATTGTATATATTATATGTACCACAATCACTTTATCCATTAATCTGTCAATGGACATTTAGGTTGCTTCCATGTCTTGTCTATTGTACATAGCTCAGCAATCAACATTGTGGTACACGTGTTTTTTAGAATTGTGGTTTTCTCAGGGTATGTGCCCAATAGTGGGATTGCTGGGTCATTTGCTGGGTCATATGGTAGTTTTATTCCTAGTTTTTAAAGAAATCTCCATAATGTTCTCCATATTGGCTGTATCAATTTATGTTCTTACCAACAGTGCAAGAGGGTCCCATGTTCCCCTTTCTCCATATCCTCTCCAGCATATATTGTTTGTAGATTTTTTGATGATGGCCATTCTGACTGGTGTGAGGTGATACCTCATTGTAGTTTTGATTTGCATTTCTCTAAATAATAAGTGATGTTGAGCATTTTTTCATGTGTTTATTAGGCGTCTGTGTATCTTCTTTGGAGAAATGTCTGTTTGGGTCTAATGCCCATTTTTTGATTGGGTTGTTTGTTTTTCTGGTATTGAGCTGTGTGAGCTGTTTGTGTATTTTGGAGAGTAAACCTTTGTCAGCGGCTTCATTTGCAATTATCTTCTCCCATTCTATCATGTGAATAATTTCTTAGCCAGCAGTGCTTTTGTTTCCGTGGACTGTACAGGCTATCTACATCTTTCCTCAGTTCAGGGAAATCTTCTTCTGGTCTGAGTTTGATTTTTGCCTCTTTTCCTACTCCTATTTTGTCTCTATCTGGAACCTGTGTCTTTGCATGTTAGGATTCCTGGATCTTTCCCCTAAATCTTTTATCTTTTCCCTCATGACTTTTATCTGGTTTTCTTTTTTCTCTAAGCTTTAAGATGTTTCTCATACTTGATCTTCCAGGTTTCTGATGCAGGGCTCAAAAATGACATCCTTTCCTTTAATTCATCTGTGTGTGTGTACGTGTTTTTTTTTTTTTTTGTAAGCTCAAAGTTTTTGTTTTTAAGTTCTAATTTTGTGTGTGTGTGTGTGTGTGATAGGTTCTTGTCTCTTCTTACCGCCCACTATCACTTTTAAAATTCAGGTGTTACTTGGTCTCTTGCAGCTGCAGTTCTGTTCAGCGACCATGTGGTCTGATGCTTCTACCTCACCCTCCTCTGAGGTCCCTCTGTTCTCTTCTGCTGTCTAGTTTAGATCTGGCTGAGATGTGTCTCTAAAGATGGGCAGCAGTAAAGGGTCTCTGGTCCTGAAGAGCTGTGGTCTACGGGAGGCTTTTGGTCCCCTCTAAGACATCCAAACGAGGCTTCTCTGTTCCCTGGTCTCTCTGAACTCTCAAACTTGAGGGTGGGTAACTCCACCCACACCAGCAACTTCTGGGTGCTTTAAAGGTCAGGAAGGTTTAGCAGCTCACTCAGAGCCTATAGATCCTGAAAGCCCAGCTTTCCCTGGAGTGACCGCTTTTGGCTCTTGCCCCTGCAGTGCTCTGGGCTTCCTCGATGCACAGTGGTAAAGAATCTGCCTGTGATGCAGGAGATACAAAAGTCTCTGGTTCGATCCCTGGTTTGGGAAGATCCCCTGGAGGAGGAAATGGCAACCAACTCCAGTATCCTTGCCTGAAAAACCCCATGGGCAGAGGAGTCTGGCGGGCTACGGTTCAAAGGGTCACAAAGAGTTGGACACAAATGAGTGACTGAGCACGCATGGCCTGCATTGCTCACTAGTTAACTGTCCAGGATGGAGGGAGGCTCACGGAGTTATGGGGAGGTGATCTCCTTAAGAACCAGCTTGTACTCAGAAAAGGCAACAGCCTGGAGTGGGGATGGGGAGAAAAAGGAGCCCTTTCAGCCTCCTTTATCTTCAGAATCCCCATTCAAAGTATAATTTCCAAAATTTCCATAACTCTCCATAAAGTGAGCATGTGTCAAAAATTTAATTAACTCCTTGAAATGAGGGGAACCTGCAAGATGGTAAGGAGAGTTCAAAAAAGTATGAGGCAGAAATACTTATAGTTACTTGAAAGAAAGAATGTTGGAATAAGATTGCTAAAGTACATGTAAGAGATCTGTAAACTTTGGGTTATCATCTTTCATTTACTTCTCTACAGGATAAAATTCATTGGTCATCATTGGTTTTCTAGGATTAACATCTATGCTTTCAGAGTGAAGTAGCCTAATCAGTAGTAAGTACAGAACTTCCTTGGTGGTCCAGTGGTTGAGAATCTGCCTGCCAGTGCAGGGGACACAGGTTTGATCCCTGGTCCAGGAAGGTTCCACATGCCATGGGGTAACAAAACCTGTGTGTAGCAACTACTGAGCTTCTGCTCTAGGGCTCATGAACCACAACTATGAGCCCACTCTCAGGAACTACTGAAGCCCAGGCACATAGAGCCTGTGTTCTGCAACCAGAGAAGCCACCACACACCCTCAACTAGAGAGTAGCCCCTGCTCGCTGCAAATAGGGAAGCCCGCATGCAGCAACGAAGACCCAGTGCAGCCAAAAATATAAAATAAATTAAAAAGTTAAATTAAAAAAATAGTAAATACAGTAAACACTGCTAAAGCGTTGCTGTCCAAAAGAAATACAATGTGAGCCCCCAAAGCAAGCCACACATGCAATTACTCATTTTATTTACTCAGTGCGTTCACTCTTGCATCATTTAAATGTGCTGTGATTGGATTATGGGCAAATGAGAAACGCAAAGCACAGAATGGTTAGGTCATTTGCTCAAAGGTCACACAGCTAGTAAGTGGCAGAATGCCATCTCTCACAGTTTTGTGACAAAGACTCCTTCCTCATCTAAATGTGAGAGGCCTTCCCTTCTACCAGGGGTTTCTTTGGGGTTGTGAGGTCAGTCTCAAGGAGATGGGATATGGTGATTTTTCAAAAGCCCTAAAGATAATTTTTTGTTTTCTTGAGTCAAGCCTAAACTTTCTGATGTCACAATGTCTAAATGTCATGTACTCACACGGAGGGTCTGGGAAGCTTGTTTTGTGCTCCAGGCTCAGATTCAGACCTGGGTGGCCCAGGGGACTGGAAGGTTAGGTCAGAGAGAGACACTCATCTTCTTTCATTAGCTGGGGAGGGAAGGGGCTGGGGGAGTTTAGACTTTGAGAGCTGAGGGAGTTTAGACTGTGTGTAGAGCCCTTCATCTGAGAGAAACCATTTTTCCATTTTCATTATTTTTTAATTTCAGAAAACATGCCCCAAACAGCTTTATAATAATCTCAGTATTCGTTTTATAAAATGCAAATTTCCACTGATGCTACCAGCAGAATCACTGCTGTCAGCTACCAACCTTGTAAAAGGAACGAATGTATTTTCTGTGCCCATAATCACCCCTCTATGGGAATGAGGTCTATTTCAATCACTATCTAATAAAGGAATAACTCAGCATTAAAAAAAAAAAAATTCAGAATCCCTAGGCACCCTAAAGGCAAAAAGGCAAAGGAAATTTGATCTGATGACAATTGGAATCTTTTTTTAAAGGAAAGCTTTATTATTTTTTTCCAAAAAACTTCATTTTAAAAACAGTAGGTTGGTTTATCAACAAATCTCTATTTATGGAATTGAATAAGGAACTGATTATACAGCTGGCAAAACCTCACGATTCTAACACATTCTGAGATGGTCTAATTTAGTGAAAGGTCTGAATCAGTTTGAAGCATGTGGTTTTGTAGCTCTGACGGTCTTAATTACCTTCAACTCAGACTAAGCCCAGAAACTCATTCTTTCAAATTGTGGCCTCCAGAGCCCGGGGGAATTTGCAGCAACAAGCTGATAAAGATGGTTCATAATTAGCATCTCAATTGTGCAATATTAATCACCTCCTTCCTGTTGTTGTTGTTCAGCCACCCAGTCATGTCCTGCTCTTTGCGACCCCGTGGACTGCAGCACGCCAGGCTTCCCTGTCCTTCACTATCTCCCAGAGTTTGCTCAAACTACTGTCCATTGAGTTGGTGAAGCCATCCAACCATCTCATCCTCTGCTGTCCCCTTCTCCTCCTGCTCTCAGTCTTTCTCAGCATCAGGGTCTTTTCTAATGAGTCGGCTCTTCAC
The DNA here is from genome assembly GCF_019320065.1 of Cervus canadensis. Lineage (NCBI taxonomy): Eukaryota > Metazoa > Chordata > Mammalia > Artiodactyla > Cervidae > Cervus > Cervus canadensis. The sequence continues at coordinate 70,621,168 of NC_057395.1, read as the reverse complement.
ATCAGGTGGCTAAAGTTTTGGAGCTTCAGCTTCAGCAACAGTTCTTCCAATGAATATTCAGGATTGATTTTTTTTTAGGATGGACTGGTTGGATCTCCTTGCAGTCCAAGGGACTCTCAAGAGTCTTCTCCAACACCACAGTTCAAAAGCATCAATTCTTTGACGTTCAGCCTTCTTTATGGTCCAACTCTCACATCCATACATGTCTACTAGAGAAACCATAGCTTTGCCTATAGGACCTTTGTTGGCAAAGTAATGTCTCTGCTTTTTAATATGCTGCCTAGGTTTGTCATAGCTTTTCTTTCAAGGAGCAAGCATCTTTTAATTTCATGGCTGCTGCTGCTGCTAAGTCGCTTCAGTCGTGTCCGACTCTGTGCGACCCTGTAGATGGTAGCCCACCAGGCTCCCCCGTCCCTGGGATTCTCCAGGCAAGAACATGGAGTGGGTTGCCATTTCCTTCTCCAATGCATGAAAGTGACAAGTGAAAGTGAAGTCGCTCAGTCATGTCTGACCCTTAGTGACCCCATGGACTGCAGCCTACCAGGCTCCTCCGTCCATGGGAGTTTCCAGGCAAGAGTACTGGAGTGGGTTGCCATTTCCTTCTCCGTTCATGGCTGCAGTCACCGTGAAATGTTGCAGTGATTTTGGAGCCCAAGAAAATAATTCTATCACTGTTTCCGTTGTTTCCCCATCTATTTGTTGTGAAGTGATGGGACCGGATGCCATGATCTTATTTTTTTGAATGTTGAGTTTTAAGCCAGCTTGTTCACTCTCCTCTTCCACCTTCATCCAGAGGCTCTTTAGCTCCTCCTTGCTTTCTGCCATAAGGGTAGTGTCATCTGCATATCTGAGGTTCTTGATATTTCTCCCAGCAATCTTGATTCTAGCTTTGCACTATTTTTTGTACAGGAAGCAGTATCCCATTCAGGGTCTGGTCCCGGTAGGTGTTTGCACATGTGAAGAGAGTCTTAGCTCCCTCCCCTGCAACTCCAGGGCCACTTGTTCAGTCACTAAGTCATTTGCAACTCTTTGTGACCCCATGGACTGCAGCACACCAGGCTCTTCTGCCCTCTTCTATCTCTTGGAGTTTGCTCAAATTCATGTCCATTGAGTCCCTGATACTATAAGACCATCTCATCCTCTGCTGCACCCTTCTCCTTTTGCCTTCAATCTTTCCCAGCATCAGGATCTTTTCCAATGAGTCGGCTCCTTGTATCAGGTGGCCAAAGTATTAGAGCTTCAGCTTCAGCATCAGTCCTTCCAATGAATATTCAGGGTTGATTTCATTTAGGATGGACTGGTTTGACCTCCTACAGAATGTATAGCTCTCTAAATAAATCCACTTTGTCTATCACTTTGTCTCTCACTGAGTTCTTTTCTACAACTAGACATAGAGAACCTGTGCTTCATTAAGTCCTCAGACCAGGTGTGTGGTTTCAGTTAAAAGACAGTGGGTTCAGGTCCTAACCTGGGTTTAGGCTGGATTCTAGCCCAGGCACATGGATTCAAATTCCATCTGAGGTGCCTCAATTAATCTTATCAAGAACCTTATTATTTATTATTCTTACCTCTCAGTTTATATTTAGGGAAACTGAGGTCCAGAGAAGTGATGTTAAAATGCCTTAAACAGGCTCCCATATTTTCCAGTAATCCTTGGTATCTCAGAATTTCTTTTTATGATATCCAAAGGCCAAAAGAAATACCTAGTAGTTCTCTTTATTAAGTTGTTAGGTCCAAACAACTACTTATAAATATTTATGTCCTAACAGCTTAGTAGTTTTTGGACAAAGTAATTCACACAAGTTGAAAGAAAAAAATTATTCCATCTTAAATAAGCATAATTACATAGTAATGGGATGTGTGTGCCTGTTGGGCGCTACACATCTAAAAACTCAGAATCAGGTGGGATGTTGCCATCTTCTTTTCTTGTTCTACTTTGGTTTTCACACGGTATTTGCTTTTTATTACTATAACCACTGAAAACCCAGCTTTGCATGGATTTGATGTCATCAGAATAAATGTAGCCCAAATTAATGTCAAAACTATGGCTACTGTGGGCTGTAGTTTGTGGATGTCTGGTAAATATGATTGTGTTCCTCTCGAACATTTCAGATAACCAGTGGGGGACTTCCCTGGGGGTCCAGGGGTTAAGACTGCTTAACCTGCTTCCAGTCCAGAGGGTGTGGGTTCAATCCCTGACTGGGGAAACACCTTCCAATTTGCACTGCAGCCAAAAGAACCCCAAAAACAAAAAACACCTTTTAGGGAATTCTCTGGTGGTCCAGTGGTTAGAACTCTGCACTCTCACAGCCAAGGGTTTTCAATCCCTGGTCAGGGAACTAAGATCCCATAAGTCATGTGTTGTGGCCAAAAAGTGGCAGCGGTACCCGTGTGTGTTTGCCGACGTGCCCGGGGGTATTTTGGAACATAGTTTGGGAACTGTGGGTCTACAAAGGCGGGGCTAGTGAAAACAGGGCCTTGAACCTAAGCAATCTTGTTCCTGAGCCCAGATGTTCTGTGCTAGGCTGTTTTGTTTGGTGTGTCCCATCCCATAGCCTGTACTCATAAAGGAAGCAGACATTCATTCAGCAGATGCTTTATGAGCTGCTACTCTATCCCAGACCTTGGGCTGGGGTTGGGGAGGGGACAAAGATTCATTGGCTCTAAGGCTTGTTTTTTCAATCATTTTGTCATGTCGGAAAAGAATTGCAATTCAGCTACAATGGAAGGACATACAAAATACCACCTTATGGAGAGAGGGGATCCTGGAGGTGATGTGGGGGTGGGACTGATGTAACTGCCATGACAGCTTATTTAGTCTACACTGAAGAGATTTGGATTTGGGAATGAAGCAAGTGCTGGCCTTTTCATACTGTGCAGATCACTCCAGAATTATGTTCAGGCTGGAGAAGAGACAAATCAAGGGTTTCAGTAGGCATCTTGTCACCTCTGCAGGCTGCTGTGGACTGAAGCAGGAGGCCCGAACCAATAATAAGCCTGGGATGAAAAACTTTGAGCAGAGAAGATGCTGAGCACCCTGTCACCGGAGCTAGGTAAGGAAGGGTGTGTGGTAGAGTCCTGCTTCAAAGGGGGCTGGACCAGCTGGCCTTCGAGGTCCTCTCCAACTCTGAAAAAGGCTGATTTTGTGAAGCTGTCTTCTCACTGTCCACACTGGTCCCCTTTTGTCACTGACTCTAAGAAGCCAACACACCTGTCACTGGCCTTGAAACAGCATTGCTGTTGTCTCAGACATGAAAACTGACATTGGAAATTGACTTCCCTTGGTTCATTTGAAGTGCATTTGCCTTGGAATCCCAGCAGCACCTCCTGCCCGAGGTTGGGGTGAGGGGAAGAAAGCAGAAGGACTGCTTCCTGACATCTCTTAGAGGCTGGTGGCACTGACTGCTTGCTGGAGATGGAGGGTGGGCACCTGATTCCCCTCAATGCTGCCAAAGTGACCTTGAAAAACACACAACTCACCTTGGCTCCCTCCTGCTCAGGTTTCTGCAGGGGCTTCCCACTGTTGACTGGATAAAGTCCAAACTTCCATATTCAGCATTGAGGTCTCCTATGGCAAGGCCTTTGCCTAACTCACCAGCCTCATCTTTCCCAGAAGCCCTGGGATCTAGTCATACTGGGTGACTCATAATTCTCTGGAAACAGAGTTCCCTGTTCCTTTGCTTATGTTGTTCCCTCTGCCTGATTTACTCTTCCTGGTTTGTCTACTTGGTAAATTCTACTCATTCTTGTAGGTCTGGCTCAGTCCTCTCCTTTGCTATGGATAATTTAAAATAATTTAATTTCCAATTTTATGGTTTGGCATCCTGGGCTGGGCTCAGCTGGATGGTTCTTCTGGACCAGCCTGGGATCACTAGTTGGTCTGCAGTGTGCCAGTGGGTTGACTGGGACTGGCTGGCTTATGATGGCCTCACTGGGACTTCTGAGATGATGAGCAGGAGGGTCTCTCTCTGCATAACCCCATGTGGTCCTCATCCTCTAGGAGGGTAGCCCAAATATCTTCACATCGAGAATTCTAAGAACTGCAAAAGAGGACAAGCCCCACTTCCCAAGAATTTTTCAAATCTTCATTTGCATCATGTTTGCTAGCATCCTATTGGCCAAAACAAGTCACCTGACTGAGCCCAGCATCAGAGTGGAAGGGCACTCAAAGTAACATGGCAATAAGGATAAGGGGCACATATGGGGTGGGGGGGGGGTTGGTACCATTTTTGCAATCTTCCACAGCTAGACAGCTTACAGGCCAAGAGGATCTGTTTGAGCTCACTGGGCTGTGAGCTCCTGGAAGCCTCAGTTTGAGGTGCCTTAAATCCCCCAGAGCCGGGCATAGAGCAGGTACTTGGTAATTACTGACTTCTCCTTCAATATCCACATGGCCAACTTGAGCCTTTGACTCAAAGGAATGGTCAGAGAACACAAGGTGAAGCTAGTTTCAGGAAGAGGGAAGGAAAGACAGACAATCTTTTACACAATTTTGCTCAGCAGCTCAGTGTTGTAATTTGTCCCAGAGAATGATTTGATCTGATTCAGCCACAGTCTGGTCTTCACCTTTAAATGTTGGGAACTGCATAAATCAGCACATTTCCCCCAAAGCAGAGTCTATATACAGCACTAACAGGCTGCTCGCCATAATTAGGCCTCCAGCAATGATTGTTTTTGCTCCCTGTGTTTTATCACCAGCCTCCTCAGGGAAGGAAAGGAGTATGATCAGTGTTATGATGTTTATGTGCACCTTCTGTGCTTGAGAGGTCTGGGGTAGGTGTACAAATAGAGGCTCTGGTCTGCAGTCCATCCTCTCCTCTTCTAGCCTCGGCTTTTTTATCCTGCACCATCCTCATGGGGTCTCCCTACGTGCATGTCGTCACCCCACTCTGCATTTCCCATTCCTTCCCACCTCCTTCATCCCCATTCAGTTAACCTCCTCTTGGCCCTTTGAGGCTAGGAATGCATACACTGGGGATGGTCCACTCTTGGAAGGGAAGACCCAGAGAAGAATTGATGCAGGTGCTGGAAGTAGGCTCGTGACATTTAGGCATGGAATTCTGGGGATTTGGGAAACTGCAGTGTGGTCTTACCTGGAAAATCTCATAGACAGAGGAGCCTGGTAGGCTGCAGTCCATGGGGTTGCTAAGAGTCAGACACGACTAAGCTTTCACTTCACTTTCACGCATTGGAGAAGGAAATGGTAACCCACTCCAGTGTTCTTGCCTAGAGAATCCCAGGGACGGGGGAGCTTGGTGGGCTGCCGTCTATGGGGTCGCACAGAGTCGGAGATGACTGAAGTGACTTAGCAGCAGCAGCAGCAGTGTGATCTAGGAATGCGGAGGGGTTATAGGTGAGCAGACCCTCTTGGGCCTCCAGATTCCTTGCCCTGTGGGCAGGAGCACTGGCTATTGGAAAGTCAGAGAAGGACCCTTCAAAGTAGGGTCCTCAAGGCATTTCAAACCAAGTGATAAGGCAGGAGGCCCTGGTCACTGGAGTCTAAGGGTGATTTTCTGGGTGTGTGCAAAGCTAGAGAGGCTTGGGGGTCCCAAAATCTGACGCAGTCCCACTGCTGGCAGGACTGGGCCTCCAGAGTTCTAGGTATCACTTGAGTGGAGCCCGGCCTATTTGAACTTCTGGAAGCAGCAGCCATGACCCCTCTTATGTGCACATCCCTCTGCTGAAATGAAAAGCTTTAGCACCTGTTTCTGTTTGGCTCTCACTAAAGACCTGTGGGGTCACAGGAAAGGGAGTCTTGCCCCCACTGAACAGATGAGGAAGCTGAGGCTCAGGGAGGTAATGTGATTTGCCACAGGTCACACACCTGTCAGTGGTGGAGCTAGGCTTGAGTCCCAGTGGTGGGCTCATGTACAGTACCCCTGCTACCAAACCTATTGCATCTACTGAATTTTAAAATAGGTCCTTTTTTCCCCTTTGGATCCTTTTTTTTTTTTTATTGTGCTGGGTATTCATTGTGGGATGTGGGCTCAGTATTTGTGGGGCGAGGGCTTAGTTGCCCCTCAGCATGTGGGCTCTTAGTTCCCCAATCAGGGACTGAGTCTTTGTCCCCTGCATTGGAAGGCAAATTCTTAACCACCGGCCAACCAGGAAAGTCCCTGGAATAGATCTTAAATGTCTGTTTATTTCACTCACACCTATATTGTATGAGCACTCTTTTAATGATGGCAGGTGATGCTGTGCCCAGGCTTTTGCTGTTATGAACGGCATGGCAGGGAATATCTTTGTGCTGTCAATGCAGCGCTCAAGGTCCGGGGTAACATCCCACCACTGTTCTGCTGTGGACAAAGTTGTTAAGGCTCACTGTCCCCTTTGATATACCAGGGGGTAATAATGCCATCTGTGTGAGATGTTGAATAAATAAATGCATGGATGATGAAAATGATGGCAATAATGAAGATGAGGGTGGCAAGGATGATGATGGTGACATCTGGTCTACCTGACAGTTATAGTCCTTGTTGGGTGTTTTGGTTTACACACCAGGTGAGTTTTATTGGTCTGAGGCAGCATCTCTGTACCTAATATATCCTGGGGCTCCCAACAAGACTTAACCAGTTTAAGTTCAGAATTGAGGCTCCGATGAGTTCACCTAGGTCCTGCACTCTATCTACCCTTGCTCTCTATCACTTTAAATATCACCTCTATGCTGATGACTGCCAGGTATTTATTTCTAGTTTATACCTTTTCCACTGAGTTCCAGAAACATCCATCCATCCTGTTGACTCAGTCTTCAAAAAATCCCCAAATTTTCACCATTTTCCCTACTTTAGTTCACAATGTCATCATCTCTATTGCTCTTTTCCAACTTCTTTATTGAAGACTTAAGCTTGTTTGCATTAACTCTCTCGAGTTTTATGATAAATACTTTAAAAAGTATATATTTTCCTCCAGGTATTGCTTTAGCCTATTGTCCCAAATTTTGGCAGTAGTACTTAGTTCCTTAGATATTATACTTGCTTTATTATTTCATAGATTACTTTGTAGTATACATTTAGTTTTTCTGTTCATTTCTTCCTTCTAGAATGCAAGCTCCACGAGGACAGCATCTTTGCCTAGTTTATTCACTACTATATTCTCTGAACAGTGCTTGACACATAGGTGGAGCTCAATAATCATTGGGAGAATTCATGAATCGCTGAGGCAACTAGATGCTAGACCAGTGCTTGTAGTAGTGTTAGTCACTCAGTCATGTCTGACTCTCTGTGACCCCATGGACTGTAGCCCGCCAGGCTCCTCTGTCCATGGAGATTCTCCAGGTAATAATACTGGAGCAGGTTGCCATTGCCTTCTCCAGGGGGTCTTCCTGACCCAGGGATTGAACCTGGGTTTCCTGCATTGCAGGCAGATTCTTTACCATCTGAGTCACAGCACTAGCCAACAGAAATAGAATAAGAGCTGCAAGTGTGAGCTGCATATATAATTTAAAAATTTCTAGTAGCCACATTTCAAAAGTAAAAAGGAACAGGTGTCATTAATTTTAATAATACATTTCATTTAATGACTATATTAAAATATTATTTCAACATGCAAATGATAAAAAATTATTAATATGATATTTCACAGTTCTTTTCCATATCAACTTTTGGAAATTGGAAATGTACTCTATATTTACAGCACATCTCAAATTCCAACTGGCTAATTTTCAGGTGTTAGTGGCCACATGTGGGTATTTTTGTTGGACAACACAGTTCTGGAAAAGGAAGGAGATGTTTCACTGCCCAGAAGAGGCTTTTCTCCCACAGGCCATTTTTGTTGCAGGAAGGAATTTTGCATCAATACTAAATCTTGGATTTAAAACTAAACATCTGTGATAGAATATCAGCATTTTGAGATCCTCAGTGAAACAGTGGATGTAGGTCGTGATGGTCAGTGGTTGATGACATCACAAGAAGGGAGACCAGTTGGTATCACTAGCCCCTGCTAGGACACGGCAGCCCCTCCAAAGTAGACTTGGCCAAAGATCAAAAAGGAATCTGAACAAGCCTCTAGATTCAACCCCCAGTGACAGAATTTACAACTCAGAAATTCAAGAAATGTGTTAAATGATACCATAGGGATGAAACAAGCAAAATTCAGACTGTGGAAAATGTCAGGATGAATGACCAATTTCTTTCAACAAATGAATTGTTAAAAAAAAAAAAAAAGAAACCCCAAATGAAAACCTCAAATGCAACAACAAAGGAAAAGGAAAACTATATATTAAAAAAAGACTCAAAAGACATTAAGCCAGTTGTAGCTCTTAGACTTTATCAAGATCTTGATTAATAAATTATAGAAAACATGAATTCATGAGACAATTGATGATTTGACACACATTTTATGACATTAAGGAATTCTATTCTGTTTTGCAGAGATAATGGTGTTGTGGTTACCTTGTAAAAATACTTATTTTAGAGATATATACAGAAACATTTAGGTTGAAATGATAAGATGCCTGGGATTTCTTTAAAATAATTTGGAAGGGGGCGGTGGGGATGGGTGAAGAAGAAATAAGATCAGCCGTAAACTAACTGGAGAAGCGGAATAACGGGCATGAGTACAACTCTCACTGCTTTTGCTTATGTTTGAAGCTTTCCATGATAGCATGTAGAAAAAGGAAAAGTAAACAGCTGATCCTCTCTGCTGAAACCCCAGCCTCCTGATCCCCGAGCGCCTAAGCGAAGGCTGAGGCCGGCTGGACGTGGGTTGTACTCCCCGAAGGCACCAGGAGGTGGCAGCACCGCCACTTTTCTGCCGGCTGCCGCCTGAGGCCCGAGGAGAGGTGGCGTGGGGTGGGCGGTGGGTTTCCAGGCACTGCGAGGTCCCGCAGCCCCTCTCTCCCGGGAACTGCTGGGGCCACTACTCTTCTACTCAAGGCGGGCTTCGGGCTTCGGGGAGAGGGAACAGGGGTCCAGCAGGGATCTGCCCTTCCCTTTGTGTGTGTGTTCCAGGGACGCTTCTGACCGCCCTCCTGCAGGGCTGTGGCCACGCGTGATGCACTCGCGAAGGCCGGGGGAGGGGTCTTGTCCCGGCCTTACGCTGTGACTCCCTGATCCCAGTCTAGACTCCTGAGCTCCACCATGATTTTGGGGTTCCCTGTCTCATTTCCTCTGGCCTCCTTCCCCATCTGGAGGCTGCACTCCTGCCTCTACTCTGGTCCAGGGTAGCAGCTGGCGGCCCCCACGCCTGCTGCTGTCTGTCCCCCATCTCCTCATCCCAAACTCCCCTTTGAGTGCTGGCCAGATGTCCCCTCTTCTGGACCTCCAGGCACAGGGCGTCTGGAGGCAGAACCACGTCTCTGGGCTTGGCTGTGGTACTGAGCCATGGACAAGCAATGGACCAGGAGTCAGTAAACCTAGGTCCTAGCAAAGCTTCCCTTGAATAAGTCATGCCCCCTCTAAAAAAATGCTGTGGTTGAGACTGTAGAACAGTGGTTTATAGCTTTTTAGGGATGGAATTCCATTTCCAGAACGCCAATATGTAAAACCAACCTAGTGGAGAACCCCTTGTTCCACATGGGATAGATAGGTTTAGTCCTCCGGCCCCCACCCCAGGGTGAAAACCACTGGGCGTCCTCACCTTGGATTCCTTGTCTTTTTCACTGGTTGTCAGCCCAAGAGTTCCAAGAGTTGGTCTGCGACTCTAGTAAGTCCCAGCATTTCATTCAGCCATCCATCCATCCATCCATCCATCCATCCATTCATCCATCCATCTATCCATTCATCCATCCAACATTTACCAACCTTGAACTCTATGCTGGACCTCCAGTGAGAAACATTGACCATGTTGGGGACTCTGTCCTTAAGGATCCACAGCCTAGTGAGCAGACCGTACAGTCTGGAGCATATGCCGTACAAGCAAGTGGTCCCAAGTTCAGGAAACAGAGAGGAGAGAGTGACTGCCAGGTGAGGGAGCCAAGGCAGATTTCTTGGAGGAGGCGACAGTTGAGTGATTTTGAGGAAAGTCATGTAGAGAATGAGTTGGAAGTGAGCAGGAGAGTCTGGAAGACAGTAAGACTCTTTCTTAATGCAGTCATTTAGAGGGGAGCCCCAAAAATGCCAGAAGAGAGCAATTACTGCAGACTGTGGTTTGGGTGGAGACTGTAGATACCCCATTTGACGATTTGGATGAGCATTTATCCATTGGGCCACCCACAAGGAGGAAGCAGCGAGCCGCCTCTCCTTAAGTGCCACTACAGCATGTCTGGAAGGAAATCCACTTCCCTCACAGAGTGAAATTGCCAATAATTGGTGTTGCTGAGAACATGAATAGCTTCACGGGCCCCCAGTGCAACACTGAATCCTGAGTGTTCCTTCCAAGTGCTGGGGGTGCTTTGGAAAGAAGGTGCCAAGATTTTAAAGCCCCCCCTCTTCTTAGGCAGAATGCCTCTCCATCCACAAATAGAAACTTGCTGAGATTTTAATTAAGAACAGTGTACATAAAACTCACTGTTCCTAAGTAAACAAATATTAAGCAAGATGCTTCACTTTCGTGCTATGGGCTCTTAAGAGATGGGAAAATCAGGACAGAAGAGGTGGGTGGAAGATATTGAGGGGGTAGAGGAAGAAAGACTCCGACTGAGAAGAAAATAGATTCCAGGTCAGGGAGAGAGAGAAGGCAGAATGGCAGACATACAGACTTTGAAAGGAAGAGAGGAGGAGAGGCAGATGGAGGGTTCTAGCTTCTCTTCTGCCCAGAACTTGCTTTTGTCCCACTTCCTGGCTTAGATTTATATTCAGTTCTGATACCTATTAGTCGGAGACAAATGCTTTTGTCAACTTCATTTCCCCCTGGGCTTTGTAGCACTGTTGATTTGCTCACCCCCATCTGGCAGTCACCACCCCTGACTCTGCCAAAGGTCTCCTCCTGCAGGCACCATGAGTCTCCACTCAAGGGCTATCCCTCAGCCTTGGGTGTGTGGGCAGGCTGCAAATGTGCACAGGTGCATGAAGGTCGCTTCAGTTGTGTCCGACTCTTTGCAGCTCTATGGACTGTAGCCTGCCAGGCTCCTCTGTCCATGGGATTCTCTGGGCAAGCATACTGGAGTGGGTTGCCATACCCCTCTCCAAGGGATCTTTCCAACTCAGGAATCAAACCCACATCTCTTACGTCTCCTGCATTGGCAGGCAGTTTCTTTATCACTAGCCCCACCAACAAGTTAATGCCCTGGGAGCAGGCTTGGCAGATGGGAATTGGAGAAAACTGCCCAGCTCTCTTTCCCCCTGGGTGGGTCAATTCAGAGATGAGTCTACACTGTCTCCGAGAGTCCCCAGTAAGATCAAGATTTAGTTATCCACAGTGCTAATTGGACGGGTAACATACTGTTAACTGGTTTGTATCTCTTCTCTATCTTTAAAAAAAAATTTACTTTTATTTATCTGGTTGCACCAGGTCTTAATTGCAGCTTGTGGGATCTAGTTCCCTGATCAGGGATTGAACCCAGGCCCCCTGCATTGGGAACCCAGAGTCTTAACCCCTGGACCCCAGGGAAGTCCCTCTTCTCTTCCCTCTTCCCCTGCTGGTTCTTCCTGGAGTCACCTCCCAAATGAATTGCTTGTACTTGAACCCTTGTCTCAAGGTTTGTTTCTGGCAGAACCTGACACTAAAAAGCCTTTATGTATTAAACATTGATTTTGAGAATCTCATTATCCCTCCAGAATCAAGCCAAGCCTGTGTGCAATGTGGAGTGACTAATGTTCTTTTATTGTCAAGGTTTAAATTGGAGGTTTATTTTCTTATTGCATTTTGAAGTTCTGTTGTCTCAGAAGAACAGTCTAAAAAGTTACTTTGAGACCATTTAGTCCATTTGGGCTGCTATAACATAGTACCTTAGGCTGAGTGGCTTGTACACAACAGAAATTTATTTCTCATGGTTCCAGGAAGCTGGGATTCTGAGATTGGGCTGCCAGCATGTTGGGTTCTGGTGAGGATCCTCTTCCAAGGTGGCAAACTGCCATCTTCTTGTTGTGTCTTTACATAGTGGACAAAGAACAAGCTAGCAATCTGGCTTCTTCTTCTTACAAGGGCACTAATCCTATTGGTGAGAGCTCCACCCTTATGACCTCCTTACCTCTCAAAGGTCCCACCTCCTAATACCAACACATCGGGGTTAAGGTTTCAGTATTTGGATTTGGGAGCAGGGACACAAACATTCAGTACATAACAGCAACCTTAGAGTTAATGGTCAATCTACTAGAAAATACCTGAAGTTTCCATTTCCCCAGATTTTATCTGGAAGCAACCCTCAAGGTCACCTGGGAAGAGGTTCAGTGGAAATAAGTGCGTAAATGCCCAACTGTTTTGCTCATTCACTCATTCTTTAATTCATAAACTGAAGTTTTGTTGAGTGAGCATGTGCCATGTGCCAGGCATCCCTACCCATGAACTTGATGTTCTGGGTAGCTTGAAATTGGATTTCTGATGAGGTTTCAGTTCATTTGACCATTCATTCATGTGTCTAGCACTGTGCTAGGTCCTGGGCAAACAGAAATGAGCAAGATAGGGACAGTACCCCTGAAATCTTGAAAGCCAGAAGGCTGAGATGAACATATACACAGTGGTGGGAATGTTTTTGTGATAGAAACATCTACAGAGTCATTCAGGGAATGAAGGAGAGATGTGTTCATTCTACTTTGGGGCCTGGAAAGGGTCAGGAAGTCTTCTTGGAGAAGAATACCTGTGAGGAGAGCCTGGAGCATTTTGGGGAGAGCAAAGGGTACAGATGAGTGCTGGCTGTGAACTGCTAATGGTGTAGTGAGGCTGTCACCTGAGTGCAGAGAGCATGGGGCTAGTTTGTTGAGGGTGAAAGAGTCTTGGGGTTTAAGATCTGGGTTGTGTGCTGGGAAGCAGTGCCGCCCAGTGGTTAGGGCACAAGCTTTACCTGCGGATAGGCAAAAACATTCCCATCTCAGCTCTGCCACTTGCTTACCCAGTGGCCTTGGGCATGTGAACTGGCTCTCTGAGCCTCAGTTTACGCCGCAATATTACATTGAGAATAGACAACCTCCTGCATAGAGTTGGTGTGAGGATTAAATGAAACACACTTGGCGGAGCACCAAGGAAATAATGAGTGCTAATAAAAAGAGATTTTTTTGTTAATGTTTTGCACCAAGATGTCCTGGCTGGGTTTAAGAGGGTTTTATTTTTGTTTGTTTGTTTGTTTTAATCTTTTGGCTGATTTTTAGTTCCCCAGCCAAGGGATAGAACCTTGCCCCCTACAGTGGAAGTGTGGAGTGCTAACCACTGGACTGCCAGGAAAGTCCCAAGAGGAGTTTGTTCATAGAATTGAGAGCTCCTCATTTTCATCAGCTGATGACCTGGGACTGAGTAACATCTTTGTAAAAGGGACTTGACAGTGACCTAGGCAGTGAGGAGCAGGAAGTAGAGTAAAAGGGGTCCCCCTGAGACAAAGAGGTACCCATAAATGTGGCCCTCTATGCCCCCATAGGTGGGAGAGTTGCCTCGTTTCTGACATCAGCATCATCCGAATGGTTCCAAGAACTGTATCCTTTGACATCTCTGTGGAATCCCTGTCACATCACAGTGGAGGGCTGCCCCTCCACTGGGGTGTCATTAGCACTTTGCATTCGGGGGACGGCGTCTGTCTGGTGGGCGTGGGGACAGGCAGGACCAAGTGGCAGCGCTCCAAGCTTCTCACTCGCTGCAAGGCCCACGTCTCACCCTTTTCAGAAGCATCTGCAGAGATGTTCTTGGAGAAGTTGGAGACCTCCCAACTGCCCACCAGTCCTGGTGTTGCTCTGCAAACAAGACTGGCAGATGGTTGGGGAGACCCGCTCTGCCGAGGGCCTGGAACATAGCTCTGCTTTAGCAGCCCGGGGACACCCCAAACCCATGAAGATTCCTTGGATCTGGGAGATGGAAGGAACTGTAGAGGGGGAGAGCTGGGACAGCCATAATTTGTGTAGACAGGGAAACTGAGGCTCAGAGAGGCAATGGGAGTGGCTCAGAGCCTCACAGCAGGTCAGTGGAGGGTCAGGCTTTTTCTCTATGCTCGTCGCAGCCGCTTGTCCTCCTCACCTTAGGGACCTGCCAGCCGTATTGCCATAATCAACCAGAAGCCCTGTTACTTATCTCAACTGCATGTTCTAGTTCTGCCTCCAGAGAACAAACTGCCTCATTCAGCATTTGTTTGTCCATCCATCCATCCATCCATCCATCCATCCACCCATCCATTCATTCATCCCTCCATCTAGTAAAAAAGAGCAATGATGCTATCTCTGCCTCAGCCCTTTTTGTTGTTGGCTATACAAAGGTGAATATTGAGGGGGGCAGTGATTTTGGGTTCCCCATTAAAAGATGCTTGCTCCTCGGAAGAAAAGCTATGACAAACCTAGACAGTGGATTAAAAAGCAGAGGCATCACTCTGCTGGCGAAAGTCCATATAGTCAAAGCTGTGGTTTCTCCAGTGGTCATGTACAGACATGAGAGTTGGACCATAAAGAAGGCTGAGTGATGAAGGATTGATGTTTTTGAATTGTGGTGCTGGAGAAGACTCCTGAGAGTCCCTTGGACTGCAAGGAGGTCAAAGCAGTCAATCCTAAAGGAAATCAACCCTGAATATTCATTGGAAGGACTGATGCTGAAGCTGAAGCTCCTATACTCTGGCCACCTGATGGGAAGAGCCAACTCATTGGAGAAGGTTGAAGGCAAAAGGAGAAGGGGGCAGCAAACGATGAGATGGTTCGATAGCATCACTGACTCAATGAACGTGCATATGAGCAAACTCCGGGAAATGGTGAAGGACAGGGAACTTGGTGTGCTGCAGTCCATGGGGTCTTACACGACTGAGTGATTGAACAAGAACAGTTGAAGCAGGGAGGGTCTGGAGTCACAGCTGTTTCAGTAAATATTTCCCTTCTTATCTCTCCATAATTCCTGCAATTCCTCAGTTATTGAATCAGTCACCACCCTTTAGTAACTTGCAGTCACTTTGACTCAAATTTTTAAAAAATTTTATTTATTCGTTTATTTATTTTTGGTTGCATTGGGTCTTCATTGCTGGGTGCGGGCTTTCTCTGGTTGTGGCAAGCGGGGGCTCCTCTTTAGCTGCAGTGCACAAGCTTCTCGTTGCAGTGGTTTCTCTTGTTGTGGAGCACAGCCACTAGGGTGAGTGGGTTTCAGTAGTTGTGGCACATGGCCTTAGTTGCCCCATGGCATGCGGGATCTTCCTGGACCAGGGATTGAATTCATCATTCCTGCATTGGCAGGCAGATTCTTAATCACTGGACCACTAGGGAAGTCCTGACTCATAATCTTTTCTCTTTGTCCCTCCCATGTGAAATTTTGCTCTCAGTCTGAGGGATTGTTGCTGGGCATGATGAGGAGATCAAGAATAAGAGGTCTTGTGCAGGTATGGTTTTCCAGGGAAGATCAGAGTCATCTTCAGAGGCCACAGGCCATAGCAAAGATGGGAAGGAACTTCCCAGAATGAACTTCCCTGAGTTATGGGTGAGGGTTACAGTGGTATGTTTCCTGCCTGTCTCCTGAATGTTATGACAAACCTCACCCTTACCCATGGGTTGCTTATGATGGTGAAAGGGACTTTTTTTTTTTCTTATTTAAGTCTTGCTTATTTGAGTTAGGTGTCTTTGGTTCTAAGTAAAAGAAACTCCTGTGCTGGTAATAGTACTAGTGAAACAACATGGAGCCTGATAGCTCCAGAGTTTGAAATATCACAGTTTTATTTATTTGTTGAATAACTTTTTTTTTTCTATTTTGGCTGCAGTGGGTCTTCATTGTGGCACGTGGACTTCTCTTCTTGTGGGGCGAGGGCTTAATTGACCTGTGGCGTGGGGGATCTAGAAAACCTAGACAGCGTTTTAAAAAGCAGAGACATTATTTTGCCAACAAAGGTCCATCTAGTCAAAGCTATGGTTTTCCCAGTAGTCATATATGGATGTGAGAGCTGGATCATAAAGAAGGTTGAACACCAAAGAACTGATGCTTTTGAACTGTGGTGTTAGAGAAGACTCTTGAGAGTCCCTTGGACTGCTAGGATATCCAACCAGTCAATCCTAAAGGTAATCAATCCTGAATATTCATGGGAAGGACTGATGCTGAAGCTGAAGCTCCAATACTTTGGCCACCTGATACAAAGAGCCAACTCATTAGAAAAAACCCTGATGCTGGGAAAGATTGAAGGTGGGAGGAGAAGGGGACGACAGGGTTGGCATCACCAACTCAATGGACATGAGTTTGAGCAAGCTCCGGGAATTGGTGATGGACAGGGAGGCCTGGCGTGCTGCAGTCCATGGGGTCTCAGAGAGTCGGACAGGACTGAGCGACTGGACAGTAACAACAAATGTGGGGTTTTAGTTCCCCCACGAGGGATAGAACCCATGTGCCCTGCACTGGGAGGCAGATTCTTAACCACTGAACCACTAGAAAGTCCCGAAATATCACAGTTTCAGCTACTAGAGAAGGAAAATTCAATTCTCAGTTTGTCCCAAGTCTAAAATCCCAGGGAAGGGTTCAGCTTTGGTCAAGCACCCATTCCAAGCCAACTGGCTGTGGCTGGGGGAGCAAGGTCGTGGTATATGACATGGCTGCTTCTGTTGTTACCCACGGAGAGGGGGCAGAGGTTCCTGGAAAGAGGGCATCTGGGTTGGTAAAATATTTTTTCAGTAAAGGATTGTTCAGAATACTCATTTGGGAGCAAGGTGCTTAGCGTGACCTGAGTGTACCTGGCATTTAAAAAGCTTCTCCAGGCTCTTACACTTCTCATAATGACCTCAGCCCCCAAAGGACCACAGTGACCACACAGAGGCCTGGCACTGGTGGCCTGGGCTTTGTGGTGCTGACAGCCTGGGAGAGACAGGCTGTGTCCCAGCCCAGATTTCCCTCATCCCCACTGCCTGTCTTCAAGGAGACAGGGTAGAGCAGAAAGCCTCTGGTGTTGCACTGAGTCAGGTTCAAGTCCTACCTCTGCTTTTGCTAAATTAGAGTTTGGGCAAAGCGTGTGACCTCTTGAACCTCAGTTTCCTTATCTATGAAATGAGGATAAAGAGTATTCATCCGCGAGGCTATGAGACGGTCAACACCACTGTTTTCAAACTTAAAGGTATAGTAGGATCTCCTGGAGGTTTTATTGTTGGGATTCACCCCTGAGAGTTTCTGATTCAACGGGTCTAGAGTGGGGGGCCCCTCAGACCTGCATTTTTACTAAGCTTCCAGTGAAGCTGATGCTGCTGATCTGGGGAATCACACTTTGAGACTCTCAGGTCTGTATTTACTGCTGCTGCTGCTAAGTCGCTTCAGTCGTGTCCGACTCTGCGACCCCATAGACGGCAGCCCATCAGGCTCCCCCGTCCCTGGGATCCTCCAGGCAGGAACACTGGAGTGGGTTGCCATTTCCTTCTCCAGTGCATGAAAGTGAAAAGTGAAAGTGAAGTCGCTCAGTCGTGTCTGACTCTTAGTGACCCCATGGACTGCAGCCCACCAGGCTCCTCCGTCCATGGGATTTTCCAGGCAAGAGTACTGGAGTGGGGTGCCATTACCTTCTCCATATTTATAGTGGTTCTCAATTGAAGACCATTCTGTCTTCCTTTTCCCCTATCCTCACTCCCACCAGGGGACATTTGGCAATTGGAGATATTTTTAAAATTATTTTATTTTTCTTAGTGTCATATTGCTTACTTTTATTTTTTGGCTGTGCTATGCACTATGTGGGATCTTAGTTCCCTGACCAGGGATCAAGTCCCTTGTATTGGAAGCATGAAGTCCTAACCACTGGACCACCAAGGAAGTCCCTCTGGAGATATTTTTGATTGTCTTGATTGGGTAAGAGGCTGCTCTTGACATGTAGTTGGTAGAGAACCAGAGATGCTGAACACCTTACAATGAACAAAAAAGTCCCCCGCAACAGGATTATCCAGTCCCAAATGGCAGTAGTTCAAAGATTGAGAAATCCAGTTTCTCAAAATAGTATTGAGGCTCAATATAGTATCAGGCTCTGGTCCTAGCTGTCCTTTGCAGCCGTGCTACCCTGGCAAAGTCACTTAACTTTTCTGAGCCTCAGGGTCATGCAGAATTTGTTCCCAGAATCTTTATAGCTCCAATATTCAGCCACTTTGGTCAACAAACATTTATTATGGACCAACTACTTGTAAGACAGGGTAGCATTTCCACGCAAAGTATCCCTCCTATGGGAGATGCCACACTTGGCAAACACTTCGAAAATATGGTTGGGTTTTACATCGTAATGTGTAACGATTGCTTTTACATCCTGACATAAATAGTACTGTGTTTCCTTCCCTGCCCTTGGCAGAATTTAGAAAAACGATGCCACAGCACCATAACTTTTAATTTTTGTTTATATGTCATAAATACATGCACTAATAAGGGCTTTTGGGGCACGAGCTTGCTAATTGGCGATGGTAACTGTGGGCTTATGTGCAAACCACAGTAATCAAATTTTTCACACTTGGTTAATTGAAGGCAACCTTTTGTTTGAAAATTAATAAAATATTTATTGCAATTAGTTCTGGGCTACAATATAGCATTAATTAACAGTGGCTCTTAGTGACTAGCTGATTGAGGAAGAAAGTACTAGAGGAACGTGCAGGAGCAGAACAGGCAAGAGTCTTCTGGAGCAAAAGTTTAGCTGTTTTCCTTGGTTTCTAAGCAGTTTTTAAAATTTTTTATTGTCGTATATTGACATTATTTTTTATGGTGTTTAATTGCTTAGCAATGTTGTGGTAGTTTCTTCTGTTCAACAGTGCGAACCAGCTATATGTATACATATATCCCCTCTTTCTTGAACCTCCCTCCCACCCCATGCCATCCCACCCCTCTACGTCATCACAGAGCTCTGAGCTGAGCTCCCTGTACTATACAGCCACTTCCAAGCAGTTGTTTTGCAAATATGGTCACCTAAACTGCGATGACCAACTCATCCCAGTTTGCTTGGGATTTTCCTGGTTTTAGTGCTGGAAGTTCTGCGTCCCTGGAAGCCTCTCGTCCCTGGGAAGTCCGTAACAATTGTCTAAAGACTCAAGTTCCTTGCCATGAAGACCACCTGTGTGTAGGGGACCTCTCAACAAGGCAGCTGGCCTCTCTCAAAGCCAGCAAGGGAGAAAGTGAGAGAGAAAGCCAGCAAGTTGGAAGTCTCAGTCATTTTGTTATCTAACTCAGAAGTGATATCCCAGCTTGTGTACTACATTAGGATCGAGTCCCTAAATTCAACCCACTCTCCAGGGGAGGGCATCACACAAGGACACGAATACCAGGAAGTGGGGCCGTCTGGGGCCATCTCGGGGGCCTGTCACACCCACCACAGCGCAAGGTTGCTAGCTTTCCCCAGAAGATCCCATTTCTACTGGTTAAAAGCTGCTTCTGGGGGCTGTCCTGGTTTTAGTCCTGAAAGTCCTACCTCCTGGGGAAGCCCTGGATCCCAGGAAAACCAGGACAGTTGGTCACCCCAGCATGAGTGAAGTCTGCTGCCTGGGCACAGTAACACACTACCAAGAAACAGTGATGTACTAAGACCCCATGAGATGTTATGAGATTGTATTGTGGTGGTTTAGTCCGTCTAGTCAAGGCTATGGCTTTCCCAGTGGTCATGTATGGATGTGAGAGTTGGACTATGAAGAAAGCTGAGCACCAAAGAATTGATGCTTTTGAACTGTGGTGTTGGAGAAGACTCTTGAGAGTCTCTTGGACTGCAAGGAGATCCAACCAGTCCATCCTAAAGGAGATCAGTCCTGGGTGTTCATTGGAAGGACTGATGTTGAAGCTGAAACTCTAATACTTTGGCCACCTCATGAGAAGAGTTGACTCATTGGACCCTGATGCTGGGAGGGATTGGGGGCAGGAGGAGAAGGGGGACAACAGAGGATGAGATGGCTGGATGGCATCACCGACTCGATAGACATGAGTTTGAGTGAACTCTGGGAGTTGGTGATGGACAGGGAGGCCTGACATACTACAATTCATGGGGTTGCAAAGAGTCAGACACGACTGAGCGACTGAACTGAACTGAGTCGTTAAGTTGTGTCTGACTCTTGCGACCCCCTGGACTGTATCCCACCAGGCTCTTCTGTCTTTGGGATTTCCCAGGCAAGAATACTGGAGTGGCATGCCATTTCTGTCTCCAGGGGATCTTCCTGACCCAGGGATCAAACCCGCATCTCCCACATTGCAGGCAGTCTCCTGCATTCCAGGTGAAATCTGGAATGGTTCCACCTGGTTCCAAAATACTGACAGCTGAGGTGCAAGATGGAGATGAGGTGACTCAGCATCACTTGTGGGAAATAAATCAGGGGCTTTGGTTTATCCTGAGCTCAATTAGTGTCAGTGGTTTGATGTGGCCCTTTATAAAAAGAGAATGCAACAGAGGCATTAATGAAAGTATTGCTAAGGGAGCAAAATTACAAAAGTATATAAAAGCTAGGGCCATCAGATGATCAGTTGTCAAAATCTGGAAGGACTGTGCACTGATTTGAAAGGATAAAGCAGGATTAGACAAAAATAAATTCTCAGTATGTGAAAGGAAATGGCAAAGAGATGATACAAGTTGTCACAGGCAGGCGGAAGGGACAAAGGACACAGGAGTCTAATTTTACATACAAATTCTTCAGTTTATTAGGAAAAGATGTTCTTGGGGTGAATGTCTGAGACCCAACAGGAGCATCCATGTTGCTATGGTGATGCAGTTGGTCTACCAGAAGGAGGATAAAGGCTACTTTCTGCAGTCATCCACTGAAGGGGTTCCTGGGACAGAGGGGGACGCAGACCTTTTAGTGTTTTGTTGTTTTCTGGTGTGACTTTTTCCAGATGTTAGTGCTTTGGGAGTGAAAGTGAAAATCACTCATTCATGTCTGACTCTTTGCGACCCCATGGACTGGAGCCCGCCAGGTTCCTCTGTCCATGGAATTCCACTGGAATGGGTTGTCATGCCCTTCTCCAGGGGATCTTCCCAACCCAGGGATCAATCCCAGGTCTCCTGCATTGAAGGCAGATTCTTTACCATCTGAGGCATAGGGAAATGCATCTCAGATCTGAGTGTGCGCGAGAATCTGCTGGAAGACTTGTCAGAACAGATAGCTGGGCTCCACGCCCAGAGTTTCTGATTCAGCAGGTCTGGGGTGGGGCCAAAGAATGTGCATTTCTAATGATACTAGGCAATGCTGATATTGCTGGTCCAGGAACCACTGCCCTAGGGTCGTGACACCCAAAGCAAACTTGCAATTCTTTAAAGGAAACTGAAACTTACCTTGTCAACTCATATTCATAACTTTCTCCTAATCCTGTCTTCTCCACTGAACAACCAATGGATGCGTATGTATGTGGCCCTCCGAGTTTATTTCTATCCCAACATTGGGAAGAGGCCCCCTATTAAAGTCATCTAACTTGTCAGGCTCCTCTCTCCAGCCTTGTATTCTAATGCCGACATGGTGGTGATGGTTTAGTCGCTAAGTCATGTCCAATTTTTAGTGACCCCATGATCTGTAGCCTGCCAGGCTCCTCTGTCCATGGGATTTCCCAGGCAAGAATACTAGAGTAGGTTGCCATTTCCTTCTCTGGGGGCTCTTCCTTACCTAGGGATTGAACCCGCCGCTGAGCCACCTGGGAAGCCCAATGTTGACATAATGTAAGACGTTTTTGCTTCCCTCTGACGTCTGGCACCTCTTCATCAGAACTCCCTAATAGGAGAAATATGCATTATGGGTCTTTCCTCTCCCTAAACCCTGGATGCACACTACGACTCCTTGGGATTTAAAAATTCCAAAGTTGACCCACCCCCAACTCAAGTGAATTAAATCGGGGCCTTTCAGGGGGAAGGGAAGGGTATCACCAGTTTAAAAACAGCTTTCTTAGGTGACTCTCATGATACTAAAAAACCAGAGCTGTGAATGCAGCCTCAGGCAGAGACTGCCTTCTTGGGGGTGGTAACAAGTGCCATGCAGAGATACTTCTAGGCCAGTGGCCCTCAACCTTGCCTACACTTAGAATCACCTGGGGAGCTTTTAAAACTCACAATTCAAGCCTCACCCCAGACCACTTAACTCAAGCTCTCAAGGGAGGGTATCCATTCACCAGTACTTTTTAATATTTCCCAGCTGATTACAATGTAAAGCCAAGGCAGGGAACCACTGGCCTAGAAGTATCTCTGCATAGGACCTGTCACTGTTCCAGGCTTTTGCAGGGAATGTTACACTTGGCTTAAAGTGCAGGAACGATTGGATCTTGTCCCAGCATCAAGTATAGACAAGCAGTGCCTGCTCCTTAGCAGGCTGCTTTTCAGCTTTCTGGAGCCCTTCCTCCAAGCTTCTAAGTTTTATTGGTACCAACTTTGTCCCTTGTTTCTCCAGTCCTCATGATGGTAGCTGCTCCCTGGTGTTGCTACTTCTAGAATATCTTAGTGTTCTCTTTTTGCCTTTTCAGTACCTAGTTAGCACATTTATGCCCAGATGACAGTTATTCACATTAGGTTATTTCTATTAAAATAACTGTTTTTTTTTTTTTTTTCCCTTGACCAGAGCTGACTGATACACCGAGATCTGGAGCAGAAGAAAATCTGGAACTTCTGTAGGGATAATTTGTGTTCTAGGATAGTAAGAAAGAGAACAAGTGTAACAGAAACAATATTCAAAGAGGAACTAGAAGAAAACTTCCCCAAAGTGAAGAGAGAAGTCAAATGGGGTTATCAAGTGAATTTAATGGGGATACAAGAAACTAATAGTGAGACAGATGCTCTGATGAAGCCACTATATTTCAAGGATAAGGAATAACTCTGATGAAAATTCAGACAGAAGAAACAGGTTGTCCTCAAAGGAAATAAAAATCAAATGGCTTTAGCATTTCAACTCTGGCAGTAGATTCTAGAATAAAATGAAGCGATGAAGACAATCAAAGGAAAAAGAATGAGATCCAAAATTTCATGTCCAAAGTTGATATGTAACTCCGACAGGCAAGGATTCACTAAGTATTTCATATATTCTTCTTGTGGGAAAGGGAGTGGCAAGGAGATACCTGAAGATGTGCTTCAGTCAACCAAGACATGAATAAAAACAACTCATGAGGAAAGCATCTAACATTGTGGAAAGGAAAGTTGTATGGTGGGTTCCCAGGTGGTGCTAGTGATAAAGAATCTACCTGCCAATGCAGGAGATGCCAGAGATGTGGGTTTAATCCATAGATTAGGAAGATCTCTTGGAGGTGGAAATGGCAACCCACTCCAGTATTCTTGCCTGGAAAGTCCCATGGACAGAGGAGCCTGGCGGGCTACAGTCCATGGGGTTTCAAAGAGTTAGACATGACTGAGCACCCATGCATATAAGTTGTATGGTGGTGTGCTCCATAACAATTTATACATAAAATTAAAATTAAATAACCATGAAAATTATAAAACAGAATGGAGCTATTTTAATTCTTAAAAATATACTTAACAAAATGATCTTATAATTTTATCACAGTATGACATTGGAAACCAGAGGATAGGGGTGAGGAGAGAGTGAGGAAGAATAAGGAAACTGATTTTCGCCAAGAGGAGTCAACTGTTACTTTTTAATTTCTGAATTTGATAACTTCAGAGATGTAAATGAAAGCATGTTATTTAAAGATATGAAAATAATCACCAGAACTGAAAATATTTTGTCAACAAAATTTGCAGAAGGTAGGAAAAATTAGAAAAATAAATGTCTTATTTATTTTTAAACGTCTGCTTTGACTGCTATAACAAAATACAGTACCACAGACTGGCTGACTGTGAAACCATTTCTCACAGTTCTGGAGGCTGGAAGTTCAGGACCAGGGTGACAACAGGGATTCTGGTGATGCCCTCTCTGGGTCACAGGCTGCTTGCTTCTCATTGTGTCCTCAGTGAGGTGGAAGAGGTGAGGGAGATCTCTGGGGTCTCTTTTATAAAAGCGCTGATCCCACCATGAAAGCTCCACCCTCAGGACCTAAGCACCTCCCAAAGGCCCCACCTCCTAATACTATTACTTTAGGCATTAGAATTTCAACCTGTGCATCTTGGGGAAACACAAACATTCATACCGTATCAAACTAAAGACATTCTGTTTACCAAATTAGCAAGGTAGGAAAAACGAGAAAATAAGAGATAGAAGCGTATAAAATATAATACAAGAAAATGGAATTGAGACCAAAGATATCTGTTATGAAAGTATATACACATTAAAAGAACAAAAACACCTTCTAAAACAAAATGACTGTTCAATTAGGACACCCCCTAAAATAAAATTATTAAGGCAGATACACCAGCCAAACGCAAGTAGAAAGAAGGCAGGGATCACAAAGCTGCTGTCAGAGGAAGGGAAATTCAAAGTAGATATTATTTAATGAGACTAAGGTCAGTTAACAAACCAGTGTCATTTAATCCACTACCTTGATGTAGTAATTGTGAATATAATGTAACTTACAAATATACGTAGAAGAAATTGCACATGCAATGAGAAATCCACAGAAAAGTAATTAGTGAGAAACTTGGAAGTATGCTTTTAATTCTTGACAGATCATATTGACACAAATATAAATTAGACTAAAGAGAGAATTTAAGTAACAGAATCACTTGAATGATGTACATGAAAACCAAAGCCCTGTCTCCCTCAGGTTCTGGAAGGGTGATTCAAGGGTCTTCCTCCCAGGATCCTAATTGCCCTTTGTAAACTAGTCTTGGGCTCAGGGGGCAGATCAACAGATGGTGGGAAAGGTGGGGTTTGGAATCCCTCAGACCTGGACTTCAGGCTTAGCACTGTGACTGATGACTGTGCGACCTTAGACCAGACTCTTCACTGCTCTAAGCCTAAGTCTCTTTAGCTAAAAAAAATCTGTAATATTTCCCCCTCTTATAGAATTCTGGTATCAATAAAAATTAAATGAAGCCCCCTGTAGGGAGCAAACGGTGCTTGACCCAATCGGATAAGCAATGGATGTGTTCCTGCAGGCTGATCAACAGATAGTTAGAATGAGCTTGATTATGTGCTTGTCACGTCTGTATGTATATGGTTGGGTTTCTAACACTCGTGCTGGATCATTCCTTGTGGGTGGGAGCTGTCCTCTGCCAGCTGTAGGATGTTACAGCATTTACATCAAGCAGCACTTCTGGCTTTTGTCCACTAAATGCCGCTGGCACCCCCTCCCAGCTGTGACATCCAGTGTCCCTCCAGACATTGCCAAGGGTCCCCAGGACCCCAGTCAAGGGTCCCTGGAAGAGACAGAGATGTGGAGCGTCCTCCAAAACTGGGTGACTTTTGTCCTTGGGTGGTGAGATTTGGGGGAACTGTTTTCATTAGCCCGTTCTGTGTTGTCGAATGCAGAATCTACGGAGTACATCCAATAAGGTAGTGAATAAAACGCATGTTCAATGTGTTATTGCTTTTGACTTTGTGAAACCAGAGGCCACGCAGCACCCACCTCTGTTCTTTCCCATGGTCCCTGGACTACTGGGAGATGGTCAGACCTCTTATGGATGTGACCAGTTGGCGTGTTATAGTAAGAATGCAATCAATGTGGGCTATCTGTCTCTCCTTCAGCTCTTTGCTCTCGGAGAGAAGAGATGATTAGAGCAAAGTCTCCTTCCTGAAGGCCAACAGAATGCAACAGTCTTTGTGCAGAGGCCTTAACAGTTTCATGAGTTTATTTCAAACAAGCAGACATGCCATTTGTTGACAAAAATCAACCAAGGAAGCGAGCTTTAGGCAGTAATCCACCTGAGCTACTATGTTTGTGGCAAAAATCTCAAAGACCCCAAAAGCATAGCATCATCATGTTTACATCACAGCCCTGAAATGAACATGAAATGTGCTATTGAGACTGATTTCTCCATTATCCTGTTGCGTTCTGATTTTTAAAAGAGATCAAAATTCCATTTTTCCTGAAGAAAGGGAGCACAGATTCGCAGATTTCATTACCAACTTAAAACAAATTGAGCAAAAAATTAGGGGGAATGTTTTTTACATACACAGCAAGGCCTCCTTTTAAAGCCAGCAAACATCTGTGCACTTAAGTACCTTCTGTTAGGGTCTAAGGAAGTCAGTTTCTGGAATATGTGTGAGTTCATTGACTTGCCTCACTTTCAAAAACTGAATAAGAGATGAAGAAATCACTTTTATTTTTTAAAAAGGTGGGAAAAATGATACATCTGCCAAGACAGTTTGGATGGGGCATTCAGATCTTATAATAAACAGATGAAGAATGCAGCCTTGGGCTGGAACTGGGCCAGATGCTGGGGCAGCATTTGGGTTTTCTGTTCTGAGTTTTCATGTATACTAATTTAAAAAATCACATCTTGTGCTCTTTTTCTAAGTATAAAAAATATTTGTTCCCACTAGAGCTCTGCTCACAAATAACAGTAGCCACTGGACACTTGAGACTATTTAAATTTCAATTTCAATTAATCAAATAAAAAATTCAGGTCCTAAGTCATATCACACATGACACATTTCAAGTGTCAGTAGCTGTTCACTACCATATTGGACAGTGCTGCTCTAGAGAATTTTAAAATAAAGACATGCATAAAAGAGAAAGGATAAAGGGAACTTGTCCTGAAATATGGTGGATTGCCTCTTGATCTTTTTTCTAATATTTCCATATGAAATTTAAAAAGTTGTTTTAATTGGGCTATTATATATATACACACACACATGTATATGTATGGTAGCAAATTCTTTGTATAGCTCACTCACTTTAACATTTTATCATATGTCGCCCATTGAAAAATACATTCTTTTTAAAAAGTTAATTAATTAATTAATTACTTTGGCTGCATCAGTTCTTGGGGGATCTTTCTTGCATCATGTGGGATCTTTCCTGGCTGGCATGGACTTACTCTAGTGGCAGCACAGGCTTCAGTAGTTTTGGCAAGAGGGCTTAGTTGCTCCTCGGCATGTGGGATTTTAGTTTCGCAACTAGGGATTGAACCTGAGTCCCCTGCATTTCAAGGAGGATTCTTAACCACCGGACCACCACAGAAGTCCCTGTTAAAAATATTTTTTGAAAACATGACTTCTAAAACGTTCAGCTTGGAAAGATAATTCTTATTGTAGGAAATTGAAGTGAAAGAGAAAGTATGGAGAAGGAAATGGCAACCCACTCCAGTATTCTTGCCTGGAAGAGTCCATGGACAGAGGAGCCTGGTGGGCTGCAGTCCATGGGGTTACATGACTGAGCCTGTGTGCATGAGGGTGGCGGGAGATGGGTTGGTAGCAGTTAAGTGGTATAACTAAAAAAAAAAAAAAGTAAAATTTCTCCTGGAATATCCCTACTCTGAGACAAAAATCTTCAACTTTTTGGTGAACATTTCTTTTCAGATATTTCTTTGCACATACATATACAGATGGGTATATAAGCAGTCAGTTTTATTAGGGATATTTCCATGTCAGTGAAAACAGAGATTCATTATCCCTTTTATTGGCTACAGATTATATCAAGGCACAGAGGTTATGTTTGACCCTTGTTGCTTTATCTGATAAATACCTCCCCCTTTCTGCAGCATTCTCTCTTTCTTCTGAAAAAATTTTCCTTCTTTTTTATTCCTTTCTGTCTTTTCTCCTTCCCACTCCTCTCTCCTTCCATCTCTGTTTCCTGTTCCAGGCCCTCTGCTAGTGTAAGGGATAGAGCAGTGAAGAAAATAAAGTTCCTGTTTTCATGGAGTTTGTGTCCTAGTGAAGGAGGCAGAAA
Organism: Cervus canadensis; assembly: GCF_019320065.1. Taxonomy (NCBI): domain Eukaryota; kingdom Metazoa; phylum Chordata; class Mammalia; order Artiodactyla; family Cervidae; genus Cervus; species Cervus canadensis. The sequence continues at coordinate 70,593,511 of NC_057395.1, read as the reverse complement.
AGACAGTGGACACAGGAAAGAAACATGAATAAATAACAGTTCAGTTACAGGTTAAGGAAAGTGCTCTGAGGGAAGCAACCTGGCTGATGGAAGCTTGGGCCTGAGTCAGTCTGGATGGATTCAATCCTCTTACTTCTAACTGGTTCCTGGATGGCCCTGGGAGGTGGAGAAGGTAGGTGGCTGCCTCAGGAGAGGCAGGAAGTAGAGTGAAGTGATGGTCACTGGGGCTGGAGTGGTCAAGACCCCTGGACCTTGTTCAGAGGCTGACATTGCTCTAGTGGTTCCCACTCGGGGATAATCTTGGTCCCCTGGAGGACAATGGACAGTGTGGAGACATTTTTGGTTGTCACTACCTAGATAGCATATTAAAAAGCAGAGACATTACTTTGCCAACAAAGATCCGTCTAGTCAAGGCTATGGTTTTTCCAGTGGTCATGTATGGATGTGAGAGTTGGACTATAAAGAAAGCTGAGCACCAAAGAATTGATGTTTTTAAACTGTGGTGTTGGAGAAGACTCTTGAGAGTCCCTTGGACTGCAAGGAGATCCAACCAGACCATCCTATAGGAGATCAGTCCTGGGTGTTCATTGGAAGGACTGATGCTGAAGCTGAAACTCCAATACTTTGGCCACCTGATGTGAATAACTGACTCATTGGGAAAGACCCTGATGCTGGGAGGGATTGGGGGCAGGAGGAGAAGGGGACAACAGAGTATGAGATGGCTGGATGGCATCATCGACTCGATGGGCATAAGTCTGGGTAAACTCTGGGAGTTTGTGATGGACAGGGAGGCCTGGCGTGCTGCGGTTCATGGGGTCGCAAAGAGCTGGACACGGCTGAGCTGAACTGAACTGGGGGGAGTGTGCTATTGACATTTAGTGGGTGGCAGCTAGAGATGCTACTGAACATGCTACAGTGTAAAGGCAGTCTTCACAGTGAGAACTACTTGGTTTAAAACATCAGTGGTGCTGAGGTTGAGAAACTCTGTTCTAGAAGGCGCCGGTGTTACCGACCCAGATCCTTGGACTCTTTAATCAATAGAAATTGATAGGAGAGACCAGACAAGAAAGTCAGGCAAGGTTTGACTAGGACTCACGCTGCAGCATGAGGGAGTGAAAACAAGAAAGAGGGGCCCTTGTTCGTTCTCTGAGGCGGACGGGCTGGTTGGTCAAGGGGCACATTTGTGGGTTGGGCCGGAGGGGTGGCTTAGGTGGTCTGCTTGACCCCTTGGTGTTGCTGTGTGCAGAGCTCATATGCAATATCCTGCTTTTTGCTCCCAGCTCCTCAGAAGTGGCAGTTGGTTTGTGGCCTTTTTGTATCCGACTGTTCACAATTGCCCTGACTGCAGTTTGGTTTTGGTCTTGTTCACAGTATCACTTATGCTGCAGGTTGGCGGGGACTTACGTCCAGGGCTGAGCCTGGCCGACATGGATGCATGTGGCAGAGGGGCTGCACAGTGGGTGCCCTGGTGCTGGTGTTTGGTTTTGCAGCAAAGCCTGCCCGGGGAGGCCTTGGTCAGGGTAGGGACCTAGAGGAGCTGCTCCGGGTTCCCGGCCCCTCTGGCTGGACTGCATGTCTGTGGGAGGCGAGTGGGTGCCCGAGATTTCAGGCCTTTGTCCAGTGTCTGCTCCAGCTCTTATCTGGTGCAGAGGGCCGAGAGGAATGGCGGTCTTGCTTCGTTTCTGTTTGCATCACTAATATTTGTATAAAAGGTGAGGCTTCTGAGCCAGGCAGCCGTGGGTTCAAATCCTGGCTCTTCTACAAGCCCACTGGGTAACCTTGGGCAGTTGGTTTGACTTTCTGAGGATTTATTTCTTCCTTGTCAGGATGGCTGGGAGGCTTGCATAAGACTAGGCATGTGACCGTTCAGTTCAGTTCGGTCGCTCAGTCAGTCGTGACTCTTTGCGACCCGTGGACTGCAGCACATCAGGCTTCCCTGTCCTTCACCAACGCCCGGAGCTTGCTCAAACTCATGTCCATCATGTTGGTGATGTCATCCAACTATCTCATCCTCCATCATTCCCTTCTCCTCCTGCCTTCAATCTTTCCCAGCATCAGGGTCTTTTCCACTGAGTCAGTTCTTTGCATCAGGTGGCCAAAGTATTGGAGCTTCAGCTTCAGCATCAGTCCTTCCAGTGAATATTCAGGACTGATTTCCTTTAGGATTGACTGGTTGGATCTCCTTGTAGTACAAGGGACTCTCAAGAGTCTTCTCCAACACAGTTCAAAATCATCAATTCTTCGGCGCTCAGCTTTCTTTATAGTCCAACTCTCACATCCTTACATGACTACTGAAAAAACCATAGCTTTGACTAGAAGGACCTTTGTTGGCAAAGTAATGTCTCTGCTTTTTAATATGCTGTCTAGGTTGGTCATAGCTTTTCTTCCAAGGAGCAAGCGTCTTTTAATTCATGGCTGCAGTCACCATCTACAATGATTTTGGAGCCCCCCCAAATAAAGTCTGCCACTGTTTCCACTGTTTCCCCATCTATTTGCCATGAAGTGATGGGACTGGATGCCATGATCTTCATTTTCTGAATGTTGAGTTTTAAGCCAACATTTTCACTCTCCTCTTTCACTTTCACCAAGAGGCTCTTTAGTTATTCTTTGCTTTCTGCCATAAGGGTGGTGTTGTCTGTATATCTGTATATCTGTATGTCGTCTGTATATTGATATTTCTCCCAGCAATCTTGATTCCAGCTTGTGCTTCATCCAGCCCAGCATTTCGCATGATGTACTCTACATATAAGTCAAATAAGCAGAGTGACAATGTACTCCTTTCCTGATTTGGAACCAATCTGTTGTTCCAAGTCCAGTTCTAACTGTTGCTTCTTGACCTGCATATAGATTTCTCAGGAGGCAGGTCAGGTGGTCTGGTATTCCCATCTCTTGAAGAATTTTCCACAGCTTGTTGTGATCCACATAGTCAAAGGCTTTGGCATAGTCAATGAAAAAGAAGTAGATGTTTTTCTGGAACTCTCTTGCCTTTTCAATGATCCAACAGATGTTGGCAATTTGATCTCTGTTTCCTGTGCCTTTTCTAAATCCAGCTTGAACATCTGGAAGTTCATGGTTCACGTACTGTTGAAGCCTGGCTTGGAGAATTTTGAACATTACTTTGCTAGCATGTGAGATGAGTGCAATTGTGCAGTAGTTTGAATATTCTTTGGCATTGACTTTCTTTTGGATTGGAATGAAAACTGACATTTTCCAGTCCTGTGGTCACTGCCGAGCTTTCCAAATTTGCTGGCATATTAAGTGCAGCACTTTCACAGCATTACCTTTCAAGATTTCAAATAGCTCAACTGGAATTCCATCACCTCCACTAGCATTGTTCATAGTGATGCTTCCTAAGGCCCACTCAACTTTTCATTCCAGGGTGTCTGGCTGTAGGTGAGTGATCACACCATCATGGTTATCTGGGTCATGAAGGTGTTTTTTGTATAGTTCTTCTGTGTATTCTTGCCACCTCTACTTAATATCTTCTGCTTCTGTTAGGTCCGTACTATTTCCGTGTTTTATTGAGCCCATCTTTGCATGAAATGTTCCTTTGGTATCTCCGATTTTCTTGAACAGATCTCTAGTCTTTCCCATTCTATTGTTTTCCTCTGTTTCTTTGAATGGATCACTTAGGAAGGCTTTGTTATCTCTCCTTGCTATTCTTTAGAACTGTGCATTCAGATGGGTATATCGTTCCTTTTCTCCTTTGCTTTTAGCTTCTCTTTTCTCAGCTATTTGTAAGACCTCTTCAGACAACCATTTTGCCTTTTTGTGTTTTTTTTTCTTGGGGATGGTCTTGATCGCTGCCTCCTGTACAATGTCACGAACCTCCATCCATATTTCTTCAGGCACTCTGTCTATGAGATCTAATCCCTTGAATCTATTTGTCACTTCCACTGTATAATCATAAGGGATTTTATTTAGGTCATGCTTGAATGGTCTAGTGGTTTTCCCTACTTTCTTCAATTCAATTCAAATAAAGTGACAAAACGAGGTCCACTGGAGAAGGGAACGGCAAACCACTTCAGTATTCTTGCTTTGAAAACCCTATGAACAGTATGAAAAATTGTGTGACGGTTCTTTATAAATTGTAAAATACTATCCCCATGTGAAGTGGAATCAATAAGGACCCTTGAAAAGGAGACAGAAATTCCCTAGGAAGTTTTGGAGCCATGGATTCTGACCAGACACAGCCTGGGAGGCGGGTGTGAAAGATGCTCTGGATTTGAAATGTCACCAGAACAGGCTTTGCCTGTGATATTTCTACACTGACTGCCCAAGGACAAGTCACAGAGAGAATAGCTGGCAGGACTCAAGGCCTTCACACTTCTACTCCCAGTGCTCTGCAGAAGGGCAGCAAAAATTGGGGGGTGGAATTTGAAGGAAGAGTCCTGCAGAGCAGTTTTCTCTCTCACAGGTGGTTCCCTTTGTACCACTCAGATCTCAAGGGCTGGAGGGTCGGGAGTTACCCAGTGACCATGAGCTATCCACCTGGGACCCAGGCTCTTTACTCATACGATCTCCTTTAATATTCCCCACACTCTTGAGGGTGGGCATGTTTATCCCCATTTCACAGATGACAATGCTGAGACCCACTGGGAGAATTACTGGCCGCAGGTCACATGGCTCATCAGTGGTTCTACTCAGATTTAAATTCAGACCATTTAACTCTATCCCAAGAAAGATTCTCTTTCTTTTATATCTCCCAGGCTTCCTCAGAAATTGGCTGCTGGAGGAGGGGTTAAGATTTCTAGATAGGAATAACGTAAGAGCTGTTTAGGACCCTGGCCTCTTGTTGCAGATCATGGGCTCTAGGGCGCACAGGCTTCAGTAATTGTGGCACATGGGCTTAGTTGTTCCGCATCATGTGGAATCTTCCCAGACCAGGAATCGAACCTGTGTCCCCTGCATTGGCAGGTGGATTCTCAACCACTGGACCGCCAGGGAAGACCCCAGCCTCAAGAGCCAATGATGGTGAAACAGTGGCCCAGAGGGGGTCTGTGGGGCTGGTGGTAGCCAGATGACTGCTGCGCTAGAATCAAAGCACTGATGCGAACAGGGGAGCCTCCTCCCTTTTGTTCTGTTTCAACTGGAGAATTTGTAGTTTGCACATGAGAAATGATCGCCTGCTTTTCCATCTAAACAAAAATCCATTTGTTTAGGTGTTAGTAGTTTCATCAGAGCAGGGCAGTCTTTTCAATGTTCCTTTTTGGTTTCTCAGGCCATGGGTCAGACAAGTCATTATTGCCAGGAGACACTGCAGAAGCTGGGCCTTCTAATCCAATGACAGTATGCTTGCTGTGTGCACAGATCTGTGCTCTGAGGGTTGGCACATGTCCCCAAACCTGAGCTGTTTGCAGGCCACTCAGGGAAGTGAGGGATGGACTGCAGAGTTAGTTGGTGACTGCGCTCCCTGCTTTTGCTGGGTTTTGCACTGTGCTCTGTCCCTGTGTTGACCATGTGCAGGTCAAATGCATCTTTCCATGTCTGTCTATCCACCAGCCTGGGAACAACCATCTCCCCCATCTCTGTAGCCTTAGATTGTTGCACACGATCTGAACGCAGACATGTTTAAGGGAATACATATATCCTCCCATATAAGGCAGATTGCTCTAAGTGTCCCATGGTTGGTTAGACTGGAGGAGTCCAGAGCAAATGAAAGCCTCAAGGATTTGGGAGAAGGGATTAAGGGGAGCTTCCAGGCAGAGATAGGTTCCAAATGGGGCTATTAGGAAAACCTGCATTATCTCATTGGATCCACACCACAGTCCTGTGAGGTCAATGCTTTTATTTATTTATTTTTATAATTTTATTTATTTTTGACTGCATTGGGTCTTTCTTGCACTGCAACCCCAGTTGTGGTACGCGGGCTCTCATTGGGTTGCTTTCCTTGCTGTGGAGTACCAGCCCTAGGACCCGCGGGCTCAGTGGTTGCGGCTTAAGGGCTCTAGCTCAGCAATTGCGGTGCACGGGCTCGGTCGCTCCTAGGCATGTGGGATCTTCCCGGACCAGGGATCAAACCCGTGTCTCCAGCACTGGCAGGCAGTTTCTTAACCACTGGACCACCAGGGAAGTCCTGGTCAAAACTTTTATATCCATTTTGCAAATAGGTAAGCTGTGTCTCAGAATGGGAGAAAGATTTGCCTAAACCGTTTCTCTCACTCTGACGCAGAGCCAGGGTAGGAGCCTAGTTCTCGAGCTCCTTCTAGTGCTGGTCATGTATCCATTTAGCAGATATTTGTTGAAAGTCTGATGCGATGGTTCTTAAAGTACAGACCCTTGGTCAGCAGCGCCAACTTCCCTGGGGAACTTGTTAGAAATGCTGATTCTCAGGCCACACTGTAGCATCAGTAACCCCAGGAGTGGGGCCCAGGCCTCCCACTGCAGCAAGTTCTCCAGATGATTGTGTTGCAGGCTAAGGTTTGACAGCTTCTGATTATATTAAGGTGACTGACCGACATGTTCTGGTGCGTCTGAGGCTTTTCTGGGTTCAGCACTGAACATCCTAGGAAGCCTCTCTGTCTCTGTAAACTGGGACAGTTGGTCACTCCTGCTAAGCATGGGCTCTGTCTCAGTCCCTCTCTCTGCTTCCCACAACCCAGGGCCTCTAAGAAATGGTACTCTGGTCCCCCAGTGGCCACTCTCCCTTGGGACTGGTGTTCCTGGTTCCCCTGACCCCAATACCATCAGACACTAACAGCACTCAGTTTTTATCTGTAAGGCAGATGCTTGAAGCAGAAATCGAAGGTGGCAGCTGACCATGGAGAATGTAGAGATTTGCTACTCAAAGTGTGGTCCATGGACAGCCCCCACCACCACCAACTGCGATCTTGATAGAAATGCCAACATCCCAGTAATCTCCCCAGACCTACGGAATCAGGATCTGTACTCTAACAGGATCGCCATGTGATTGTTGTGCATATTAGGGTTTCCTCCTCCCATTTATGGAGACCACGTCCCCCTTAATGTCCTTGAGCTTGGAAGAACCCATCAGCTCAAATTGACCAGCGAGTGGTCATAGAGAGTTGCTACTTAACTCAGAGTCCATGCCTGTGGAAGGTTCTTCATCTCGTCCTGCTACACTTCTGATAAATTATTAATCGGTGGGGAAGTTCCCTTCCACCTCTCTAATGTAGATTGGGAGAAGCAGCCAGTGCATTAAACCCTCTCCCCCTTCATTCAAAGCCAAGGTCATCTCTAGTCAGGAAGGAGGGAGGGAGATTTTAGCCTGGACTGGATGCGTTCCTTCATCCTCCCTTAAGGCTGGAGCCTTTCCTGCGCTCACACCCCCATTCAGGTGATGAATTATTGAAGCCTGAGAAATGTGTATTTGGTCAGTCATGTAGGCCTGGGGGGACCCTAGAGAGCAGCGCCTCAGAATAGCAGCTTTGTCTTTCTTTGAGAAGTTAGAACAAAAGAAAAATACAGAAGTAATGAATTGGAATGCTCGCCGCTGGGACGATAACATTGAACATCTTGTTATATATACTTCAAGTGTATTGTGAACAAAAGACATTTTATTTTAACATTTTAAACTTTACCCCTTTCCCAGAATCAACCACGATTGTGACTTTTGTGAATAGCTGTGTTTCCTTCTGGGCAAGCCTTTCAAAATAAATTGTCTTGAAACCTTTGTATTTTTATGTACATATGTGATGTATTATAAATAATAGAGACATGATATTGTTTTGTGGGAATGCCTTTTGTTATTTACATAAATTTGCCCTGGGTCCCTTTACACCTTGCTTTTCACACAAGGCCACTTTTGACCTCCGTTCTTGTTGGCAAATTTAGCTCTAATCCATTTGTTCTCACTGCTGCAAGCTATTCTGTCATGTGGATAAGGCATGTTTTGTTTCTCATTTGCTTCCTGTTGCATATTCAGATTGTTTCCAGTTTTTCACCATAACAAAGCTGCCGTAAGCATCCTGGCCCCGGATCTCACTGGGTATGGGTGAGAGTGTTTCCTTGGGGGCAGGCCCCGAGGAGTGGGGGTCATTTTGTTGTATATTACCCGCTCTCTCAATTTTACTAGATATTGCCAGTTTTCTCCACAGCCACTCAAGTGATTTACATTTCCAACAGCAGTGTAGAAGGGTGTGATTTTCTCCACATCCTCTCCAATGGTTGGTATTGTCAGGATTTTCAAACTGTTGTTAGTTTCATGGGAGAAAATGGGTATGTCTGTGTGGTTTTCATTTGCCAGCGTAAGTTCCCTTTTGGTTGGAAGAGGTCTTGGCAGAGGGAGCGGGATGAGGTGTGAACTAAGGTCAGTAAACTTAAATTCTTATCCAGCTCTACTGTAAACTTGAATTAAAGCTTGGGCAAGTCCCTTCCCCTCTCTGGTTGGGCTGGGTGGTCTATAAGGGAGACATTGGAAAGTGGGGAGGACTCTTCTGATAACATGGTAAAATGATAAGATGCACAGGAAGGTTCTTCTGTCACTTAGCAATTGTTCTAGATCCTGGAAGTCACCTCTCAGTAAATGACTCTTGCATTAGTAAAAAACCTACAGCACAGGAATCAGAGGAAGCAGCCTTAAGTCCGGCTCTAACATTTACCTATGGAATAGGTGTGAACGGATGACCAGGTATTGACAGTCTGGTAGGCCTTGGGCATAAAGGTCTATCTGCTTCAAGGTAAGGAGGCGCACGCCTGAGGGGCCCAGGTGGTAGGTCACCTTCCTAACAACAGCCAAGCCCTGGGCTAGCTTTAAGACCCAGACTCCAAGTGCAAACCTGGCAAGTGTATTTCCTAAAGCTGACTGTTTGTTCTTGGCTTTGACTTGAATGAGGATGTATTGGGTTGGCCAAAAACTTCTCTTGGGGTTTTCCTATAGCATCTTATGGAAATAACTTCACCTGGCTGCTTCAGGATTAGTAGGAATTTGGCTCAAGCACATGGAGACCTAATGGGTAGGAGTGTAGAGCTGCCAGATTTGTCAAATAAAACTAACTGTGCTTGAAGGGGACATACTGACTAAAAAGTTATCTGTTGTTTATCAGAAATTGAGATTTAAGTAGATACCCTGTGTTTTATTTGGCAACTATAAGTAGGAGGTGACAAGTCAATCAATATAAGAAATAACTGATGGTGAGTTAGTCTATCTTGACAAGTATTGGTCATCTTGTTGCTGGAAATAAGTAATCAGGGGTTAAAGAACCAGTGGAGCTGCTGTGTGTATGATTTAGTCTGGTACCTTCAGCCTCTGTGCCTCCAAGTTGCTCCGTGCTGCTTGAAGAGCTTGTGGACATCTTGGGTGGTGAGAAAAGACAGGGTATTGCCCAAGTCTTCCTTGCATCTCCTGTCCCCACATGCAAGCCATGCTGGTGGCTGGGAACATCATTCAAGCACTGTGCCACCACGGTTCTCAAAGTGTGGTCCCTGGACCATCCATATCACCTAGGAACTTATTAGAAGTACAAGCTCTTAAGTCCCACCTCAGGCCTCCTGAATTAGAAACTGTGTCTATTTTTTTGAAATTTTTAAATATTAAGTTCAGTCGCTCAGTTGTGTCTGACTCTTTGCAACCCCATGGACTGCAGCACGCCAGGCTTCCCTATCCATCACCCAACTCCCAGAGCTTGCTCAAACTCATGTCTATCCAGTCGGCGATACCATCCAACCATCTCATCCTCTGTCGTCCCCTTCTCCTCCTGCCTTCAATCTTTCCCAGCATCAAGGTCTTTTCCACTGAGTCAGTTATTCACATCAGGTAGCTGAAGTATTGGAGTTTCAGCTTCAGCATCAGTCCTTCCAATGAATATTCAGGACTGATTTCCTTTAGGATGGACTGGTTGGATCTCCTTGCAGTCCAAGAGACTCTCAAGAGTCTTCTCGAAAACCACAGTTCAAAAAGCATCAATTCTTTGGTGCTCAGCTTTCTTTATAGTCCAACTCTAACATCTATACATGACTACTGGAAAAACCATAGCTTTGACTAGATGGACCTTTGTTGGTAAAGTAATGTCTCTGCTTTTTAATATGCTGTCTAGGTCAATCATAGCTTTTCTTCCAAGGAGCAAGCATCTTTTAATTTCATGGCTGCAGTCACCATCTGCAGTGATTTTGGAGCCCAAAAAAATAAAGTCTGTCACTGATTCCATTGTTTCCCCATCTGTTTGCCATGAAGTGATGGGATCAGATGTTTTCTGAATGTTGAGTTTTAAGCTAACATTTTCACTCTAAGCTAACATTTTCACTCTCCTCTTTCACTTTCATCAAGAGGCTCTTTAGTTCTTCTCTTTTTGCTGTAAGGGTGGTGTCATCTGCATATCTGAGGTTACTGATATTTCTCCCAGCAATCTTGATTCCAGCTTGTGCTTCATCCAGCCTGGCATTTCACATGTTGTACTCTACATATAAGTTAAATAAGCAGGGTGACAATATACAACCTTGATGTACTCCTTTCCCGATTTGGAACCAGTCTGTTGTTCCATGTCCAGTTCTAACTATTGCTTTTTGACCTGCATACAGGTTTCTCAGGAGGCAGGTCAGGTGGTCTGGCCTTCCCTTCTCTTGAAGAATTTTCTGGAGTTTGTTGTGAAAACAGTCAAAGCCTTTGGCGTAGTCAATGAAGAAGTAGATGTTTTTCTGGAACTCTCTTGCTTTTTCGATGATCCAGCAGATGTGCTGGGTCTTTGTTGCTGCACTGACTTTTCTCTGGTTGTGGCAATTGGGGGCTGCTCTCTGGTTGCAGTGGTTTCTCATCCCGGTGGCTTCCCTTGTGTGGAGCGTGGGCTTTAGGGTGCGGGGGCTTTAGTAGTTGCAGTTCCTGGGTTGCAGAGCACAGGCTCAATAGTTGTGGTGAACAGGCTTAGTTGCTCCTTGACATATGGGATCTTCCTGGATCAGGGATCAAACCCATGTCTCCTGAGTCGGCAGGTGGATTCTTTAGCACTGAGCCACCAGGGATGTCCTGAAACCCTTTGTCTTAACAAGCTCTCCAGAGGATGCTCATACCTGGTCAAGCTTGAGAGCCATGGGGACAGAAGATTGCACTAGAAAGTTGATCTGAGATCTCTAAACCATTGCTTTGAATTTTCCTTTTTTAGGGTTTGGAGTGAAGCTAGGAATTGCATTTAGAGGGTGTGGGAGGAGAGGGGTGGCTGATGATCTAGCGCTGTGTACAGCACAGAAGGGAGGGTCCTCTTTGTGGGGAGGGAGAAAGAGAGAGAAAATGGTAGGGGGAGGGAGAGAGAGAATGGAGGGAGCTTGGCGATTGTTGTTAGAGAATTACATTTTTGTGTGTGTGAAAAAACAACACCCATTTATTTAAAGAATTGCATTTAAAAAAGAAAACCTAACACCTATTTATTTTTCATGGCCTCGCAGCTTGTGGGATCTTAGGTCCCTGACCAGGGGTTGAACTCTAGCCACCGAACTGCCAGGGAATACCCGAACTGCATTTTTTTAACAAAAGGATTTTAAAGCATTTCGGGGATCAGGTATCAAGAAGGAAACTCAGTTAAGGCCTTCAAGAAGCTCACAGTCAAATAGGGGAGACAGGTCGTCATATTAATAAAACAGGCTGAAACACAGGCAGCTGTGTGTGCTGTGTGAACAAGGGCTGGCTGGGTGACATGGAGGGGTGGATTAATTTTGTTTGGGGAGGATGGGTCATGGTGGGTAGCATGGGGCTTCATGGAAGGTCTTTGAAAGACTGTCCCAGCCGTAGGTGTGGCTTGCATGTAGTGACGGGGCAGTGTGGAGTGCTTGGGCAATAGGCTGCTTTATCTCACTGTCTGAGATGTCCACAGTTGTTTCAGGCAGCAGGGCATGCCCTATCCTTGGGGGTGACTTCCCTGGTGGCTCAGATGGTAAAGGGTCCGCCTGCAGTGCAGGAGATCTGGGTTTGATCCTTGGGTTGGGAAGATCCCCTGGAGGAGGAAATGGCAACCCACTCCAGTATTCTTGCCTGGGCAATCCCTTGGACAGAGGAGCCTGGTGGGCTACAGACAATGGGTCAAGAAGAGTTGGACACAACTGAGTGACTAAGCATAGCACATCCTTGGAAGTGTAGAAGACCATTCTCTCACTGAAGGGAGGGGTGGCCTGCTGGCCTTCCAGGGAGGGGCCCTTCTGGGTTGTCAAGCTGCTCCCGGGGTCAGTGGTGGGTCATCTGGGGCTTCTAGCTCTGGTGCCCTTTGTGAGCATTCCAGTTCTCCCTGGATTCCATCCCAGCTAACTAACTGTTCAACTACACATGACTCATTAGTGGGCAGAAAAGAGTGGCTTTATGGAGCATGCATCAAATAAATGCAAACCAGCAAAGGAAAAGATGGAAGCTTCCACACCGAGCCCTGGGTGTTCACTAAAAGCACTTTTGTTAAGAGCAGCTTGCTTCTGTGTTATCTGCCTCTACTGAGGGGTTTGTGGATTGCGCAGATCTCCTCATCTCACCCACAGGTCGAGGTGGGCATTCCTGCGGGCAGCTGTGTGGTTCCTTGCCTCTCTATGTTCTCCCCTGTGAATATGCTAGAGTCCACAGTCTTGTGTGACCTGGCTCTGGGCAGGGGCTGGCCGCTGCTGGTTTCCAGGGGACTGTGAGCGCCGAGGCCATTTCTCTACACCCACACACTTGCTGCCGTTGTGAGCTGGACCGCGTCTCTGGCAGCTGGCTGCTTGGCACCGGAGACTCTGGTCACACCGTCTGGCCGTCTTCACAGGCTCCATTTTGGGAACAGAGTGTTGGCACTGTTGAATCTGGCTGTGGTACTCTGTCCAGGTTGTTACCAGCCTCATAAACATCTACCCTTCTTTTTCTCCCTGGTATATCTGGTCCATTGTCATCACCAGATATGTGAAAGCTTCACTGTTACGACTGCCAACTTAGAAATATTTGTCCCACACTTACAGTGTACAAAGCACTTCCACATACACCATCTAAGCCTTTGAACGCATCAGTTTCTCATCTGTAAAATGGAAGTAAGGACAGTTAACCACCGGTGTAGATGTGTACTGAGAATTAAATGAGCTAATACATCTGAAGTTCTTAGAGTAACAGCAGACAATCAGTGTGAACTATTTTCACTTTTTGAAGCAATAATGATTTTTCCCAAAGAACAGAAGAGGTTCCAGTCACTAGCAGTGTGTGAGGATGGGATACTTGCCTGGGTGCCAGGAACAATGGGGAGTGTTATCGACAGAGAATGTAGAAACAATAAAGCCAACGAAGCCAATCTGTGTTAAAAAATTTTTTTTAATTGAAGTATAGTTGATTTACAGTGTTATGTTAATTACTGCTATACCGCAAAGTGATTCAGTTTTATATATATATATATATATATATCTTCTTTTTTTTTTTAACATTCCTTTTCATTATGGTCTGTTATAGGATATTGAATATAGTTCTCTGTGCTATACAGTAGGACCCTGTTTATCCAGTCTGTTTTTTATCATCATGACATGCTGGCAATTCTAAACTGTATCAAACACTCCTTCACCCCGAAATATTCAGCTGAACTACGATCTAAGTTGCTCTGGTTACTGTTGAATTTTAATATACATGCAAGATTCAGACTCACATATTTTAATCACTTTTCTTTTTATAAGCATTGTATTTTTACATGGCATTTAATCAAATAAATTCCCATGTTATACACTCACCCCTCTAGAGCTACGGGCTCAGCTACATGTGTTCATTGGGAAAGTAAGTTCCTGATGATACAGAATCATTCAGGTTCGCTTTGGGCCCAAGGCAGGTCTCTAATGCCATTGGTATACATATTCGTGCATTTAAATAGTCAATTCAATAATAACAATGACAGCCCAGGAATTAAATGGTGAAAAACACTAATATGTTACTTTAATTCTATCATTCTACATGGCCACTTGGAGTTTTTATTTGCGCTTAAAATTGAGAACAGTGAAATGGGGTATATACTGTGAGCTGGAAAAATTTGTGTTTGGTAAGTACCAATTTCAGTTCTTACAGTAAATATTTTACTGAATCAGAATGATATATGTAATGTTGAATTTCTCCTTTATTACTGATAACTGTTAGTGGTTTTAAAACTAAATAATGAATTGAGAAAGTAATTATTACTGATTGTTCCATGATTATTACTGGGAATAATTTTGCCATGGGGGGTGGGGTTAAAAATGATCCTCTGGTTATATAGTAGACTGACTATATAACTGACTCTGGTGGGTCCTTTATACACAATAGATCTCATTTAATACACAGGGTGACCCGAGAGAGGGGGCTTATTATTCCTGGTGTATGTTTTGAATTGATCTAATTTTGCTAATGATACAGAACTCCAGAACACTGCTTATTCTTACACTCAAATTTGCTTCCATTTTGTTTCTTCCCCATAAAATGTTTTATTGCAAATGTGAGCTGGAAGCCTCCCCAGGCTGTGAAATGAGATCACCCATCCCGCCTACAATTGAATTGTTTTGGCATCAGCCCCTCCTGGGGCCTCTTGCTGGTGATAAAGCCCCTCTAAAGTGTCCCCTCAGTCATTTCAGGGGGCTTCTCTGCTGCCTTCTTGTGCTGTGTGGGAGGGGTCTGGCAGGACCCTCTGTGGTGGTGGCTGCATTGCCAACAACGACACTAGTGAGAAGCCTGGACTGGGGACAGGGATGACCACGAGTCCTCCTCACAGTCCGCCCGGGGTCCACACCCCCTCACTCCCTCAGCTGAGGGTGTGGAGCTGGGGGGTGTCTCCTTCAACCCACAGACCCAGGCACTGCCTCGGAGACCCCAGGAGCTTCTGGCTGGCCTCCACAGGGCAGGGTCAGCTCAGCCCCAGCAGCTGGTGCCTCCGGGCATCCATAAGGTTTGAAATCCCAGCCAAGTTTCCTCCTTGGCCCGCGAGGAAGACGACATCCTTTGGTTGCCCAGCCTAAGATGCCCTGGGATCACGGCAGAGACATGTATGCCCTTCAGCAGAAACCCTTCCTCCAGCCACAGGGGTTCCTCTGGCCCCCAGCTCTGATGACAGCCCCCAAAGTACTCAGCATGTTCCCCCGAGTCTGGTTTGTTCCATCTTAAATATCACATCACACATGAGGCACAAGCCCTTCGGACTCTCAGCCACGCCCAGCCCCTCCCGCCTGGTCTCTCCCTCAGGAGGCTGTGTTCCTCTCACACACTTGTTTATGTCCCGCAAGAACACAGGCTTGCGGAGACCCAAACCAGGCAGGTATCTTGTTTCTGCTCCCCCTACCCAGGTCACGTCCTGTCTGTTCTCTCAGGCAATGAACTCAGTCAGAGACTTGGGGTGGGAGGAGGGAAGAGAAGAAAGCAACAGAGTGAACTGTGAGGGGGGCGGCGGGGAAATAACACATCAACTCTTAGCTCAGAAATTCACTTCTGGTCATCCCATTCCCCTCAGCCCACAGGCGAATCCCTTTTTTCAAAAATCTATACATATCCAATGTTGTGTAAATTACCACAAACTCAGCGGCTGTAAACAACGCAAATTTATTCTCTTTAGAGGTCTGGAGGTCAGAAGTCTGCAATGGGTCTCCCTGGGCTAAAATCAAGGTGTCAGCAGGGCTTCATTCCTTCTGGAGGTTCTGGGAGAGAACCCCTTCCAAGCTGCTAGAGGCTCCTGCATTCTTTGGCTCATGGCTCCTTCCTCCAGCTTCAGAGCCAGGAGGAGAGCATCTTCCTCTCTCTGCAAATGTGACCTGCTGACCCTTCTGATTCCCTCTTCCTCTAGTAAAGATCCTTGGGATTACATCAGCCCCACCTGGACGATCCAGGCTTATCTTCCCATCGCATGATTCTTAACTTAATCACACCTGTAGAGTCCCTTCTGCCATATAAGGTCACATATTCATAGGTTCTGGGGATTAGGATGTGGACAGCTTTGGAGCGTGGGGCAGTATTCCTCCCAGCACATGCTCCATATCTCTCAGGGGCATTGGAAGGATGTGTGTGTTGGGAGGGGGGGCGTTCACGCGGACACACAACTGGCACGTCTTAATGTGAGTTTCCTTTCCTACCTGAGGGGCTGATTCTGAGCAGGAGCCTGTTTCTTAATGGGGATCCCCGTGGGAAACACAGTCAGGCAGACCGGAAGGGGGCCCGGATCCAGTTCGAGCCATCGTGTAGCACTCAGTGCTGTCAGAGCCCGCCTCCCTCCTCACCCCCTCCCCAGCAGAGGTCAGGTCCTCTGCAGTTCAGGTTCCCTGGGCAGTTCTCATCTTCAGTGATGGCTTCCTGCTGCAAGAACAGGTCTTTTTTGGGCTCAGCCTTTGGTGGTGCAGCCTGGCAATGCCAGGGGGCTGACCCCAGGAATAACCCTTAACCAAGGAGGGGTGGGACTTGGTGGATGTATCCATGTTCCGTGGCTGCTGTAACACAATTCTGTAAACTGGGTGGCGTGAGACAACAGAAATGTCCTTTCTCCCAGTTCTTGAGGCCAGAAGTCTGGAATCAGGGTGTTGGCAGGGACTGGCTCCCTCCAAAGGTTCTGGGGGAGAGTCATTTCTGACTCTTTCAGCTTCTGGCTGCTCCCAGCGTTCCTTGACCTGTGGTTGTATCACACCAGTCTCTGCCTTTCACCTCACTTGGCCTTTTTGCTTTTTTACTGTGTATCTAAGGAGAAGGCAGTGGCACCCCACTCCAGTACTCTTGCCTGGAAAATCCCATGGATGGAGGAGCCTGGTAGGCTGCGGTCCATGGGGTCGCTAAGAGTCAGACATGACTGAGCGACTTTGCTCACTTTTCACTTTCACACATTGGAGAAGGAAATGGCAACCCACTCCAGTGTTTTTGCCTGGAGAATCCCAGGGACGGGGGAGCCTGGTGGGCTGCTGTCTATGGGATCACACAGAGTCGGACACGACTGAAGTGACTTAGCAGCAGCAGCAAGGTCATTGGATTTAGGTCTCACCTGGATAGTCTGGGGTGCTCTTATCTCAAGATCCTTAATTATATTGACAGATACATTTTTTTCCAATTAAGGTCATATTCACAGGTTCTGGAAATTAGAATGTAGACATCTTTTTGAAAATGATCATTCAACTACTCCAGTCAATGAACAGCTGGCTTCCTTGCCCTTGGGGACACTTCTCAGGTGTGTGCTATATAGTCTTCCTAGAGAGTTCTGGGTGGGGTTGGGCTCCACCAGCCCCATGACCAACCTGTTAATTAATGAGTACTTTACTGTCTTAACTCCCCCATTTCACTCCCTACTCACTTCACTTCCAGGTGCTTCCCCAGAACACCTCCCAAATTCACTGCCCGCACCCAAATCTTTGTCTCTGGGTCTGCTTTTGAGGAAACCCAAATTAAGACATACCCCCCACCTCCCAGCTTCTAAGGCTCTTGCAAGCAAATGGAAGTCACATCTCCGCTGGTTCCCAGGCATGATTTGTCCAGGGTCACATTGTGCTGCCCACTCCTGGTTGATCTTTCTTTCTTTAAATATTGATTTATTTGTATTTATTTGGCTGCATTGGAGCCTAGTTGCAGCACAGGGCTTAGATGCCCCATGGCATGTGGGATCTTATTTCCCTAACCAACCGGGGATCGAACCCATATGCCCTGCATTGGAAGGCAGATTCTTAACCACCAGACCATCAGGAACATCCCCTGGTTGGTCTTTCTTTTAGGTACTCCCTGGTTGGTCCTCTAGTCTTTCTGGTCTGTCCCCGCCCCCATCACATTGCCTTTGTGATTCCACAACCTCATCTCTATCTCCTGGAAACCCTTGGCTGACATGCAGCCTCAGCAGAGGGGAAGTAATTGCAAAGGAACCTGCTGCCTTAGATAGTGGAGAAAGGATCACAGTCAGCATGTGGCTTAATTGAATTAAAGAAAAAAAAAGCCCTGCCCCACCTCCACGGTAACTCATCGCCCTTGACAGAATGCAGACAGAGCTCATCACAGAAGCAAGAGTCAAGGCCAAGAGGGTTGCTGGGCTGCAGCCTTCTCTTCAGGAAGCTCCTGATTCTGCCAGGGGAGGTGTTGCATGCTTGGGCCCCTGCTCAGAGGCTAAAGCAGTCTCCCGACCTAGGGGTGAAAAAAGGAGGGTGTTTTTTTGGCAGATGAAGAGACAAGGGCCTTGGCCCTGAGATGTAAAGCATGACCCAAGAGGAAGGTCTGACTGAGATGATCCTGTGCTTGGGGCCAGCAGGTCAAGAGAGCTGAAAAGACTGGTCAGAGGTGATGGGAAGGTGCTCTTATTTCTCCCCAGGAGAAGCTGACCATCAGAGAGGTCATAGTCAAGGACAGTGATGGGGTCTTAGGAGCTGTGTGCAAGGCTGCAGCGGGCTGTGCATGTCAACCACTCCTCCCTTCCCGAGGAGGTGCTCACAGGCCAGCAGGACCTCTCTTGCCAGCTGCTATCACTGCAGCTTTAAGGGTGGCAGAGGCTCCGTGGGTCATGGGTCCAAGCTCTGTGCTCCAGTCTTAGGACCTTGGGTTTCTTGCTGTGTGGACTGGGCGTGGGCCCAGCTCATCACAGGAGAACATGGCGTTTCCTGTTCAACTCTATTTCAGCTCTGTGTATTTCAACTCTATGAACTGACTCTCAGTCTTATGAATACTATTCACTCATATGTCCTAGGCTGTCTTCCATTTGCTTCTGTAGGAAGCTCCCTCCTCTGTCACACCCTAGAAAGCACTGGGACATTTCCTCTCCATGCAGTTGGAGAGGTAAAAGGATTAGATTAGCCACAATCTTGACCCAAGGCTGAGGAAGTTAAGAGCTATGGACTTTTCAGGGGATGCTTGGGTTCCATGGAAAGTTATTGAGCTGAGGGAGCAGACAGAGTTGAGCTTTGATCCATGAAAGAAAAGGCACATGTGTAAATATGACAGGAATTATATGGAGACAGGGACTTAATGTATCTGAAGCTGACTGTTTGATCTAAAGGCCTTCGTGGGTACTATCCCTCAGCCTAGAATAGAAAGATGCTTGGCCCAGTTTAAACATCACTCCTCATGAGTTCTTTCTTCTCATGTAGAGGTGTTTTCCTTGTTACACCCTCTCACCAGAGCTTCCTCTGGTTTTCTTTCATAGCATTTACTACAGTTTTGAAAGTTTTCATTTGTCTTCCTATCAGACTTTGCATTCTTTGGGGACGGGATCCATGTTTTATTCATTTCTGTATGATGCCAAAGAAAAAATTGCCCTCATCAGAGGTAAATAGGGAAGGAAGACTTTACTGAAGACTATTGCAATAGGGGAGAGAGACTGAATCCAGCTCTACTGAAAGAAAAGGCAGGAGGGTTTTTAAACTCTGGGTGTAGGGTAATGGAAAAATAGAGGAGGCCACATCAGTCTGTGTGATTAGGCAACCTGTGCCTGCTACCTGGTGCTTCTCAAAGCAAGGCTCTTACCTTCCAGCCGAGACTTAGAAAAGGGCACTGCTTTTCTTGATGATTATGTTTCTAAGGGATGGCTCCATGTCCTTGAGAAGGACATTTCTGGGTTGTAAAACTGGTAAGAGGCTGAGAGAAAATTTACATCTCAAGGGGGCAAAGAAAGAATGTACAATGATGAATTTTCTAAAATAAGTGCTCTAAGAAGAGGGAGTTCAGAGGCCTAGCGTCAGGAGGAGACTGTCGTCTAAAGTTTGGGCAAGCTGAGAGAAATTGGAAGGCCACTTTTGGTAATTACCTCCTGCTCTACACCACATTCTTTGCCTACAGGTGCAGGCAAGAATACAGCAAGTAATAAGTATGTTTAATTTTTTTTTTTTTTGGTTGCAGGATCATAATTTTATTTACTTATTTTTAATTTTTATTTTTTTTGGCCATACCGTGCGGCCTACACGATCTTAGTTCCCCCACTAGGGATGGAACCCAGGCCCTGATAGTGAAAGAGCAGTGTTTCAACCACTGGAGTGTTTTAGGGAATTTCTGGTGTGTTTCATTTAAAATGAACACTTGTATGTCTGGTTCATGTCCATTTCCCTGTGTAGGTGATGAGCTCCATGAGGGTATGGATGGTGCTTGTCTTGTTCATTAGTATGAAACCAGCACCACCCACTTGCTTCTCCTAGGTGCTCAATAAGTGCTTGTGGAGAGAACAAGTGAATGGATGGATGGAGGAAGACAGAGAAGCACCAAGGATAACGTCCAGTTTTTTAGCATGGAAGGAAGAAGGTCATGGGGCCAGGAGTGGCTGATGTGTGCAAGTGACAATGATGGGCTGTGTGTGTGTGTGTGTGTGTGCGCGCGCGTGCGTGCTAAGTCACTTTAGTTGTGTCTGACTCTTTGCGATGCTACGGACTGTAGGACCCCAGGCACCTCTGTCCATGGGATTCTCCAGGCATGAATACTGAAGAGGGTTGCCATATCCTCCTCCAGGGCATCTTCTCTACTCAGGGATTAAACCCATGTCTCTTACATCTCCTGCATTGGCAGGCAGGTTCTTTACCACTAACACCACCTGGGAAGCCCAATGATGGGTTGAGGGCAGAGCAGTCGTTTGATCCTAGGCTGTCCTGCTGACTTTGCCTGGAGTACGGGGCTAACAGTGTTTGGTGTCTGAGATGGAGATGATTAAGGCAGCGCAGCTGAGCCTGGGGAGATGGTAACATGTGCAGATTACACCTCTTACTTGCCCTCTGATTTTTAACAAGTGGCAACGATCCTGAGGGAAGAGGCAATGTTTGCTCTTCTGAGTTTATTTAGAAGATAGAGCTGCATCAAGGTGAGGACCCCCTTCCGGGCCACCCTGCAGGCAGATGGATGCTGGTGCATGTAATTACTTTCAGGGTCAAAGCAGCGCAATCAGCTCCTTTGTCAGCAGCGTTCATTGAATAGTTTTATCGAGCGCCTGAGGGTGATTTGTTCCAGCTCTGGAGTAATTGTCCAATCAACCACAGGTCCCTGGGGGAAGGTGGTTTGAAGGGAATTTCCTGAACATTTGTGATTAAGGCTGGATGGCTTCATTAATTAACTCAACAAACATTCTCTGAGCACCTACTGTGTGTTGGGTCCTGTGCCAGACCTGTGGGAGGTAGAGGAGAGTGCTTGCTCTAAAGAACCTATGGATGGTGAAGGGGGATAAATAGAATCATCCTTAATCTCATGCTCATCCCAAGTGTTCCTATGAGCACTCCAGGGAGGAACGGCTTCCTCTTAATGGAGGAGGTTTTGGAGTAGGGCCTTGAAAGATGACGGGTAGGACTGGAGTGAGTATGAGGGTCTGGCACTGTCGGACATTCAAAGTCAGTGATGAAGATTCTCTCCTTGACCAAACTCTAGCCAGCCTTCTCTGAGCCCTCTGCTTGGTAGGACTCAACTTCAGCCTATACACACTTTGTGTGTGCTTAGTCGCTCAGTTGTGTCTAACTCTGAAACCCAGGCAAGAATACTGGAGTGGGTTGCCATTTCCTTCTCCAGAGGATCCTCCTAACCCAGGGATGGAATCCATGTTTCTTAGTCTCCTGCATTGGCAGGTGGGTTCTTTACCACTAGCGCCACCTGGGAAGTGAACACTAACATAGCTTCTAACAGCTCAATGCTATATTTCTAAGATGACCTTAGTGCCCTCAGAATTCCTACGTGAAAAAACTCAAGGCTGCCAAATGAATTAATTCACTGTTTATTCCGGACTGCACCTGAAGATAGGGCCCATCTCCCAATCTCTGTGGAAGGGTAGGAGCTTAACTTCAATAGGTGCCAGTTAACAAACCCACATGGGTTGCTTATGGACCAACCAGCCTTTCCCACTTTTTGTCACTTTTCAGTTTCCTGGCTCTGTTCAAACTCTTCCTGATCCTCCCTCTCCCTGTTCCTTTAAAATGTCCAGTCACCTCTGCCCACATCAGAATGGGGCTCCGCACTTTCCCCCACTGTCAGTGGTTACCGAGTAAAATCTATTTTCACTGCTTTAGCTAATGTCTGGCTGTGTTCGCCTTTGAGATCAGTTCTCCATGAAGAAATAAGAGCAGAAAACTGGTGCACACAACTGTCCAAAAAGAGACCCTTTGGTTTTCAGTCCAGTGGGGGAAATAGTAAGAGAAAGAGCTGTGGAGAAAAGTGGGACCATGTCATGCAGGGCTTTGGTAGGCTCAAGCAAAGAGTTGGGGATTTTATCCTCAGTGTCCAAGGAAGTGGAAGATTTTAAGTGGGGGAGTCATGGGGTCTGAGCAATGCCCGGCACAAAGTAAGCGTTCACTGTCTCTATGATCATTTGCAGTTCCAGAGAAGGATTTCTCTGGCTGTGGTTCTGAGAAAGGATTGATTGATTGCAGGGAACTAAGGTAGCTATGGGACAATAGGAGGCACGGCAATGGTTAAGGCCGAGATGGTGCTGGTCTTGCTTGGCTCAGTGGTTGTGGGGATGGAGAAAAGTGATTGATTTCATGATAGATGTAGGAGATCAAATTGGCAGGACGTGGTGAGTGAATGGTTGGAAGTGGTAGAGGGCAGAGGAGGGAAAGGGGTAAACTGAAACTGGAGTCCAGGTTTCTGGTTTGTGAGAATGAGGTGGTTGATGGAGCTGTTCCCAGGTGTACATGGGGCAGGTGGGGAGATCATTTTTTCAGGCTGAATGAAAGAGCACGTGGAATTGCAGTGTGCTCTTGGGTATATGGGGCTTGGCACTCTGCAGAGCCGGCCTTCAGGGGATGGGGATGATTTTTACTCCCACGTTATACTTGGTTTGATCTTGAGACTCAGGCACAGCCCTGTGAACCCGGCTTGTGTGTGACTCAGTTTGAGTTGTAGAGGAGGAAAAATTCTTCTCCATCCTCTTAAGCTGGACCTAAGGATTAAAACTGACATAAGATGAATTAACAGGAGAAAAGCAAACACGTTTTATTACATTTTTACATGCACATGGGACTTTCGTAAGAGAACGCAGGCTTGAGAAAGTGATCAGAGCAGAAAATTTTATACCTTGTAGACAAAGAATGATAAGTTTGTGAAGAAATGACAAAACACAGGGGTTTAGACCAGAGGCAGTAAATTATGGAGAAATGACTAGGAGATCTGTTGGAGGGGGAGACTATTGGAAGATAGGATTATTTTAGCTAGCTTGTATAGAACCATTTTCAGTGTTTGTTCCAAATCTGTGGTGATAAAGATAGTCTTGTCTTCCTGGTATAGAGAGGGCACCTTTCTCATGAGAAATTTTATGGTCTGTTTTTAGGTAGAAAAGGAGAGGTCAGAGAACCCTTTCTGCATCTGCAGTTTCTCAAGTGCCTTGAGCTCAAAAGAATCATTATGCCAAAGCATTAGGGTGGCACATCCTGAACTCCTTCAGAGTTCTCCTGGTTGCCAAGAAGCAAGATTTGAGTGAAGGGACTTTATTTGGGAAGTGGAGGTGGGGAAGTGAAACAGGGAAGGAAAGGAGCCAGCAAAGTGTATGTGGGGAAGCACATGCCTCAGAATGACCCCACACAAGAGGCGAGGGAGCTGGGGTATTTATCCACCACAGTTTCTGGAGCCAAAGCTCTTATACATAGAAATAACACACGTGACAGATGGAAGCTGCTGGGGCACAATGAAATGTGTAAGGGGTATAACAGGACATGGACAGCATTGGCTGCAAAGTCTAATGATGCAATCTGAATAAACATGTAGACTTTTATCCCATGCTAGATGAAACTGTTCCTCTGTTTTGTTTTATGTCATATTGGCAGAGTTAACTGCAACCTGCAACCTTTGGGAGATTGGGATTGACATAACATACATATATATATATACACTACTGTGTGTAAAATAGATAGCTAGTGGGAACCTGCAGTGTAGCATAGGGAGCTCAGCTCAGTGCTCTGTGATGACCTAGAGGGGTGGGATGGGGGTGGGTGGGTGTGAGGTCCACGAGGGAGGGGGTACACATGGGAGGGGATATATGTATACTTATAGATGATTCACTTCATTGAACAGCAAAAGCTAATGCAAAATTGTAAAGCAATTATACTCCAATAAAAGTTCTTCCCTGGAGGCTCAGATGGTAAAGCATCTGCCTACAATGCGAGAGACCCAGGTTCAATCCCTGGGTTGGGAAGATCTCCTGGAGAAGGAAATGGCAACCCACTCCAAAAAAAAAAAAAAAAAACCCCGAACAAAACAGAGTTGAAATTGGAGTCAGTTATATTTGTAGCATAGTGGGGTGGGATAAAATTGTAAACAACAATTCCACATCTCACCACTTGGGGTTCATTAGTTTGTTAGAAATGAACATTTGTTGAGCACATGCTGTGTCCCAGGATTCGTGTGAAATACTTTACACATATTATCTCATACCTTATGAGATGGGTATGGTTAGACCCATTTTATAGATAAGGAGGGACTCAGTGGCTTGCTCTTGTTGCAACAGTTTGCAGTTGGCAGAACCAAGTTTCAACCCGTTTTCTTTCTTCAACCTTTTGCAGCTGCTTGGAAGGTAGAAATTACAAGAGCAACCTTTTAGCTCAAGCATCGGGCTTGTATGTGTGTTGAGTATTTATTGAAATTCCCAGGCCCATCCAGTACTAACTATCAGGGCTTAATAAGTTCTAAATAATAATGATTTTCCCCTGGATGAGTATAGATGCTTCTGTCAGCTGAGGCTGATTTCCACCTAATTTGCAGGGAATTTGTGTGGCACAATGATGAGCTAAATATTTATGCAGGGAAGATGTATGTACAAATCACATTTCCATAAGAAACACAAGGCAAATGAGAATTTCCCACAAAAATTTTACTGATAGGAAAAGATGCTTTAGAGGATCTAACATCAGCCAGGATTAGCCAGCATTATCCAAGAGTTAGCCGTATTTAGGAAATTTTAGCATTTATGCCAGAGAAATGTCTTTATTAAAAATTGCCAAGGATTACTAGAGAAGAAATCATTTTTGCTCCTCAAGGTTGAGGGAAAGAACTTGGGAATATGGAATAGCTTTTTCTGCAAATGACCAAACAGTCTTAGTGGATGACCCTGGACAAGTTACTGCTTGTCTTTCTGAGTTTTAGTTTCTCAAGCTGTCACCTACTGGATAGGATTGGCTGTTCCTTAAGACCTTGCCCACTCTGTCTTGTAATTCTGTGCATTACTGTTGTACCTCTATCTTTTTCTCTGAACTGAGGACAGACTGTTGACCTTGGACTACCAGCCTTCCTATGGAAGGAGAGGAGGCAACATTTGGGCTACTCAGGGTGTGCCAGGCACCTGCTGGGTGCTTCATGTCAACCAACTCATTACTTCTCATAGCAGTTCAATGGCATAGGCTCTATTTCCATTGTATAGCTAAAAACTAATAAATTGCAAGTTTAGGAGCAGCTGTTACTTTGGGGGCCATACTCCAGTCCTCCCCACCCACATCCAAGTTCAATGAAAAAAATTTTAAAGGTAAGCATTTTTATTTGGGGCTGTCTACCAAATGGATGGGCTCCCCAGGTGGCTCAGTGGGTAAAGAATCTGCTTGCAATGCAGGAGATGCAAGAGATGCGAGTTCAATCCCTGGGTTGGGAAGATCCCTTAGGGGAGGGCAATGCAACCCACTCCAGTATTCTTGCCTGGAGAATCCCATGAACAGAAGAGCTTGGCGAGCTACGGTCCACGGGGCTATAAAGAGTCAGATACGACTGAAGCGACAAAGCACTCATGTACCAAATGGGTACCAAGGAACAAAGAGCATAGGACTTGGAGTTGTAAAGACTTGGGTTTGAGTTGTGCCTCCTCCAGGTACTAGCTGTATTTCCTGGGTGAGTCACATTACCTCTCCACGCCCTGTTTCCTCCTCTGTGCACTTACCTTGTGATCTCCAAGAACAGATTGATTGCGTGGATTCCACGGGAAACCGACCAGCTCTTCAGTACCAACCTGATATTGGTTGATCATTCCAGGTTTCCCTCCATGGGTCATCTCAGATGGCCCTACTCTCTGCCTCTCTGATGTAAGAAGCAGCTCATTCTTGCTCTCTTGAAAGCTTTAGACTGACCCACCTGAGCCCTGACCCTACCTGACTTCTGCCTATGTTCATGTTGTGTGACTAGAGATGCAGGTCCAAGCCCCGGCAACACCAGCTTCTATTTATGTAATCTGGAGTCACTCATTTGATTTCTCTGAGACTCTCTTTCTTTTCTGTAAAGTGGGAATTATTTTATAGACTTCAAGAGTTTTGTAGTTGGTTAAACATCATGATGTTGAAATTAATTGATGGCATGTGTTTGTCCTCACCTCAGGGAATGACCTCAGTCCTTCTAAATGAATTCTTAAAAAAATTGAACTATAGTTGGTTTACAATGTTGTGTTAGTTTCAGGTCTACAGCAAAGTGACTCAGTTTTATATATATATGTATTTTTCTGATTCTTTTCCATTATAGGTTATTATAAGATATTCAGTATAGTTTCCTGTGCTATATACAGTAGGTCTTTGTGTATTTTATATATAGAAATGTGTATCTGTTAATCTCATACTCCTAATTTATCTCCACCCCCTGGTGGCTCAGATCATAAAGAATCTGCCTGTAATGCAGGAGACCCAGGTTTGATCCCTGGGTCAGGAAGATTCCCTGGAAAAGGAAATGGTAATCCACTCCAGTATTCTTGCCTGGAGAATTCCACGGACAGAGGAGTCAGCAGGCTGCAATCCGTGGGGCCATGAAGAGTCAGCCATGACTGAGGGACTAACACTTTCACCTTCCCCTTTAGCAACCATAAGTTTCCTAAGTCTGTGAGTCTGTTTCTGTTTTGTAAATGAACAAATTTGGATTATCAGATGAATTTGTAAATTTGGATTATTGATGAATTCTTTTTTCCTGCT
Organism: Cervus canadensis; assembly: GCF_019320065.1. Lineage (NCBI taxonomy): Eukaryota > Metazoa > Chordata > Mammalia > Artiodactyla > Cervidae > Cervus > Cervus canadensis. Next base: position 70,566,838 of record NC_057395.1, on the reverse strand, counting down.
AGCCGTCTTTTTTTTATTATTAAACTTTTTATTTTGTATTGGAGCATGGCTGATTAATAATGTTGTAATAGTTTCAGGTGAATAGAAAGGGTCTCAGTCATACATATACATGTATCCATTCACCCCCAAACTCCCCTCCCATCCAAGCTGCCACATAACATTGAGCAGAGTTTCTTGGGCTATACAGTAGGTCCTACTAAATGAATTCTTTTGCGACCTTAAGAGTTCCTGGATTAAGGAGTCCCTCTGGCTTTGTTCCAGAGGGACGTCTGAACCAGCTGATTCATTGCTGTGAAGATTTGGGTTCTTCAAAAGATCCAATGCACGAGCAACCTCCTTCATCAGATGTTGTGTTAAGACTGATCTCTGCCTGGCTGAGACAGATTTTCATATAGACATAATCTCATTTAATGTTTTCAAAACCCTGTATCCAGACACAACCTGCTGAGGTCACAGAACCAGCAGGTGGCCGCACTGGGATTCAGATCTGCTTGCATCCTTTCTGGGGAGCCCACTGAAGCTCACAGGTTCAGACTCTGCTTGGAATTCAATGTTACCATCACCAAGACTCACAGCCTGACTTTTAGCTTCACTTGCTTCTGAGGTTGTAACATGGCTTTGAAAAGATATTTCAGGAAAATCAGAAAGTTGTTAAAAAAGAATTGAAGGTCTAGGTTCATAGGGACTTCAGAGACTCTTTCTCTCTTAAATAACAGCTTTATTGAGATATATAATTTATATACAATAAAATTCACTTTGTAAAATAATAGTTTAATTGTTTTAAGGCATATTCACAGAGTTGTTATGTAACCATCACCACTGTCTAATTTTAGAACATGTTTATCACCTCCCAAAGAAACCCCATACCTTTTAACAGTCACTCCTCAAATGTCCCTGGCAATGACTAATTTACTTTCTGTCTCTGTGAGTCTGTTTATTATGGACATTTCATGTAAATGGAATTGTATGCTATGTGGCTTTGTGTGACAGGATTCTTTTACTTGGCAAAATGTTTTCCAGTTTCATCTATGTTGTTGCATGTATTAATATTTCATTCCTTTTATGGATGAATAATGTGTGTGTGAGTCGCTCAGTTGTGTCCAGCTCTTGTGACCCCATGAAATGTGGCCTGCCAGGCTCCTCTGTCCGTGGGATTCTCCAGGCAAGAATACTGAAGTGGGTTGTCATTTCCTCCTCCAGGGGATTTTCCCAACCCAGGGATCGAACCCAGGTCTCCCACATTGCAGGTGGACTCTTTACCGTCTGAGCCAGCAGGGAAGCCATCTGGATAAATAATATTCCATTGTATTGATATACTACATGTCTGTTTTTCAGTTGAGTTGATAGATGTTTGGATTGTTTCCCTCTTTTTTGACTATTATGGATACTGCTGCAATGAACATTCATTTACAGGTTTTTGGTTTTTTTTTTTGCATTTATTATTTTTGGCTGCACTGGGTCTTTGTTGCTTTGTGCGGGCTTTTCGCCAGTTGCAGCGAGTGGGGGATACTCTCTAGTTGTGGTGTGCGGGCTTCACGTTGCAGTGGCTTCTCCTGAGAAGCCCAGGCTCTAGAGTCCATGGGCTTCAGTAGTTGCGATTCCTGGGCTTTAGCGCACAGGCTCAATAGTGGTGCACAGGCTTAGTTGTTCCTCGGCATGTGTGATCTTCCCGGATCAGGGATTGATCCGCATTGGCAGGCGGATTCTTTACCACTGAGCCACCAGAGAAGCCTCATCTTCAGGTTTTTGTATGAATATACATTTTCAATTCTCCTGGGTGTAGACTAAGGGTGGAACTATTGGATCACATGGTAAATGTTCAATACTTTTTGTGAAACTGCCATACTATTTTCCGAAGTGGCTGCACCATTTAACAGCCCCACCTCCAGAAACTCTGTTTTGGTATTTGTTGATTAAAATGAGTTTGCAGATGCTGCCAGTTTATTTGAGCTTCAAGCCCAGTTTGTCCCAGAGCCTCAGGGGAACACTCATTGCATTGCAGGATGGAATTAATATGGCCAGAAGAGACCATTTATAGTCTATAATGTTCTGCCCTAAATATCCTGTAATAAAATTCAAAATATAGCACAGTCTTGACTGTGAGTTCTTCTGTAAGAGCTATGATCTAGCACAGGAAGAACCGTTTAGAATAGTACCTGTCCTGCTTTGAGTTCCTTTTGATGTGATGCTGAAACAAGGATTTGAGTACAAGTTATTTCCTTGGGAGGCTGATTCCAAATTGAGAAAGGAGTATGTCAAGGCTGTATATTGTCACCCTGCTTATTTAACTTATATGCAGAGTACATCATGCGAAATGCTGCACTGGATGAAGCACAAGCTGGAATCAAGATTGACGGGAGAAGTAGCAATAACCTCAGATACGCAGATGACACCACCCTTATGGCAGAAAGCAAAGAATAACTAAAGAGTCTCTTGATGAAAGTAAAAGAGGAGAGTGAAAAAGCTGGCTTAAAACTCAACATTCAGAAAACGAAGATCATGGCATCTGGTTCCATCATTTCATGGCAATTAGATGGGGAAACAATGGAAACGGTGACAGACTTTATTTTCTTGGGCTCTAAATCACTGCAGATGGTGACTGCTGCCATGAAATTAAAAGATGCTTGCTCCTTGGAAGAAAAGCTATGTCCAACCTAGATGGCACATTAAAAAGCAGAGACACTACTTTGCCAACAAAGGCCCATCTAGTCAAAGCTATGGTTTTTCCAGTAGTCATGTATGGATGTGAGAGTTGGACTATAAAGAAAGCTGAGCACCGAAGAATTGATGCTTTTGAACTGTGGTGTTGGAGAAGACTTTTGAGAGTCCCTTGGACTGCAAGGAGATACAACAAGTCCACCCTCTAGGAAGCTGGTCCAGACTATTCATTGGAAGGACTGATGGTAAAGCTGAAACACCAATACTTTGGCCACCTGATGAGAAGAACCAACTCATCAGAAAAGACCCTGATGCTGGGAAAGATTGAAGGCAGGAGGAGAAGGGGACGACAGAGGATGAAATGGTTCAATGGCATCACCAACTCAATGGACATGAGTCTGAGTAAACTCTGGGAATTGTTGATGGACAGGGAGGCCTGGCATGCTGCAGTCCATGGGGTCGCAAAGAGTCAGACATGACTGAGTGACTGAACTTATGTGACACTGAGACAAGGATTTGAGTACAAGTTATTTCCCTGGGAGGTGATCCCAGGAAACACTTGTGAAGAAACAACGAAGTGAGAGAGAGAGGAGAAGAAAGCTGATGAGGGAGGTGCTGTCAAGCAAATCACCACTGTGGGCAACCAGAGCTCAAATCCGCTGGGGAACTCCAGAAACCAGTGTAGTCTTGAAATTATTCCAATGGGGAAACAAAGAAGAAGCTGGAGCATTTATCTACCATTTTCTGATCTGTCAACTGGTTGAGGGCTGCTTCTGGGGCATTAACTCCTTGGGACTTCTGTTTTGCCCTCCATGCTGTCCTAGCCTGTGCTCATACCCACAGGTGATGAACTGCAAGATTTGCCCTATGCTGCCTTCAGTATAGGAGAAGGCAATGGCACCCCACTCCAGTATTCTTGCCTGGAGAATCCCAGGGATGGGGGAGCCTGGTGGGCTGCCGTCTATGGGGTCGCACAGAGTTGGACACGACTGAAGTGACTTAGCAGCAGCAGCCTTCAGTATATGGAGCTCCACGGGCAGAGAATGAACAGCATCAGCCATGGAGCCAATCTAAATCGGTATTTGAGTAACCCCATTGATGGCCATCTCTACCTATGATAAAAAGGCTTGATGAAAATGTAATGTAAGGCTGTCTTTGTTGATTTAAATAAATCAAAAGTAGGAGAAATAAAACCATCTCCTAAACCCATCCCTGAGGTTGGAAGCACAGAGCTTCCAGAACATAGGAAATAGCTGATATATTTTGTAAAAAATTGAAGTTGGAGGCTGTTTTTTAAGGAAGAAAAGAGTGGGGCAATTGAAAGGCACTTGCTGAAGTCATCAGAATCGAGAGGCAAGAATAGGGATGGAAATCAGAATCCGCCTTGAAATAATTTAGTGAAATAATCACTTGCTAGGAATTCTGCCAGTCCCCCCCAGATCAGAACTGCTGGGTTCCACAGGTCTCTGAGCACGTGTTTATGTTTGGGTGGAGCACAAGAAAGGACCTCTGTAGAAGCAGGTTCCAAATGCCACTGAAAACCAGAGTCCCCTGGGGCACATGAGAAAAATAGGTGTCTAGGGGCTCGCTGCAGAATTTCCAAGGGTGGGGCCCCGAAATCTGCATTTTAACAAGTATCCCAGGGTGACTGTGAGTCAGATTTGGTGACCTCTGAGAAGAAAGCTGTACTTAAAGTTCTGGACGTTTTGGGAAATTGACAGGAAAACAGATAACCTACCGTGTTCCCTTCTCAGCCTTCTACATGCCCTCTTTAGATTCCACCGGCTTGTGTTTGCAGCTAGCCCAGGTCTTTTGTCACCCACCTTCCCACCCCCATTAAAATATCTGGTAGGAAGTTCTGTTGGAGTTGGATTTTCATCCCTGGAAATTGGGAATTTTAGACCCATGTGGTCCTCTTTGTAAAGCATGGCCTCAGACAAGCAAAGAAAACAATCAGACAGAGTCTAGTCAGCTGAAAAGAATACAAGAGAAGTTGCTTTCACTTCTCTCTAAACACATGAAAGGCCATTACATCTTCTCCTCACCCCTCATTGAACTTGTTTCATCAGTGTTACAGCCGATGCTGTCCCTCCCCAATTCATGTTGAAGTCCTGTCCCCCAGGACCTCAGAATGTGACCTTATTGGACAGGGTGTTGCCAGAGTTCATCCAATTAAAGTAAGGTCATTAAGGTGGGCTGTAATCCGTGTAACTGGTGTACTTATGAGGAGGGAGAATTTGGAGACAGACGTGCATTAAGGGAGCAAGCCATGAACATGAAGACAGATGTCTACCAGCCAAGGAGAGAGGCCCTAAAAGAAACCAACCCACCTTGATTTTGGACTTCCAGCCTCTAGAACTGTGAGATGATAAAATTTTGTTATTCGAAGCACCTGGTCTGTGGTATTGATACTTTATTCCTTAGCAAACTTACAGAGTCAGCTTCCTTGCCAGTGGAGCCTACCTCCCAAACTTCTCTGAACCTCTTTTCCCTCCATCTTCACGGCCTTTACTGTGATGTAAACCTCTATCATCTCCCTGGATTTCTGCAGCAGCTTTTAGTGTTACTGAGCCAGTTTTGTTTGCCCGATGCGCTGCAGGGCAAACACTGAGATGTTGAGGTTTGCAGCAGAGAAAGAGTTTATTCATGAGGCATTCAAGTGAGGAGATGGAAGAACAGGTCTCAGACCCACTTCCCTGAGGGCAAGGGGCTCAGGATATTTGTATGATCAAGGAGCAGGGTGATCAGAGGTAGGGGGAAAGGTGATGGGAGGCAGGAAAAAGGTGAAGTAATCCATGTTCTGCACAGGTGTAGCTGAGTTACATGCTTCTTCCTGGGATGTGTGTTTAGAAAATGGCAGTGTCAGCATGATCTGAGGGTCAGGTTTTGGGCCCATAAAAAGTCATTCACTGGACACTCCAACAAGCCCAGTTAAATGGTCAGTGGTCTCAACTGGTTTGAACAGGGCAAGATTATGTTCCTGAAAAACAACTTAAGCAATCATTACTATAGTGACTCATATGTCAGAGACGTCATCTGTTGTTGTTCAGTCGCTAAGTTGTAGCTGACTCTTCTGCAACCCCATGGACTGTAGCCTGCCAGACTTCTCTGTCCATGGGGTTCCTAGGCAAGAATACTGGAGTGGGTTGCCATTTCCTTCGCCAGGGGATCTTTCAAACCCAGGGATTGAACCCACCTCTCCTGCATTGGCAGATGGGTTTTTACCACTGAGCCACCGATCTATAAGGGGCAGTTAGAGGAGTCTTGTACTATATTGTTTAAGTTTTTGAATTGAAAGTCTCTCAGTTGTGTCCAACTCTTTGCGACCCCATGGACTATATAGTCCATGGAATTTTCCCGGCCAGAATACTGGAGGGGGTAACCGCCTTGCCCTTCTCCAAGGGATCTTCTCAACCCAGGGATTGAACCCAGGTCTCCCGATTTGCAGGCAGATTCTTTACCAGCTGAGCCACAAGGGAAGCCCTGTTTAAGTTTGCGGGTGTACAATATGCAAGAACAATTAAAATGACCTTAGTCAGTGAAGGCAGGTTTGAGAATATTCTTTATTTATTTGGCTGTGCTGGGTCTTAGTTATGTGAGCCTGTAGCATGCAGGATCTATTTCCCTGACCATGGACTGAACTAAGGCTCTCTGCATGGGAATGTGGAGCCGTTAGCCCCTGGACCACCAGGGAAGTCCCCAGAATATTATTTATTAAGCAGGTTATAGTTTAAGGGATCTAATTGTTAATGACCCTTGGTTCCACAAGCCTGCCTTTCTGCTTTCACTCTGATGCCTCTGACATTTTTTCTCTGCCCAGCCACCAGCAGCATGCTTTATAAACACACTTGGATCGTGTCTCTCCTCTGCTTAAAATTCTTCGGTGGCTCCCTATGACTTTCAGGGTAAAGACCCAGCTCCTCAGTCATAAGTCCCCATCTAGTTGAGCCTTGGGTGTCCTTCAGTTTTATTGCCACTTCCTTTCTCCTATCCCCTCACTCTGGTCTTTTTTGGGGTCTGAATTAGCCTTTCTTCCAGCTCTGCAATCTCTACCAGGACTGTTCCTCCTGACCCCGCCCTTCTCCTTGTTGATTGCCCTCCTTTCCTGAGGCCTCCATTAATGCAGTTCCTCAGGGAGGGACCAGGTTAGATTTCTTCTGCCCTGTGTTTTCTTAATGCCCTGAATGCTCCCATTGTGGCAGCTACCCGTTTATAACTAATAATGTGTGCAATGACTTATTTAGTGTCTTATCTAATAGAGTGTAAACTCCATGGGGGCAGGATTGAAAACATTTATTTATTCATTTGGCTGCATCGGGTCTCAGTGGTCACATGCAGGATCTTTGATCTTTCTTGTGACATGTGGGATCTTTAGATGTGGCATGCGAACTTAGTTTTTGGCATGCGGGATCTAGTTCCCTGACCAAGGATCGAACCCTGGTCCCCTGTGTTGGGAGCACCGAGTCTTAACCACTGGACCACCAGGGAAGTCCCAGGGGGCAGGATTTTTGTTCTGTTTGTTCACTTCTGTGAACTGACACTAGGAACAGTGCCTGGTTGTATAGTGGGGACTAAGTTGTGTTGGTTGCATGAACAAACGAATGCATGGAATCACCAGAAGGGCCTGGCCCAGGTCTGTCTGGTCTTTCCTGTTTCTCCAGCACCCACAGCAGTGCCAGCACAGAATTAGCTCCCTGTTAATATTAGGGGAGGGTTGTGAGAGAGGAGGAAGTGGAGGGAAGCAGAGTCCCTCGTGGGTGGGACTGAATCTCATCAGACAGAGCTTCCCTGGGTTGGACTCCTTCTCAGGGAGCTCTTGGTTCCAGGGGGCAACCTCTTGCTAGGAGACAGTCTGGCATCACTGTGATGGGCTCCTGGAGTCAAGTCCAGAAATGGGGGGGGGGGTGCCTTCCAGGTAGAAGGAGTGGAAGAAAGGGTCTGGTTGAAAAGGCTGGTGGGCAGAGGAGAGGAGAACACTGCTGAGGAGTCATTGTTTACAGACTTCCCTGGTCCTGCTGGTTTGTTGGCCACATGAGGACTTAGGGGGAGGCTGCCTGAAAGCTCACCTGCTCTCACTCCCCATATGAGCTCCCCCATAGCAGGGCACTGGGCTGATGGGGCTGCCGGCCTGGTCTTCACCACCACACGTGCGCTGCTGGGGTTCCCCCTTGCTTCCCCAAACTGTGGGCAGGCTTTTCTCGGGGGCTAAAGGATGGAATGTCTGTATGAAGCTTCCATTCTAGAAAACAAATTCCTTCTCTCCCATGACGTCCAGCTCTTCTAACGTCTGTGAAGCTTGAATTTATTCCAGAGGTTCTTCGGCAGACGGGCCCTGTTATTCAGAGAGCCCTCCGTCGGCTCCTCCCAGCAGGCTGGCCTTGCCAAAGGAATCCTTCCTCTGAAACCCTCCATGCCTCAGCTCCCTGCATTTTAACGCACTTCAGCATGTTGTCAGGCTGTTTGGGTTTGGATGGCAAAGCCGTCAAACGTCTTTAAGAAGAGGGGAAAAGAAACCCTACACCCAGCCCACCAGAGTCTTCTTGGGAAACATCCATAGGCCTGTCGGGCTCCAGATTGGATCTGGAGCTGAGAATCTGCCTGGAGGAAAGTGCTGGTGAGAGACCACGGATTCTCAGGGCTCCACCTGATGTGGTTCCTCCAGCCAAGAGTCCTTGGGCATGAGGGACCACCTCCCTGCTTCCAAGGATGTCTTCAGCTTCTTCTATCTCCTTCTCCCCCAGCTGAATAGCTTGATGATGGAACTTTTGACTGAATTAGCAGTTCCTTAAGCACAACATAGATAGGAAAAAGTTGGAGGCAAAGTGTAAATGAGGAGATGGAAAGATTGACTATATTAAAATGCTCACTGAGGGTACCACAGAAATGTGATGGGATAATTCATTGAGATTACTTTGTGCTTTGCTGATGCTGCTACAGTAGAATCAGAGATTGCTTGCAATCTCTTTGGGCTTTTGGTGTTTTTCCTTCTATCCAGCCTCTTTCCAAGTAAGCATCTTCTCATCTCTGGTGGAGAGAACTGGATTCTTTGTCTCAGGTAAGCCTGCAAGGAAGGAAGGCATTCCTTCATCACCTTTGCTCCCAGACTCCATCAGCTCTTTGCAGCAGGCTCCCAGCACTCGGAAAGCTTCTCTATGCCTCAGTTTTCTCATCTGTAGAACGAGGTTCACCCTCAGGCGGCTGTTGTGAGGATGAAATGAGTTAACATAGGCAAAGTGCCTGGCACATACTAAGTGCTCAGTTAATGAATTTTTACCATCACTCATGTATAGAGTTGGGGGGAGAGAACTATTTAGCTTATATAGAAGTCAGAGTTCTCCAGAGAAACAGGACCAGGAGGGTCTGTGTCTGTATTGACATCATATAAATATCTGTATCTGTATCTAGACCTGTGGTTTATCTATACCTATACCATACCTATACCTCTCACTCTCCCCATATATGTATACACACACACACATAAATATATAATACATGCATATATATGTATATATATAATACACACATGTATACATGTATATATACAATACACACATGCATATATATGTATACAATTTATACATACAATTTATTTCAAGGAATTGGCTTGCATGCCTGTAGGGGCTGGCAAGTCTGAGGTTTGCAGGGCAAGTCAGCAGGCTGGAAACTCAGTCTTGAGGCAGAATTTCTTTGTCCTCCGAGAAGTCTCAGTTTTGCTCTCAAGCCCTTTCGATTGATTGGATGAGGCCCACTCACAACCCTGGAGGATAAGCTCCTTTACTTAAAGTCAATTGATTGCAGATGTTCACCACATCCACAAAAATACCTCGCGCAATACCTAGATGAGCATTTGATGGAATAAGCCAGGTGCTACAGCCAGGCCAAGGTGATGTATAAAGCTGGCCATCGGAGTGTGACATTCCTAATCTAGCCAGCTTGTTCCCGTGCATGGAAGACTGCTCGGACCGGCTGTGTCTGACCTCCGGGAAGGCTTCCTTTCTGCTTCCACACCTCTGCCTCCCCTGTTAAGGCTGCCTCCTCCCCTCCATTCCTGACCTCTGACATGGCTGCTCTCTTTCTGGCTAACTTCCCCCTTGGGTAGGGGAATTAGGGGGTGACCTTTGGGTTCTTGGGGCGGCAGAGGGGAGGAAGACCGAAGAGGGAGTCGGGATACATGGAGACAGATGGCGACTGCTTTCTCCCTGTTGACATTGACTGTTAAAGGAAAGAAGGATCCGGCCTCACCCACTGCCAGCGTGAATCTTATGCCAGAGCTCATGCAGCTTTTAGAAACTCATTCAACTGACAGTGTATCTGTCTCCTCCCCAGGTTTTTTTTTAAAAATAGTTTTTTTTTTTTTTTTTTAATGTGGACCATTTTAAAAGTCTTTACTGAATTTGCTACAGTACTGCTTCTGTTTTATGTTTTGGGATTTTTTGTTTTCGTTTTTTTGGCCTTGAGGCATGTGGAATCTTAGCTCCCTGACCACGGATGAAACCTGCTCCTGCATTGGAAGGTGAAGTCTTAACTACCAAACTGCCAGGGAAGTCTGCTGGTCTTGAGTGATGTTAATAAGCTCCCTTTCCTGTTTCTGCTCCTTCTAGCTTCATTTCCTTGATCACAATAGATGGGGGAGGAAAGGGCTGCCCTGTCCTGGTGGCTGGTGACTGTCACCCAGCTGGGAGTTTTGATTGGAAGATGAGACCCTGGCGTGTGTTTCTCTATCATTTATGAAGCATGTCTCCCACTCCTGCCCGCCACGGGCTTATGAGTCTTGAGCCACAAACTCCTTATTACAAAGAGCTTGTCACAGTCTCCCCTGGTTGTAAAATTTTATTTTAAAATATTTTATGCTCCAGAATATTTACAGATAAAATTTGTACTGTTTGGGCGTTGCTTCAGAATAGCGCAGGAGGGACAAGAGGGTGGTGTATAGTGGGAACTGGATCAGCTGCAGAGAGAGAATTGTTGAAGCTGGGTGGTAGGTATATGGGGGCTTAATTGGCTATACCTTCTGTGTACTAACGAATGGGGCTTTCCTGGTGGCTCAGTGGTAAAGAATCTGCCTGCAATGCAGGAGATGCGAGCTTGATTCCTGGAAGATCCTCTGGAAGAGGAAACGGCAACCCACTTCTGCATTCTTGCCTGGGAAATTTCATGGACAGAGGAGCCTGGCAGGCTACAGTCGATACGATCACAAAGAGCCTGATACAACTGAAGCAACTTAGCACATACCTAAGTACTATTGAATCCGTTGACAATTTTCCATAATGAAAAATTTAAAGAGAAAAAGAGAAAAAAACCCGCATTATGAAGTCCTTAAGTATGTTTTCAAATAGTGTTTCTCAAGAATATATTCAAGGTTCCACAGATGTTTGATTAAAATTTCAGTTTTTAATATATTCTTAACTCTTTAAGGATTGGACTGACAGGATGTGGGAATGTAGAGCTGGGACTGACAAAATCTGGAAAGGGCCAGACGGTGAACTTTTTTTTCTTTTTGGTCCATATCCTGAGGCTTGTGGGATCTTACTTCCCCAACCAGGGGTTGAACCCAGGTCCACAGCAATGAAGGCACTGAGTGCTAACCACTGGATTGCCAGGGAACTCCGCAGTGAACATTTTTCTTTGCAGGCTATATAGTTATATAGTATAAAAGCAGCCACAGGCAATGTGTCAATGAATGCACATGGCTGTACTCCAATAAAACTTTATTTATGAACATTGACATTTGAATTTCATATAATTTTCACATGTCACTAAATAGTCTTTTGGCTTAAAAAAAATCATGAAAAGATATAAAGAGCATTCTAAGCCTGAAGACCTTACAAAAACAAATGGCTGACTGGATTTGACTTGCATGCCAATAGTTTGAAAAGATGGTGCTATAGATGATAATTTAACACACAGGGGATGACTGACCAGGTAATTTGTCCTTCCAGGGCTGTTTTATGTTTTTGTTTTTTCCTTGAACAACTTGGGGGAATAAAAGCTGCTCTGTCATCTCTGTGCATGTTAACAACAACACCACCACCAAAAAGCAAAGCAAAACACCCAGGCCAACTTCAGAGTATGCTGATTGAAAGAGAAGCAATTAAGGGATTTCCCTCGGGCTCCAGTGGTTAAGATTTTGCCTTCCAATGCAGTGGGAGCAGGTTTGACCCCCTGGTCAGGGGCTAAGATCCCATATACTTTGTGAACAAAACAAAACAAAACATAGAACAGAAATAGTGTTGAAGCAACTCAATAACGACTTTAAAAACAGTCCACTCAAAAAAATCTTTTAAAAAAAGAATCCAACAGTTGAAATGTGACAAAAGTACAGAAGTCCCCTTTCTCATTGCCTACCCTCTGGCCCACCACCCAGAGGCAATGGCTGGGGTCCCAGCCCTCGGGGATCCTAAAAACACAGTTGTCTATCCTTCTTCCTCCCCAGAAGGCCAGACTTACATCAATGCTGCCCTAAGGACTAAGCAAAAGACAAAGATTAGCTGACCACTTCCCCTAATATAAAGAATTATGCACTTTACCTTTTGAGAATCAGTCCACGCACTGGCAGGTGAACACTTGGAACTGATAAACCATGAGAGAAGGGAAGGATTGTACGTCTGACCTGTGTACATGTGTCAGTGTTGATTTAAAGCCCTGTGGTTTATGATACCTGTGAGCTGGACCCCCTAGGGAACCTAGAGCAAATCTTTCTTCCTGCCTCAGCTTTCCCAGTGTGTCTGGCCCCATTGGAATCCCCAGCTTTGGGGAGGTAGGTTATCTGATCAACCTGTGGGTCTGATGTCTCTTGTGGATTTTCTTTTCTTTTTTTTGGTTGTTGTTTCCCCTATCTTTGCTTTTTCTTTTGATTTTCTGAGAGTGGACACTAATTTGACTCTCAGCTTTCTTTCTGTGTTTTCCTTTGGGAATCAAACTGGGCTATTTTTGTTCATGAGATGGTGAAATACACTGAAAGTAGAGAGAAAAAAAGCGTGAGAGAGAATACGCCTGCTGCTTCCGCTGGGATCCTCGCTGGCTGCTCCTGAGTTTTCCATGGAAAGCACTTAGATACTCAGAACAAAGTCTAAGTGGTTTGTGGGCTGCATTTTTGTTTCAGAACCAGGAGAGAAGAACCTCAGGGATTAGCTGATCCAAACCCATTTCCATATAGGTGGAGAAACCAAGGCTTATAGAGGTGGATGGCAGGAGAGAGGGGAGGGGTGTATAAACAGGAGGGAGGTATATATGGGGGATGGTGAGCAGGCCTGGAGCTTGGGGTAGGTGGGGAGCAAGTGCTGTGGGTGTGTCAGGGTTGAGAGATGAACAGGGAGGGGGCCAGGCTGATGCTTCCTCTTGGGGGTTAAAAGGCCACTGGAAGACTTCGGCAGGGGGGTCTTGGGTTCTGTTATGCTTCAGAAAGATCTTCCTGTGAAGGAGGGATGTGTGATGTGAAGCTGGAGGCTGGGAGACTTGGGAGGGGTGAGGAAGGACAGACCGCAGATGTGAATGTTTGGTGGCAGCTGGAAGGAATGAGAGGAGGTATTGGTTGGGAGCCAGGCAGAACCGAGGCCCGGGGCTTTTGTCCAGGTGGGGCGTCCATCTGAAGGATTGCCCGAAGGAATCTGTGAGGCAGGGGGAGAGACTGACGATAGGAGAGGGTTGCCACAATGGGAGACCTTGGAGGTGGTGACCCCGGGCCAGGTGGGGGAGAAGGGGAGGACTCAGGTGGCAGGTGCTGGCTTTGACAGGTGGGGGACCCAGACTAGAGTTTTGGCCCAGCCACAAAGGGCTGACCTGTGACATCCCGGTTCATGGTCAAGTCCCTGACCATAGGTGCATTGGCCACTGAGAGGACAAGTCAGATGGGTGGGTTCTGGAAACTCCAGGGTCTCTAGCGTCCCCAGCCCCACCTCCAGCCACCAACTCACCCTCCTTACTCTTGAAAGTAGAATCCAGGTGGTGTTGGCTACTGTTTAAAGAAGGTTGATGTGAAAAAGTGGAAAATGTAATGACCTGAATGAAAACCACTGATTGGACGTCTGGGAGCATCTTCTTAGCATCCGCGTGCTCATGCTGACTTTTTTGGGCAGGTTCCTTACATAATATCAAGTCCTGTTCCAGCCATGTTTATTTCAGATCCTTTCCAATCTCTGACAATTAGTTTTTTGGCCATTAAGCTGGGCTGAAGCAGGAATACTTTAATGTGCTTATTTATATCTCATCGGTTAAGAAGTTCCCTCATAAGTAAGCTCTATGATCCCCCGAAGTGTCTGTGTGAGAGCTTAAATGGACTCATCAATTTCTCAGCCAGTCTTCCTGGAAGGTCACCCTTGAAGTAAATTGCATCTTTGTCACCCCTGATCTCACAGCCCTTTCACCAATTTCGCCTCATTTTTGAGCATGAGGACCTTAGAATCATAGAGTTACAGGGTTCAGATCAATTTGAGAGAGGAGGTGGGGGCCATGCAGGGAGGGCCTTCCCAGCTGAGAAGGAGTCTAGATGAATATGTGGAGGGGCCCCACAGAGCTGGGCCCTTTCAGAGAGTTGGAGCCTGTGGCCGAGGGGCTGAGACCCGGACAATGGGGAGGCTACTGCGTGCTAGTCATGGGAGGATCTTAAACCAGGAGACGGCACCATCAGGCCTCACCTGCAGAAGATCATTTGGCTTCATGGTGAAGGATGCGTGGAGGGAGGAGAGGCAGGCAAGGGTCCCACTGAGCGTGACCAGCTCCCACACCCCATCAGGGCCAGCTCAAACCAGCTTCATGATTACAGAGCGCAGTGCAAAGTGCAAGTGAGAAGCATCTTATTCAAAATTTAAGCACAGTGGGGTATTATTCAGCCATATAAAGGAATGAAGTACCGATCCCTGCTCCAACATGGATGGACCTCAAAAACATGATGCTAAAGGGAAAGGATCCAGACACAAAAGGTCACAGATATTTTGTGATTTTGTTTTTATGGGATATCCAGAATAGGTAAATTCATAGAGACAGAAAGTACAGTAGTGGTTGCCAGGGCCTGGGGACAAGGAGGAAGGAGTGACTATTTAATGGATATGGGGTTTCATCTTGGGATAATGAAATGGCTTTGAAACTGGAGGTGGTGTTACTTGAGATCATGAATGCACTAAATGACACTGAATAGTATACTTTAAAGTGGTTAGTTTTATGTTATGTGAATTTTTACCTCAATTAAAAAAACATATTCTCAGATGCTAGAGATTAGGATGTGGAATTCATTCATTCAGGGGTGGCCACTGCCATCCCTGAATGAATGATGAAACCAGTCCTTCCTAAAGGAAATCAGTCCCTGAATATTCATTGGAAGGACTGATGCTGAAGCTGAAGCTCCAGTACTTTGGCCACCTGATGCCAAGGACTGACTCATTGGAAAAGACCCCGATAAGACTGAAGGCAGGAGGAGAAGGGAACGACAGAGGATGAGATGACTGCATGGCATCACTGATTCGATGGACATGAGTTTGAGCAAGCTCCGGGAGTTGGTGATGGACAGGGAAGCCTGGTGTGCTGCAGTCCATGGGGTCTCAAAGAGTCAGACACCACTGAGTGACTGAACAATGACAAGAAGGGTGGCAGGAAATCATTATTCTGCCTACCACACCTTTCTAGAATGATGTTGGATTCCTGAACCAATAGATCACAGAGCTAAATTTTTCTAAAAACCTTAGTTTCTCAACAGAGTTCAGAGGTCCTTTTATAGTTTTTAGATGAACTATCCTGCTGCTATATGTATGCATTTATGAAGATCTGTTCATTTACAGTGGTAGCTACTTTAAATATATGGTAACTTGGGCATTTTTGATGGCTATTGTGAATTCCATGCCAGAATTATGTGTCATTAGCTATTCTCTTTACAATTCATCTAGTCTGCAAGACAGAGGCTGGTAAGTGTTAACAGAAGACTAAAGGACCACAAGGGCAGACTTTGAGCTAAATTATTTAGTCCAACCCTCTTACTCGATCCATCACAAAATTTGAGAATTGCAGGAAAACTTCTCCAAGCACCCTGATGATCTCCCAGCTTGATTGAAAGGCTCTGAGTGAAGGGAACTCACTACCTGTCATAGCAAATTACCCCAAGGTTGAATATTTCAATGCCTGGAATGCTCTTATTTTCCAGCAGTGGAAACATGCCTTCCTTTAGTTTACACCCACAGGCTCTGGTTCTGTCCTCTGGGGCACACCAGTTATCCTTCTGGAGGGAAGTAAAGGCAGAGATCGGATCCCTTCTTCTTTTTATTCATTTATTTATTGGCTGTGCTGGGTCTTCGTTGCTGTGCTGGGCTTTCTCTACTTGTGGCAAGTGGGGACTACTCTCTAGTTGCTGTGTGTGGGCTTCTCATTGCAGTGGCTTCTTCTCTTGTGAACACAGCCTCTGAGTATGCAGGCTCAGTAGCTGTGGCACATGGACTTAGTTGCCCTATGGCAAGTGAAATCTTCCCAAACCAGGGATGGAACCCATATTCTCTGCTTTGACAGGGCAGATTCTTAACCACTGGACCACCAGGGAAGTCCTGGTCCCTTCTTAAAGCTAAATGTCCCCTATTATCTTGCAAACTTCTTCAGGGCCTGCCCATCCTCCCTAGGCACAATGAAGTTATTTGAATTACAGTTCAAACCTGGTGACCAGTTCTCCTTACCCATATCCTGATGCCACTTCGCTCAGGCTCCTTCTCAGGGTGCGGCCCCCTTCTTATTTAGGAATCTCACATAGAAGTCCTTCTTCTGATTCTTTAGTCCAAGGTGGGGCTTGTTGATCTCCTGAGAAAATAAAGCCTCACTCTAGAGGCACATTGAGCTTGCTGACCCTCACTGAGAGGGAAGTGGTCTGTTAGTGGCTGGATTGTGTCTCCCTCCAACATTTAGGAAATGGCAACCCACTCCAGTATCCTTGTCTGGAAAATCTCATGGACAGAGAAGCCTGGTGGGCTGCAGTCCATGGGGTTGCAAAGAGTCGGCCACGACTGAGCGACTAACATACATCCACCAACATTTATCTGTTGAAGTTCTAACACCCAGTCCCTCAGAGTGTGGCTGTATTTGGAGATGGAACCTTTAAAGAGGTGATTAAGGAAAAATGAGGTCATATGGGTGGGCCCTAACTCAGTAGGACTGTTGTCCTCAAAAGAAGAGATCAGGATGCAGGGGACCATGTGAGGACACAGGGAGAAGATGGGTATTTACAAACCAAAGACAGAAGCATCAGGAGATATCAAGGCTGCTCGTGCCTTGATCTTGAACTTCCAGCCTCCAGAATTGGAGGAAAATACGTTTCTGTGGTTTAAGCCTCCCAGGCTGTCGCAGCCCTGGCTAACAAATGTAGGGTCCTGGTCAGAAGAACCTCCCAGGCTGCTCCTGGTTTTTGCCCTTTCAGAGGGTCAGTCCCTACACAACCTCCACCCTCTGCTAGCTCAGGGTACAGAAAGCAACTTCTGCCTGAAGCAGAAAAAAACTAAACCCCAAAACACGGTTTCAGTTTGCAGCAGGCCTCCCCCCTCCCATAACTTTGACAGCATTTCGTGCTTCTCCAGGAAGTTGAATCCTAATTTTAGTGTCTTGTGATGAATTATCTCCTCCCCCAATCTGGACTGTGGGGTTATTGTCCCAGGTGCCCAAAGTGGCAGTTCTGACTCACCTTTTCATTTCTAATGGAGGGAAAATGGATTTAATAAGGCTACCAGCAGGGACATTCTGGTGAACAGCATGGATTTGGCTATACTCTAGGAATACTTCTAAATGCCCAAGGTCCAGGGGGTGAGGTGATGGTGCCTAAACATCACTCATCACAGTGGACAGTGGCCTGAGGGTCTTGGTGGGGCCTGATCTCCAGAATGAAGGTGGAAGTGGGTAGCTGAGGTGGGTTTTCCAACTCCGGCAGCTGGAAGTCCTCACCCTAGCAGAGTTGCCACACATGGTCTTACGTGCCTTCATGGACAGGGTTTTAGACTCATTATTAGCCACATGCCTGAATCACAATCAAAGTAGAACAAAGTTCACCTCTTTCTCTGGGTTCAGCCAAGATGGCGTCTCAAGGCAGAAACTGATGCTAAAAGTTGAGAAAGGTCAGAGCAGAAAGCAGACACGACTCTCTGGTTGGCTGAGCTAGGTCACCAGGAGCAAACAAGGCGGAGGACAGGAGGTAGGGGTCCATAAGTGAGGGTCCCAAGATGGACCCTTATCTCTGACAGCCTGCTGTTTTCCATGTTTAGTGCTATAGGCCAAAACTTGTTGTCTTGGTTACAGAACCTGTTTTCTCATAGGAGCAAAGGGCAGATGTATTAATGTCTGTTTGTGTCAAATGCAGGAGGTATGAAGGGAGGTAAGGGATTTAAACAGTTGGGGGTGGGAATTTTTGACCTGGATGAGGCAGGGTGATTTACAAGGAGGAGGAGGTGGTCAGAAAGATGCAAGTAGCACGGTGTCTCTATCATTTGCCCCTCTCCGGCTGATGCTCAGCACTGAGCCCACTCTGGGCAGCACTGAGCACTAATGAGTTGGGTTTTCTGAGATTCTGGAGTCTCTGGATTGAGATCCTATACATGCTGAGGCTCCCTGAGCTTATGTTGCTGATGATGTTTTGTGTCTCTTAAGGTTATGATCCCGGGGGAACCTTCTGTGGTGTAAGTCTTAAAATTAAGGCACAATTTGATGGGTTGCCATGATTATCTGGTGAAACTTAGGGGCCTTGAACGGCCCAGCTGCAAGTTTCTTTCTCCACTCTGTTCCCACAGTTAAGGTCCTCTTACCGAAGAACCCTCCCTATCAGGGGGACTGGATGCAGTTCCAACTTATCCCTCAAGTAGTAGGTTTCTGTTCTCTGCCAGATCATGGAATCACTCCAACAAAACAATCACATCCTCTCTTGGGAACCAGGGGTCATCCCACCCTTCTGATACTATAAAACCTGCCTCCCACAGGCTCCCACACAGTCTATTCTCTGTGCTCTGGAGTACAATACCCATGTGGCCTCGTGTGACATGCAGTGTTCTCCTCACCCAGACTCTGAGTATATACCATCAATCTGCCCGTCATATCTACTCAGTGATGGGTGAGCAGATTATTTGGCCATTCCCATAACCCTAGAGCAGAAGTCTCTCCTTCATCAGCAAGGTGAATAGGAGATGATTAAAATAGACTCTCTTCCCAGCCATGCTTGGTGTCTGTCATGTTAGACTCTCTGGAGAATGGAACTGCTGTCTCAGTTTAATTCAATTAGACCTTTGAGTTGCTCAGACCAAATTCCCTTGGGCCAGGTGAGAGGGTCAAGCCTAGGCACCTCCATCCTCCACCTCGGAGGTCATTCTCTGTTCCTTCCTTTGATCCAGTGTATCAGATCCAGCTCCTTAGGAGCTCTGCTAGCAATCCACAAGCCTTTCTCCTCTTTTATCCTTTGAGGCACTGATAAAATAAGACCCCCTGATGAGTGTCTTGGTGTGCCAGCATTCCCATAGTTCAGATGCTTTCTTTTTTTTTTTTTTCAGATGCTTTCTTTCAAGATGAATGAATGAATGAGCAAGAGGGAGAAACAACTCTGTATAATACAGGCTTGATGTTCCCCAGGGGTGTGTATTAGTTAAGATAAAAGGCACGGCTATTTTAACAAAAGACCCCAAATAATGTGACTAAAGAACAGAGAAGCTCGTCTCCCATACAGTAGTCAGACGTGACATCCTAGGTCAGGAGGTAGCTCTGCGCCACAGTTATTCAGGAGCCCAGGCTGATAGCACCCATGCCATCTTCACGTGGCTTCCAAGTCACTTTGATTATAAGCAGGAGGGGTGTTGTTGTTTGGTTGCTCAGTTGTGTGTGACTCTTTGTGATGCTGTGGACTGTAGCCTTGCCAGACTCCTCTGTTCATGGGATTTTCCAGGCAAGGATACTGGAGTGGGTTGCCATTTCCTTCTTCAGAGGAGGATTGAACCTGCATCTCCTGCATTGACAGGCAGATTCTTTACCACTGAGCCAGCGGGGTAGGAGGGGAAAAATATGCAAATCCAGGGCCATCAGTGCCATAAATTCTTAGTAAGCAAGTGAGACAGAAATAGCACATGCCCTGTTCACTCATTCCATCACTGGAATGGGTACTTTGCCATCCTTAGCCTCCTAGGAAGCAGGAAAATGCATTGAAGGGCCATGTCCCAATCACAACAAAAAGGGAACAAAGGGAGGATGGATTTGGGTGGACAGCTAGCAGTCTTAAAAAGCACCTTAATGTAGATGAAAGGGACATAGGACTGGGAATTAGAGGATACTAGTTCAAGTCCTGGCTTCCCTGCTTGTTAGCAATGTGCTCTTGGGCAAACACATTTCCACTGTAGCCTCACGTTCTCCATCTGCGAAATAAAGACCACAATCCTGTTTCCCTCACTGAGTTGTCCAAATGAGATGACATGTAAACTCTTAATTGTTGGCATGCATGAGATATGCTGAAGTCCTTGGTTCTTTCTGGTCTTCACATTCTGTGCCCTGGGGCAGGGGGCTCTTGCCTTGGTATCCTGGTCACCTGTGATGCTCATCTTTACTGTACTGGCTGTTTACTAGGAATGAGAGAATCACTGGGGGTTGAGGAGGGGGTTAACTTCAAGTGCTCAGGACTCTCTAGCCAGCAGCTTCCTCTGGGAGCGCCTGCCTCCACCTACAGGTTTAGGATTTCCTTTCCTCTTCTGGTGAGAAAATGGAAAGAAAGAAAGGAAGATTTGAATATATGTGGTGGAGAAAAACAGGCATCCAACAGGCAAGGATCAGAACTGGGCTTTCAATCTTGGGTCCACTGGCCCATGTCTGGACATTGGGGTTAAGAACTCCTTGGAAAAGCAATGCAAAAGTTTGTGAGTATGGTACATTTTTTTTTTTTATATATTGCTTCCAGGGAAGAGATTCCATAAATTTACTAAAATCTCAAAGGGGTCTCTGATACAGGAAGGCTAAGAGGTTTGTGTGAATGAATGATAGACAATTTCAATCAACACTGTACGAAAAGGACACTGGCCAAGTGGGATATGTTGGAGAAGGCAACTCAGAAGCTGAGGAGACAGGGAACATATTTTCTAAGAAGGACATGTAGGGAGAAGCTGTGCTGTTCAGTTTGGAGGGGAGAGGTTGGGCCACAGCGATAGGACACATGTGGTTGTCAGATAACCATAAGGCAGAAGCTGTTGGTGCTTTTCTCACCTGCTGCTCTCCCTGACACTAGAGGCTCTTGAACTTGCTGATGGCTTCCTAAGGCAAGTTCCCCGCAACTGTCTGAGAGTTTTCTTTGGCTGCTGAAGCTTGCAGAAACACTGGACCGGTTGAAATGCTCCCCTAGGAGCAACACTCAGCCAATGATGCATGGAAATTGGTGGATAGAGCCACAGTTTCCTCACCTCTTGGGTGGGATAACTCTAAAGTATGCTCAGTAACAGCACTGAACAATAGAAATATGTGAGCCATAAATGGGAACCACATAGGTACTTTTATTTTTTGAAAGTATTTATTTATTTACTTGGCTGTGCCAGGCCTTAGTTGCAGCACATGGGATCTTTAGTTGTGTGTTGTGGGATCTAGTTCCCTGACCGGAGTTCGAACCTGGGCCCCCTGCATTGAGAGCATGGAGTGTTAGACGCTGGATCACCGGGGAAGTCCCCACACAAGTACTTTTAAATTAAGGTACACAGAAACAAGTGAAATCAATTTCAATGCTCTATTTTAACCCAGTATGTCAAAATATTGTCATTTCAATTCATAATTGTTTTTGACATATATTACTCTTTTTGGAAAAACCCAGTGTGTACTTCATACTTACTCCACATCTCGATTTGGACTAGCTACACTTGAAGTATTCCATAGCTCCACATAGCTAGTAGCTGCTGTATTGGCCAGCATAGTTCTATATAATCTCCCAGAGGCTTCCCAGAGGGATTAAGCTATAATTGTCCACAGTGGTAACATGCTCAATACCCCCCATATTAGTTTTGTTCCATTCCCTGTCTCAGTTCCCGTTCACCAACTAGGGGTTCCTAAAAGCACCTCCAAAATCAGTGTCTGCTTTGGGGGTTCCCTTCCTAAGACAGGCAGTCATAAGACCAAGGGTGCTCCAGATGATAACATTAGGACCTTTGGGTGAAAGTATCAGGAGCATTTTTGGAGCAGCACTGTGGCTATTCATTCATTCATTCATTCATTCAAAAATATGTGATGCGCTCTTGCTATGTGCCACGAATGGCTGAGGAATGGGTATGACGCTCCCCATCACAGGAGGGGACCAGGAAGGTGCAGACAGACTTCTTGGTGGGGCAGCTCCACAAAGACTTTGTGAATCAGACTAGGATTTTGGTCACGTGCCGTCTGGCATCCTTTGCAGCCTATAGATGCTGCCTTTTGTGATTCATCTGTGCCTCCGTGAAGCTTCTCACGTTGTTAATTGCCTGGCTCCTGTGGCACGTCGCTGCCTAAAGCTGCAAATCAAGGTTTTTGTGACATTTCTTCTCCAGCAGTGACTTGTGATTAGGTTGTTGTTCCTAAAAAAGGTCCATTCCTCATCATCTTTGCAATTTCCCTTTGATTTTCTTGTTTGGCAAATTGCGGTTCTCCAGATAAAGACTGGTTTGGAGTCTACTCACTTTCCCCTTCATTATTCAGCTAGAAAACACACCTAAAACTCCTGTGACTGGAAGGGACCTCAGAGACCATCTGATTCAATGCCTTCGTTTCAGAGATGGGGATACTGAGGGCTGGTAACGGGGGAAATTGTCAGCTCAAATTCACAGGGTAATACAAAGGCTCAGTGGTGGAAAGGAAGTTCCTGGGTCTCTGTAATTTCTTTCCCTAGCCCTTTGCCTCAAACTGGCCCAGCTCATGCTAAAGCGACACCATCTGCATACATCACACTGGCTGGTGTGAGGAGCATGCCCCAGGAAGGAAATGGTTCTTTTCATGGTAGGGAGACTGTTTTTAGTCTTGAATTGTCCTGTGGCTTTTGGGGGTGGTCACAGGATAGTTAGGACCTGAATCAGGATTCTGGGTCCTCCTTGAACAGCTGTGAAACTCTAAATGGGTCTCCTGGTCTCTCTGAGCATCAATTTCCACTTCTAAGTGAAATACCACAATTGTTACATCACTTTGGTGTTAAAGGACAAATAAATCCCTTTTATTGCAGTTGGCCCCTGTTGAACCTGAAGATCCCTTTTATCCCAAGCTGCCCCTTGGTCGTAGTACTTGAGCTTCTCGGACTTTTTCTTAGTCCATTAAATATGTTGGGGTTTTCTGCCCCTGGGCCTTTGTCTGTGCTGTTTTCTCTGCCAACACTGCTCTTCACACCACCATTTCTTCTTTAAAAATACTTATTTATATTTTTGGCTCCAGACATGACTGCACCAGGTCTTAGTTGTGGCAGGCAGGATCTTTAGTTGTAGCATGTGGAATCTATTTCCCTGACCAGGGATCAAGCCCAGGCTCCCTGCATTGGGAACAAGGAGTTTTAGCCACTGGACTACCAGGGAAGTCCCCCTTCTCTTCATTGCTTATTCACTTAATGCCTGGTCATCTTTCAGATCTTAATTCAAGAAAGACACTCTTAGAGACGTCTTCCTGGGCCCCCACACGAGTCTAGGATTCCAGTTACCACGATGTACCTCTTGTTCAGTGCATCTGTCTCACTGTTTCATTACATTCTTATTGGTGTGATTATCTGATTTTTGTCTGCCTCATGCTCTGGACTATGGTGTAAAGGCATCAATTTTGAGCTTGTTATATGACTTAGCTTAGTTAATATTGAATGCTTTTTGCAGGTAAGAAAACTGAAACCTAGAGAAAGGGAAGCAACATCCTCCAAGTCATGTAGAACCGCAGTGAGAGCTGGGATTCCACTCCTGTTAGTCTCATAGATTTGTGAGGACCGAGTACAAGTCCACTGAAAACTGTAAACTGTTGTGTAAAAGATAAGGTTTTAGGGTGTTTTTTTCAAAGGTATGGTCTAGTGGTTCTTCTTTGAACTACCTTCCAAGTCTGAGTTTTTGCCTCATAGGGACCCGTGGATGGCAGTTGACGGCTATGGCCATTTAGGATGAACGTTGGCTGACTTTTTTCCCACAAGGGACCCTTTTGCTCAGACTGCCACATAATCTGAGTTTTTGTGAGTCAGCTCGTCCAGCTGTTTCCTAGCCATTATGTCCTCTGGATCACATGTGAGGCCAGTGGTCACCCAGACTGTAGGAGAACACATTCTTGTTGGAGGTGAGTCAGACTGCCTAAACTAGACCTCACATTTCCAGCCCTCTATCTCTCCATACCCAAACCAGCCTCACTCTCAGCTCTCAGATCAGACATGCTAGTCTAACCAAAACTATTCAAAAAAGTAGAGTGCATTCTACACAAAGGAAATAGCTTGAGCAAAGACATGGAGATATTGGAGAACTTGTTGTCTTGGGGATGATTATGAATGAGCACTTTTAGCTTTCTTCCTGTTTCAACAAGGAAGAATTCTAGCCTACTTATTCAGTTCCTGGGCTCACCTTTGTTGTATAGAATACAGGTGAAGTATGAAATGGAGAGAAAGCACTAAAGCTGTCAGAGATTAAGCTGATTTACCCAATGAAGTCCTGGGGAATGCTGCAGTCCATGGGGTCTCAAAGAGTCGGACACAACTGAGCCACTGAACCGAACTGACCCAGTGAAGAACTAATGTGCAAACATATGGAGAAGGTGAGAAACAGAAAAGCCTCAAGGTCTGGAGGTTAAAAGTGAGTGAAAGAGAGAGAGATTTTTAGGAAAATGATATGCATGGGATGTTGAACGCAACAGTGATAGGGAAGTTTTAAAGACATTTGTTGAATGTTAACAATGGATATACTTTTCCCTTTGAAATTCTCTTGGACGATGAGCAAATATATGAAGTGTTTTAAATTACTTTTTGGGTGCTGGACTGTTTCTTTCAATATAACACTGTGTTATATTGTGGGATGGACGACATAGTCCGCATCCATACTGGGGTGACATGATGTCTGCGATTGAACTTGTCGGCAGTGAGTGTCAGTATCGTTAGCGGTCATCAGGGTGGAGAACACCAACATGTGAAGCTGTAAAGGACGATGAGAGTCTTCAGAGTAGTGCTAAGCCTATTCATATTTCCTAGGTTACCCGTGTCCTGCTGCTGCATTCTTCACCAAGGAAATGTGTGTGGGAGTAATGGTAATAATATTTGCTCATGTTTACCACGCACTTACCACACGCCTGGAAGATTTCCAAGAGTTCTATCTGTATTATTTCCAGATGAAGTACATATTATTATCATCCTTATTTTGTAGATGAAGGAATTGAGGCATGGAAAGTCTAAGTGATTTACCCAAAGTTACTCCACTTGGAAGTGGTAGAGCCTATATTTGAATCCAGGTAGTCTGACCCTTAATTATCATAAGAATCAAAACAATTGTTTTTAAAGGGAAAAATGACTTTGGCAATCTCTGCAAGGTTTTTCATCTCCCTTTTTCCTTTTTCTTCCTCTCCTCTCACCTCTGTCTTTTGTGAGGAACTTATCATAGCATTATGTGAATATATTGGATTTATAATATAGTTTACAGAGGCAACAGTTTTAGTTAAATAAAATTGGTTTCTGTTTCAAAATGTCATGTTTCTCATTTTCTCTCAGCATCTCGGGCTTTTTTCAAGATCCCCTCAGCTCCTAAGTCATTCAGAAGCATGCCTCACAATTAGAATGCTAGAAGTCCTCACCAGCCAATTTGAAATTTGTGATTTGTTCAAAAGGACGCTCAAAATAAACCCAGGAGTTGATTTTGATGGAGAGGAATGAGTGGGAGCTAGAGGGGAGAGGAAAAGAAGCAAATGTGAAGCAGTTTGACATCCCCAGGGATGAGGGGCTCCATTTATCCATCATGAACCATCCTCCCACCTGTTTATCTGTCCTTCCAATGTATAGACATCCTCATCCATCATCTACCCATTTGGTTATCCACCCAAATCCTTGTACAACCTCCATCCATCTACCTTAGACATTTTCCTTTCTCTAATATCTCAGTGAAGTGAGGAATTTCTCAGGAATAATTCTGAAATGGTTAATTTATTACCATTTATTGAACATCTTACCTTCTAGATACCTAGAATTGCCCTAGAAAATTTGTTAATATCTACAACCGAAATTCCCAAGAACCCTAAAGAAGTGAGGCTCAGAAGAGTTAAATATCCCCCTCTCAATATCACATAGTTAATAAGAAGCAAATGGAAACAGAGAAGATAGAGGGAGAGGGTTGGGAACTGGACAGGGTTTGCCCCTGACATGAGCTTGATTCTGGGAGAATTGACCTAGAGAAGATGGGGACATAGGAATTTCAGTCAAGTGGAGCTAACTGCTAGTGTCCAGAGATGTATCAGTCAGTTATTGCTGCATAACAAACTGTCCCCAAATTCTCACTCCTATCATCTAGGGAATTTCAAGGTTTTAGAGGTTACCCTCACAGGTGCTGGGAACAAAGTTGAGGCCTCTCTTTGGGCAAGACTAAATTTTTACTACCCAAAATTAAAGTTTGAGAAGTGTTGATTTAGGAAGAAGGATGGAAGAGAGGTAGAGTCTTGTTTTTAAAAACCCTTAAAACTTTTTTTAATTTTTATTTATTTGGCTGCAGTGTGTCTTAGTCGCAGCACACAAACTCTTAGTTGTGACGTGTGTGATCTAGTTCCCTGACCAGGGATTGAACCCAGGCTTCTTGCACTGGAAACATGGAGTCTTAGCCAGTGGACCACCAGGGAAGTCCTAAGGAATCTTATTGTTTTGATCCTCCAGTACCTTTCCCACTGGTAAGCTCAGAACAGATGGTGCATTAGTAGGTTCTTCATCTTCATCATTATTAAATTTCTTCCTTCCTTTTCTTCATATGGACCTCTGTTCAAGTGTAAACTTTTTAAATGCATAACAAGTACATAGGCTTCCAAAGGAAACCAATTATTTTGAAATATAGTTATCCAAGTGTTAAGAAAAATATTTGTGAAATTGTGATCTATGTACTTTATTAACACTTTAACTATCAACAGTGGAGAGTTTACTAAATAAATATAATTTCAAAGTAGTGCTGAATGTAAATATTTCAAAATATTTGAAATATGTCACAGTTGTTAGGCAGTATGAAAATATCCATGGGTTTAACAGGTGAAAGCCCAGGTCCTCCTAATATCACTGTGCTTTGTTTTCTATATTCATAATGGAAGAAAATGACAAATTTTAATCAGAGGTTGGTGAATAAAAGATGTAACTTTTTCCTGCCTGACTTCATAGATCACTGAATTCTATCCGCTGACCTGCAGAACCCAGGTTAAGAAGCCCTGCTTTGAAATCTTGCATGATATGTGCTTATTTTTAATTGGATTTTGAGTGAAAATTTGATTTGTTTTGAGAAAATTTTGAGAAGTTTGCAAGAGTCATTGAGATAATTGGAGGCACCCTGGAGTTGAACAGAATTTGGCCTGGGAACTTGGTGCACTGGTACCTGATGGATTTATAGATAAGTGGGAGTGGAGCCGTTTATGGCCTGTAATCCTCCCATCTGGAAAAGCTACAGTGTGCAACATGGCTCAAAGGTGGGCTTGGCTTATCCCATTATCAGTAATGACATTCAGATTTATTCTACCCAAAAGCACTGGCCCAAGGCCAGGGTGAGGATGGAAGAAAAATAAATGAAAAATTTTAATAAAAGCAACTGTGCATAGCCTTTGAAAAGTCCATTTGCAACCACCTAGCATCGACTGATCCCTCTAAATAAAGCCACAGTTTCCTCACTCTTCAGGACCAAAAAATTTGAATGAGACCCAAGAGCAAGAGTGATGTTTTTTCAAAAAGGCATTTCCAGCAAGGCCTACAAAGATTTTGATTATGTTCATCATTTTGTGCATAATTTTTACTGGCACTATTAAACCTTCCACTCACAGAAAGGTTTTCCCCTGTGTTCTCTTTTTAGGACTATGAAGGCAGACGTTGACTGTTGGCTGTATGCCAATACTCTTGTCAGACAAGAGCATTTCCTCAGAAATTCAAGGGCCAGACCCTTTTTATATTTCTATGTGACTGGCACCAGTGCCTGTTCCCCAGCTTCCAACCAGAGACAAACAGGTTCTCAGCTTGGATCCCCTTTGGGATCAAGTTTCGATGAAAGCCTTGTGGTGGGGTTGGGGGCAGATTCTTACCTGGATCTTTTTAACTGTTACACGTTTGACAATGCAAAAGTTGACAATGCAGCTTTGCTGGGCTTAGACTGACCTGATGCTTCAAAGTCTGTCTGACAGGCCTGCAAACTAAGATCTGAGTCATGCAATCTTCCTGAAAACCCAGGGAATGAAAACTGGGAGCCCTCTGAAGCACACTGTCATGGTGGAGAGCTGAGCCCTCACACGGAGCCACAGGAATCTATATTATTGGCACTGGAGGCAGAAGTGAAAGGCACATGTTCCCCTTTGAAGATTGGGTTGCTCCTTAAAGGCACTGTGTCCAAGATGGAAGTCAAGGTGTCTCTCTCACCTGATCCCCTCCCAGGAAGTAGTGATGTCCATGTCTTAGATGTGATCTTCCTCCTCAATCCTCATATCTATTCCATCAGCACATCCTACTAATTTCATTTCCTAGTTACCTTTGAAATCTATCCATGTTTCTCTATTTTCAGTTCCATCTCTCTAGTCCCAGCCACCAACATCCTTCTCCAAGAGTTTAAGATTCAGACGACAGCAATGGAGTCATCATCAATCTGCATGTCTCACTCGGCACAGTCACATTGATTTTCCTGTGAACCTTTATAAGCAAAGGAGAGAAAATATATTACTTGAGTATCCACTATATTTTAATTATTTAATTAATCAATTCATTTAATAAATATTTATTGAATGTCCATGAATGTCCTATAGCTTGGTTTTAAGCCTGGCAGACTGGGATGTGTGGTTGCCTTATCCCTGGTGCCATGCAGTGTTCACCTGGAACTATTTCAAAGTTAAGTGTCTCTGTTCTCATAAACAATGATCACTGGGGTTTCCATAGACAGAAAAACCTGTATCAAATTTACCTGTTTTACTTTTTTATTGTAATGATGGAATATTTCAAACAGAACAAAGAATTTGGAAATAAAGCCAAATACCCACCATCCAAAAATAACATATGTGAACATTTAATCATATTTTCTCATAAAACCTCTCTTTTTGCTTTTGTAAATTTTAAAAATTAACATAAGTGATATCATGCTATAAATATTCTGCAACTTGCTTTTTAAAATTCAAGCATTATGTTTTATAAATTTATCCATACTGATAATACAGGTCAAGTACATTCATCTTTTTAAAAAAATCTTATTTATTTATTTACTTATTTGACTGTGCTGGGTGTTACTTTCAGCACTTGGAATCTTTAGTTGAGGCATGCAGAATCTCTTAATTGTGGCATGTGGGATCTAGTTCCCTGACCTGGGATTGAACCTGGGCCTCATGCATGGGGAGTGTGGAATCTTGGCATCAGTATTAGCCAGGGAAGTCCCAAGTATGTTCATTTAACTACTATATAGTATTCCATCCTATGAATTCATCACCATTTGCCTCTGTGTTTCTCTATTGAGGGATATTGAAGTTGCTGATACTTATTTTTTTACTATCCTGATGACAAATGATGCTGCAATAAACACCTCTATACATCTATCCTTGAGCATGTACCTGGGATATCTTTATATCTTCAGTCTTTAGCAGATATTAACATAGGACTTTTTAAAAAATGTTTATTTATTTGGCTTCTCTGGGTCTTAGTTGCAGCATGTGGGATCTTACATTGCAGCATGTGAACTCTTGGTTGCAGCATGTGGGATCTAATTCCCTGACCAGGGATTGAACCTGGGCCCCCAGCCTGGGGAGCACAGAGTCTTAGCCACTGGACCACCAGGGAAGTCCCTAACATATGACTCTTTAAAAGAGATTATTTCATGATGTCTGGACTTCCCTAATAGCTCAGTTGGTAAAGAATCCACCTGCAATGCAGGAGACCCCGGTTTGAGTCCTGGATTAGGAAGATCTGCTGGAGAAAGGACAGGCCACCCACTCCAGTATTCTTGGGCTTCCCTTATGGCTCAGCTGGTAAAGAATCTGCCTGCAATGTGGGAGACCTGGGTTCGAACCCTGGGTTGGGAAGATCCCCTAGAGAAGGGAAAGGCTACCCACTCCAGTATTCTGGCCTAGACAATTCCATGGACTATACAGTCCATGGGGTCACAAAGAGGCAGACACGACTGAGCAACTTTCACTTTCACTTTCATTTCATGATGTGGCGGGGAAGTCCTACAGTTAGGAGTCAGGTGAGCCAGTTCTAGTTTAATTCTGGCACCAGTTGACAATGTGACCTCTGGCTTCTCCTTGTTTGGCCTGAGTTTCCCTATCTTTAGGATGAAGGTATGGACTAGCAAATTTCTACACTTCCTTTTTGCTGAGCTGATTAAAAATTTGTTTCACAGAAAGATCTCTTTTGGAAATAAATCTCCCAGAGGAATGCTTTCTGTAAGTCCTAGAGAAGGGTTTATTGTGGAAGGCAGTTGACACTTTTTGAGCTCCTAACAACTGAAGTTGATGCTTCAGTTTTTCATTTATTTGGCTTAGGGAGATTAAATGGCTTGCCCAAGACCACAGCACTAGAAAGTATCAGAATTGGGATTTGAACCTTTGTCTGAGGGATGGTGGCTCAGGCAGTAAAGTGTTTGCCTACAATGCGGGAGACCCGGGTTCAATCCTTGGGTTGGGAAGATCTCCTGGAGAAGGAAATGGCAACCCACTCTAGTATTCTTGCCTGGAAAATCCCATGGACAGAGGAGCCTGGTAGGCTACAGTCCATGTGGTCGTAAAGAGTTGGACACGACTGAGTGACTTCACTTTTCCCTGAGGGATTTCAGAGCCTGAGTTATGTTAACCATATAAACTGCTCTTGCTTTTCCACAGAGCAGTTCTTTCCTAACACCCTTCTGTGTTGTTGAAATGGCATTCTCCATGGGCATCTCAATGAACACAAGGAGCCTCTATCCTGGGCTCTGCCGCAGGAATGCAGAGCTGAACCTTTTAAACATGAGAAGGTACTAAGGAAGATCCCTCTGGAAAAAAAAAAATCCCTCTGAAGGAAAGATAGGGAACAAATGGCACTGAATGAATCAGAAGCTGAGGACATCGTAAAAGTAAACTCTGAAGGCATTTATCGTCTGACCATAGCTAATGAACCAGTGAGGAATCGGCATCAATAAGAAGCAAATTAAACACCAGCTCCAGTTAATTAGTAAGCACAGCTGCCTGCTTTCCTACATTCAATTTCAGACTCACATTATGAATTGCCTCCCTGGAGAAACCAGCCCCCTCCTCCCCCAAAAAGCCTTGATCCAATAAACTAACTTTTAATAGAGCAGCATCTTTCAATCGAAGGATGGCTACTTATCTCTGGGTCCTAGCTCTATGGTGACACAAATTCTCTGAGCTGCCCAATCTCACTCAAGGTTAGTAATTAAGGCATAATTGAAATGAAATTAATTGCAATAAATGTGTAATTAGCACAGCCATTGATTAAGGGCATTTGAAATGCGGTCTGTGCATGAGACATTGATTGTCATGCTTTTTTTTTTTATAAGTGTAATTGCAATGATATCTTTTGTTACTCCAGAAGGTCTTTTTTGGGTAATGAATCTCCATGTGAAGGATTGGCCTTGAAGCCATCTAACTTCATGAAATTCAGAGGTATAAAGAGAATATTTCTGGCTCCAGCTATGTGAGGTATGGACTCTTTTGCCCAGATTTCATGTAGAGTCTGTTTTAGGGTGGCCCCCTAACCGATAGGCATCTTTGTTCAAATTAGAAAAGACACTCCTTCCTTTGGGCAGTCTCAGCTCATGCCAGGCGCACAATTTGGTCAGTGGAGTGTGGGTTGGATTCCAACCCACACTGTTCCATTCAGCTGAGCACCTTTGTGTGATGAACTCTTGTATCCATACACAGCAAACTTGGTATCCTTCTCCATGTAGAGGGAGGTGACAGAAAGGCAGAGCCGGACATTTGGGGTTGAAATTTAACTCAGGAACAAAGCCTGTAGATCCTGGATACTCCCTCCCCACCAGCCACCTTGATTGGGTGGATGTTATGCAGAAATTATAATCTGGAATGTTGAGACTTTAGCAGTAGCCAAGAGGGAAGACAGTGAGGCTGGGCTAGATGTGGCTTGGTGAGGTGGGGTGTAAAATGGCTGTAGGACCAAATGGTGGGTAGATGGTAGAGGTGGGGGGACAGACCATGGTCCTACCACACTATGAAGGAGGTATAGTGACCCCAGGACAATCAGGCAGGTGACCTTATATAAGGGTCAGGTATGGTGGTGGAGGGGTGGTTGGCAGAACCTTCCAGGTGAGCTTGTGGGTAGCGGGGATAGGTTTCTCTGGGGTCCCACATGGAGTCTGGGGCAGGGAGGTCCAGCTCTGAGTCAGTGGAGAGGATTTAGTATGTCAGGGCAGCGCCATCCAGTCCAGGCCCTTGGACAGGGCTGAGCCCCAGGCTGGATGACAAGGTGCTGAAGGTCATGTCTGATACTTCGTGACAATGTTCCTCAGTTTTCTGGCTGTTCCTGATTGTTCTCAAGACCTTCCCTCTGTGAGTATCTGCTCCTCATACTTAGAAGTTTATTCATTCATCTGCTCATTTATTTTTTCATTCATTCACTCAGTGACTATTTAAGAGCGCTTTGTGTGCATGTGCTATACTAGCTGCAAGAAATACAATGATGACCTTGTTCCTGCCCTCATGGAGTTTAAGTTTGAATCAGACAGACAGGCTTTGAATAATTTCTCAGGCTTCTGTATTCCTTTAATGACAAGGTGGGACAAGTGCTCTGCACCTTCTGTTTGTCTCTCCCGGTCCACCTTCCTCCCTCCTCCACTGTTCTCTGTGCCCTGGGGGATGACCTCTGAGGACTGCACTGAGTAGCTCTTCTATTCTCTGTCTTCAGGTTGGACAGAACCAATGGGGAGCCCGGCTGCAGATCAGGAGGAGGGAGGGAAATGCAGTCGGGGTATTTATTCCCCCAGATCACTGATGGTAGACTGTGTCCTTACTGAAGGCCATAGCACTACTCCACCCAGCTCTCAGGTTCTGGACAGCTTCACCCCCACTGGGCCTCTGGCTGGGCTGTTCACCGTGCCTGCTGTTTCTAGTCCAGAGCACCGCATGAGCCTTTGTGTAAAATGATCCCTCTTTACAACTGCCCTCAGCTACTCAGCTTGGCTGTGCTGTGTGTTTCCTCTGGGGACAGAATGGGGTCACAGAAGTAGAGGGGATGACAGGGAGCACCAAGTTGATCTGGGGTGTGTGTGCATGTATGCATGTGTGTGCACAGGTGTGTGCATATGTGTGCATGCATGTGCGTGTGCAGGTATGTGTGTGCACGTATGTGTGTACAGGTATGTGTGTGTGAAGTAATGCTTTTTTGTGGTTAAAGCTGAGATCCGAAGGATGAGTAAGGGTTAAACTGGCGTCTGAAAGTGAGAGAAAAGAGAAATTTCCCTGTAGAGGAAAGGCCAGTAGAGAGGGCCTGGGGTGGGAGGAGACAGTGAAATGTCCTTGGGGCCTGGGAGGAGGCTGAATCCCTGCTGGCGTTCGCTGTTTCCTCTGGCCCAAAGCAGGAGCAGCTCTGGTCCCTGAAGCTTGCAGTAGTGTTCAGCATGGTCATACTCCCTCCGTGGGGCCTGGTCCAAGGCCCTCTGATGGCCTGGAGGCCCTTCAGCCATTTCCTCCTGTTAGTGAGTCTCCTTTTCTTCAAGTCCACATGTATCTTTTAGCATGCTTCTTGAACAGGAGCTGAACGCTGGACATAAAGAGCAGTAGCTTCCTGTGGTTAACCTCTTGGGACCATACTTACTTAGGTGTGATCCTACCTACTCTGGACCTGCTGCAAGGGAGTTACCACTTGGAGTCTCATTTTCTCACCTGTAAAATGGGGCTCATGAAACCTGATTGGATGAAGCACCTCTCAGCTTCCTCTCTCCACTCCCAGCCCCTTTGCTCAGGACTTCAGAGCCCTATTTCCTCTTGGCTGACTGTGGGAACAATCTCCCAGCTGGTTGCTTTGTTTCCCACCTTCAGTTTTGATCCCATCTGATCCACTCTTCCATTTTTCAGCTAGGTTGCTCATTCTGAAATGTCAATTTGACCTCATAATGCCCCTAACTGTGAGTAATTCATAACTCTAACAGTGACTCCCCAGGGCTCCCAGCCATGGGAACTCAGATACACTTGGAAAGTTTCCAGAAGTCATGTACAGATGTGAGAGTTGGACCATAAAGAAGGGCTGAGCGCCAAAGAATTGATGTTTTTGAGCTGTGGTGTTGGAGAAGACTTGAGAGTCCCTTGGACAGCAAGGAGATCAAACCAGTCATCCTAAAGGAGATCAACCCCGAATATTCATTGGAAGGACTGATGCTGAAGCTGAAACTCGAATACTTTGACCATCTGATGTGAAGAGCCAACTCATTGGAAAAGTCCCTGACGCTGGGTCTTTTGGATTGAAGACAGGAGAAGTGGGTTACAGAGGATGAGATGGTTGAATGGCATCACTGACTCAATGGAAATGAGCTTGAGCAAACTCCAGGAGACAGTAAAGAACAGGGAAATCTGGCATGCTGTAGTCCATGGGGTCACAAAGCGTCGGACACAACTTAGCAACTGAACAACAACAACAAAACCACACAGGGCTTCCCTGGTGACTCAGCAGTAAAGAATCCACTTGCCAATGGGGGAGATGTGGGTTTGATCCCTGGGTGGGGAAGATCCCCTGGAAAAGGAAATGGCAATCCACTCTAGTATTCTTGCTTGGAAAATCCCATGGAGAGAGGAACCTGGTGGGCTACAGTCCATGAGGTTGCAAAAGAGTCAGATACAACATAGCGACTAAACAACAACAAATGCACGTAGCATAGAACTTATCGTCTTAACCATTGTTGATGTTAATTAAATTCACATTGTTGAGCAACAAATCTCCAGAAATTTTTCATCTTGCAAAATTGAAACTCTATGTCCATTAAATAATAACTCCCCACTACCCCTCCCCAGGCTCCTTGTAACCATCATTCTTTCTATCTCAATGGTTTTGACCATTCTAGGTACTTCATATAAGTGGGATCATATAGCATTTGTCTTTTTGTGACCGGCTTATTTTGCTTAGTATAATGTTCTTAAGGTTCATCCATGTTGTAACATGTGTAAGAATTTACTTTCTTTTTAAGGCTGAATAATATTCCATTGGGTGTATAGACCACATTTTCTTTATCCATTCATCCATCAGTGGATACTTGGGTTGCTTCTGTCTCTTGGTTGTTGTGAGTAATGATGCTATGAATGTGTGTGTGTGTGTGTGTGTGTATAAATACCTCTTTGAGACCCTGCTTTCAATAATTTTGGATACATACCCTAAAGTGGGATTGCTAGGTCATGTGATAGTTTTGCTTTTAATTTTTTCAGGGACCACCATACTGTTGGAAATGTTCGGAGAAGTATAGAAGCCTAGGTTCTACCCTGGGAGATGCTGACTCCATAGGTCTGGAGGCGAGGTAGAAGAGCTGAGCATCTCCCCTTTCACCTCCTCCGCAAGCCCCTCCCACACTCCTGGTGACTCTACAGAATTGAGTCTAAATTCCTGAGCCTGGCACACAAATGCCTTGATGACCTCCCTCCACTCTGCCTCTCCAGCTTTCTCCTCTCCACCGTACCCCTCACCACACTTGTGCTTGAAAAATAACCATCTGCTTGTTTCCTAGGTCTTTCACACTTCCAGGCTTTTGCACATGCTCTATCTCCCATCTACAGCTCCCTACCCCTCTCTTCTGTGTCTAGAAAATCTCAGTTTAAACTGGCAAAATGCAGCTCAGATATTGGTCACCCCCATATGGAAAGCCCTTCTCTTCCTGGTCTTGACTCCTCTTGGCCAGAAGTCAATCTGAGTCCCACTGAAGAAGGAGAAGAACTATCCTGGTCTCTCTCAGGTCCACATAAGGAACCATTTCTTTATCCTCATCAGCAGATTTTGAACAAAGTTTAACTGCACACATGTCATGGTTTCCATGGTTACCGTAAAGGCATTCTAAATGTAGATGATTATATAACCAGCTGGGATGACTCTTTTGGGGAAAAGAAAAGTTTTGACCCTCCACTTGCAGTGAATGACTCGCTGACTCAAGGACTGTGGGTGGTGACTGTGCATGGGGTCACTGAAAAATAATGCATTTGGACTGCAAGCAGCAGTAAGACTTGCCTTCAAAGAGCGAGTACCCCCATGGCACCATCCAGAACACAGCTCTCATTCTGCATATGGGAGAGCTGAGGTCACTGAAGTGACTTTCCCTAGTTCTACAGAGAACTGGAGCATGAGCCAGGACTAGCTTCAGGTCACCAGGGGTAGCAAGCCATGGGGGAAAGGAGCCCTGAATTTGACGTGGGACTACTTAAACATGAACCTTGGCTCTTGGAGCCTCAGCTTTTAAACTTGTGTTATTATTTGTATTAGTATTAGTCAGTGTAATCAATGCTGTTTTCTGTAACAAAGAAGTAAAAATCTCAGTGACCTTTTCAACAATAAAATTTTCATTTTTTTGTGTATGAGATAGTGCAACTGGGCATTTGATGGATAACCTTCCATGTGGTGACTTGGCAGTCCAGGCTCCTTTCACTGCTTGGCTCTGCCATCTCCGAGGATCATGAAGAGCAGATGGCAAAAGGCCTCCTTCTGCTAGGTGGACACATATGATAACAAGCATGGTGGGTTCATAGGAAGGAACATGGGAAAAAGCTGTCTTCTTGCTAGGAACATCTGCTTGTATTGCTTTAGCAACAGCCTAAAAGGTTGAAGTTTCCTTGAAATCAAAGAATTGATCTCCATCTGGGTCACCTATGAAAGCCTTCCACTTCCACATGGCTCCTTCCTCAGCCACCATGTTGGAATTTACCTTTCAGGGAGGCCAAAAGATAAAGACCAGAAACTTTAAAGTCATGCAGATTTGAGTTTTATCTTTGTTCCCATGTCTTACTAGCCATGGGATCTTGGGCAAGTCATTTACCTTCTCAGAGTTTCTTTACTGAAAAAGGGGATAATTAATAAAGACGGGAAGATGAAATTGGCTATATATAGAACAGTGCTTGCCCGTAGTTGGTGCTCAACAAACATGCTCTTTATTACTTTCCTGGTCTGATTTTTAGAACCTGGAACCTAATGGCCCCTCAAAACTGTGACCACTTCTTCCTTTGTACAGTGTTTTCACCTCCTGTATCTTTGCCTCTTTTTATCCTTGTCCTGCTAGATGTGCCTGGGGTGTATTTCACAAGCAAGTCTCCACCTTCTTAGTATTTCCCTACCACTCCTAGCTCTGGACCTATTCTAGAATGCTGTCAACCCCAACAGGCCACAGTCGGATAGGTTGGTGGATAGCTTTTGGGAACCACGGGGCCAAACCATGCAGTTTGTTGGAGGCCTTGAGGTGATAGTATTTTACTCTAAATGCAATGGAAAATCAATAAAGGATGTTACAAGATGAGAGAAGAGTGACTTAAGTGATGTTTTAAAAGAGATGCTCTTTTTTCTTCTGCTCAGTTGGGGAATGAATTGTAGAGTTATGAGACTAAGCAGGAAGACTTGTTAAAATGGGAGTAGTTGGGATGGAGAGAAATGGAGAGACTTAAGAGATTTTCAGGAGGACTAGAGTTCGATCTCTGGTCAGGGGTCTCAGATCTCACATGCCAAGTAGTATGGCCAAAAAATTAAAATAAAATAAAAAGTCTTGATGACTGGGAAGTTCTCCCAGAACAGAAGGGCTGAAAGTGATCAGAAGGAGGGAGAAGAACATTCAGGAGATTTGAAATATAGAACATTGTTCTCAGCAAATATAGAGCACTGTTCTCAGCAAAAGAAAACAATAGTACCAGTGCTTATTGTAGAAGCAGCAGTACCTGAAGGCGTAGCTACAGAAAAGTTGACTGAGCTAAAGAAAGACTGGAATCTACAGATGGAAAGTCTTCCCATATAATAAATAAGGAAAAGGAACCATCACATAGTCCCTGCCAGGGAAGATTTAACGTCTCAAGGATGAAGGAACAATCCTATGAGTATACTTGAAGGTAAACATTTTTAAAAGAAAGGGAGAAAAATCAGACCAACATGACAGCAGATTTCTCCACAACATTTGATAGAGAAGAAGAAAAGAAACAGAGTCAAACCTTTGAAGGAAAATTACCCTCAAATTCTATGCCAAAGCAAGAAGTCATGCATGTTGGAAGACAAAGTAAAAACATCCACAAGTTTTTTTGTGGGAAATTCCATGGGCAGAGAAGACTGGCCAGCTACAGTCTATGGGGTCGCACAGAGTCGAACATGACTGACCGACTGAGTACACCTGCAAATGTCATAAACAGTCCTAGAAAGAATAGAAATAACAGTGAATGGTTAGTGAGCACTTCCTATATGCTTGGTTTTGAATGTTTTACTCAATTCTCATATCTTTATAAGGTGGGCTGTTAGAACCTATTTAAAAAAAAAACAAGGAAGTGGAATACAGAGAGATGAAGTAATTTCCCCAAGGTTACACACACACACACACACACACACGAATCTAGGAAATCTGACTCCAGAGCTTGCATGATTATACTCCTTCCTAACCAAATGGGAAGAAGAGGGTAATAAAAATAAAAAATAAATACAAGTAAATCTTACAAACCTATATAAACAAAAATTTGTATAGGAGAACTTTCAGGTGGAATTTCAAGCTGGATACCTTCCTACAACAAACATAAAAATTGTGAAAGGAAAAAACATAAAAAAATTTGTATTATTTGACCAAGAAGTTCTGCTTCTATAAGCATTCCTAAGAAATAATCAGTAATATACCTACAGGTTTATGTATAAGGATTCTTGACTTTGAAAAATTAATTAATTTATTTTTGACTGCTCTGGGTCTTCATTGCTGGGTGAGGATTTTCTCTACTTGCAGTGAGCAGGGGCTATTCTTCAGTTGTGGTTCATGGGCTTCCATTTTATATACATATATATAAAGCAAACTTTTTGGCCAACCCAATATATTTAATTGTATTCTTTTTCAGATTCTTTTCCATTATAGGTTATTGCAAGATATCAAATATAGTTCCCTGTGCTATACAGTAGGTCCTTTTTGTTTATTTTATATATAGTAGTTTGTATCTGCTAATCCAAAACTCCTAATTTATGCCTCCTACACCTTTTCCCTTAGGTAACTATTTTCTATACATGTGAGTCCATTTCTGTTTTGAAAATAAGTTCATTTGTATCATTTTTGAAGATTCCACATATAATTGATATCATACACTATTTGTCTTTGTCTGACTTACTTCATTCAGTATGACAATCTCTAAGTTCATCTATGTATCCATCTTTTTTATGGATGAGTAGTATTCCATTGTATATATATAATAGATATATTACATCTTCTTTATCCATGCATCTGTTAATGGACATTTAGGTTGCTGGGAAATGTAGTTTTAAAAATATCATGAACAATCTTACAAGGTTTTGGTGGATTCTGTAACCAAAGGGAGAGTAGGAGAGTGAATGAAAGTGAAAGTTGCTCAGTTGTGACCAACTCTTTGTGACCCCTACGGACTGTAGCCTGCCAGGCTCCTCTGTCCATGGAATTCTCCAGACCAGGATACTGGAGTGGGTAACTGTTCCCTTCTTCAGGGGAATCTTCTCAACCCAGGGATTGAACTCAGATCTCCCCCATTGCAGGCGGATTCTTTACCATCTGAGCCCTGTCAGGGAAGCCCAAGAATACTGCAGTGGGTAGCCTATCCCTTCTCCAGAGGATCTTCCCCATCCAGGAATCAAACCACGGTCTCTTGCATTGCAGGCAGATTCTTTACCAGCTAAGTTACTCTTTGTGACTGTGTGGACTGTAGCCCGCCAGGCTTCTCTGTCCATGGGGATTCTCCAGGCAAGAATGCTAGAGTGGGTTGCCATGCTCTCCTCCAGGGGATCTTCCCAACCCAGGATCAAACCCAGGTCTCCCACATCTCAGGCAGATTCTTTACTGTCTGAGCCACCAGGGAAGCCTGGGAGAGTGAATACTAGAAAACAAATAGCACTCTGACTCGGTGCAGAACAAATCTTACTTCATATCAGGTGGAAAAAGTAGGAAAAAAAACAGAATCAATTTTACACATCTATGAGAACCTATGGGCCTCCCAGGCGGCTCAGTAGTAAAGAATACACTTGCCAAAGCTGGAGACTCCAGTTCAATCCCTGGGTTGGGATGATCCCTTGGAGGAGGACATGGCAACCCACTCCAGTATTCTCACCTGGAAAATCCCACGGACAGAGGAGCCTGGCTATGGTCCACGGGGTCACAAAAGAGTTGGACAGGACTTAGCGACTAAACAACAATAAAAGCGTGTAGCTATAATTCTTTTTTTTTTCTCCTGTATAAATAGTGGTGTTCTTTAAGAGTTGGGGTTGGGGGTGATTTAAATTTTCTTCTTTGTGCTTTTTTTTGTGTTTTCCCAATTTTCTACAAATTAACGTTTATTTCCCCCTATAATCAGAAAAGTTCACCGTATATTCATTAAAAGAGGATTTAATTTAGGAGAGAGAGCCGTGTGTGTAGTGTGACTGCAGCTGCCTCTCCTTTCTTCTCTGATTTCCCTCTGCTGGGCTTCTTTTGTTGGTGGATCTCTCATCTCTCACACAAAGGGATGACACTGTCTTTTCTATGTCTCAGATATGAAGCCCCAGAAGGAGTTGTCAGTGAGCTTATTTTGGTGAGAGGCAGGACGTTTTCTACCAGGAATACAAGCCAGCCTCAAGCATGGCCTCTCCTCCAAGGGGATAATTAAGAGCAGTTCTCTTGTTCTTCCAGGAATGAGGGGCTCTTGCACTGACATGGGGAGAGAGGGACTGTTCAGAAAAGGATGCTGGAGGTTGGGGCAGGAACCAGGAAACAGGACAGGCTTTAAAACGACTTCGATTCCCAGTCCTTCTGCTTCTTGAAGAAGGAGACAGGGAGGGGTTCAAGCAAGACCTGCTTCACCCTAGGGTCTGACCTCTTACTGATCTTCCCCAGGGGAGGGACAGTCTTTTTTTCTTTCAGTTTTATTGAGATATAATCGCCATACAGCACTGCATACATTTAAGGAGTACAGCATGACTTGACTGTTACATATATTACAAAATGATAACCACAATAACTTAACATCCATCATCTCACATAGATACAAAAAAAAAAAAAAAGAAAAAAATGGATTTTTTTCCTTGTGATAAGAACTTTTAGGACTTACTCTCTTCGCAATGTTCAAATATACCATAGAGCAGCATTAACTACAGTCATCATGCTGTATGCTATATTCCCAGTGCTCATTTATTTTACAAGTAGAAATGTTCACCTTTTGACCACCTTCATTCAGTTCCCCCAACCCCCACCTCTCTCCTCTGGTGACCGCAAATCTGATCTGTTTTAATGATGTTGGGTTCCACCCCTCCTTTTTTTAGATTCCACATGTAAGTGAAATCTTGTAGTATCTGTCTTTCTTTGCCTGACACATAATGCCCTCAAGGTCCATCCGTGTTACAAACAGCAGGATTTCCTTTCATACAGCTGAATCGTATTTTGCTGTACATACGTGCCACATTTTCTTTATGCATTCATCTATCAGTAGGAACTTAATGTTGTTCCCGTGTCTTGGCTGTTGGGAGTAATGCGGCAATGAACATCTGGGTGCAGGTATCTCTTGGACATAGTGCTTTTATTTTCATCAGATATGGACCAGAAGTGTGATGGCTGGACCATAAGGTAGTTCTATTTTTAATTTTTTGAGGAAAGACAGTTCTGACTCCCACTCAAAGCTTTGTTGGATTGGATGTCAGCCTGGCCTTTGGTCTAGTGATGATGCCTCAAGGCTCCCCAAGGACTAGATGAGTGTGTCCTGTGTGCCCAGCACTGTTCAGGCTGACAGGAGTTCAAGGTCCAGTCCTTCCTTTTACTTACTGTGTGATTGCAGACAGAACACTCACCTCCTCTGAGCTTCAGTTTCCTGTCTGTAAACTGGGACAGTACAACCTCTACCCTACAGAATGGGTGAAAATGTTAGTGGCTTAGTCCTGTCTGACCTATGTGCAACCCCATGCACTGTGGCCCACCAGGCTCTTCTGTCCATGGAATTCTCCAGGAAAAAATACTGGAGTGGGTTACTGTTCCCTTCTACAGAGGATCTTCCAGACCCAGGGATAAAACCTGGGTCTCCTGCATTGCAGGCAGACTTTACCATCTGAGCTGCCCGAGAAGTCCTACAGGATGGGTTAGATTAATTAACTAAGGTCCATGAAGTGGGCTTCCCTGGGAGCTCAGCTGGTAAAGAATCCACCTGCAATGCAAGAGACCCCAGTTCGATCCCTGGGTCAAAAAGAGCCCCTAGAGAAGGGATAGGCTACCCATGTCAGTATTCTTGGGCTTCCCTGGTGGCTCAGACTGTAAAGAATCTGCCTGCAATGCAACAGACCCTGGTTTGATCCCTGGGTTGGGAAGATCCCCTGAAGGAGGGCATGGCAACCCACTCCAGTATGCTCGCCTGGAGAATCCCCATGGACAGAAGAGCCTGGTGGACTATAGTCCATGGGGTCACAAAGAGTCAGACACGACTGAGCGACTAAGCACCCACATGAAGTGTCTAGCATGGTGCTTGGTGAAGACTGAAAAGCACTGGCTTAGGTGCTAGCCATACATAACCCTTACACTGGGTGACTTGAACAGAAACATTGTCTCAAAGTTCTGGAGGGTGGAAGTCTGAAATCAAGGTGTTGTTAAGGTCAGTGCCTTCTGAAGACTGTGAGGGAAGAATCTCCCTCCTTGGCTCTTAGATGGCCATCATTTACCTGTGTCTCTTCACATCGTCTTCCCTTTAGGAAGACTGTGTGTCTGTGTCTAAATCTCTCCTTCTTATAAGGACACCAGTCATTTTGGGATCGGACCCACCATAAAGTCTTCATCATTAACTAGATTACCTCTGTAAAGACTGTCTCCAAATAAAGTCACATTCTTAAGTGGTGGGGTTGGAACTTCAACATATGAATTTCCATATGTGGGTGTGGGAGGGGGAGGGTGGGGGGAGGAAACACATTTCAATCCATAATAGGCACCTATAGCACCCATAGCAGAATATTAGAAATGTTATTATCAGCACGATCCTTGAAAGCTTTTATATGTCACGCTGCCCCAGGCCATCTCGAGTTGCCATGGCACTGGTTTCCCTGGAAAGGGGTCAGAAAATTCTTTCTTGCCTGAGCCACAATGGTAACATTCCTGTCTGTCTCCCAGGGCTTCATCCCAGACAGCTCAATGTGCCAACAGTCTCTGGGGTGCTGGCCAGCTTATGCCCTGTCGGGTCAGGCCTGTTTAACTCCTTCTCTCTCTTGCTGAGAGAGTCTGAGAAGTTCAATTATTATATTCATTTATTTGGCATCCACTTCTATTATGCTTACTATGCACCGGGCATTATTCTAAGCACCTTGCACATTATTAGCTCATTTAATTCTTGTAACAATCCTATGAGGCAGGTGCTGTTTTCACCTCCTATATGATCAAATGGAGGCAAAGAGAGGTTAATTTGACTAGGATTTCATGATTAGCAAGTGGCTGAGCTGGGGTTTTAACCCAGGCAGAGTTGCTCTGAACAACCATATTATTAAGGGGAAGCAATGTGGCAGGAATATAAACTCTGACATCAGAGAAATGTGAATTTGGATTTCAGCTAATGAGCAGAACTGGAAATTTCCATCACTGCCTGCCCCACAGAAAGTTTTTCTAAGAAGAATAAGCCCACCCCCTAGTTCCCCTGGTTGTGTTCCACTATGTCATTCCAGGTCTCAGGTGATTGGACGGAGGTGGACATGTGACTCAAGGGTGCTCCACCAGTTGGCTGGGACCCAAGGATGGCAAATCAGATTTCTCTCTCTGGCATTCGGCTAAGAGGCTTGAGCAGCGAGGATGTGAGCTGAAACCTTTTGGTCCAGAGGCATCGTTAAACTGGAGTGGTCATTTTGGGTCAGGTGCAAGTTTGAATTAGAAGGCAGTAGAAGGTGGCACAGTGGTAAAGAATCTGCCTACTGGTACAGCGGGTGCAAGAGACGCAGGTTCCATCCCTGGGTCGGGAAGATCCCTGGAGGGGGAAATGGCAACCTGCTCCAGTATTCTTACCTGGAAAAGTCCATGGACAGGGGAGCCTGGCAGGCTACAGTCCATGGGGTTGCAAAGAGTCAGACTGACTGAGGGACTGAGTGCACACACACACACACACACACACACACACAGAAGATACATGTGGGCCACCGGAGGACTGCTTCAGTGGTGCGAAGAATGGAGCAGAGCAGAGACAGTGATGCCTTGTGCTAGAGCAGAGGTTGTTCCCAAGGAGGAAAGACAAGAGGCACACACACGGTTGCTGACCTTCCCCTTCACTGGTGCCCTTATACATTCAGCTTCTGTGCATGTTGGCTGCTAACACCTTATAGTTGTTCCTTCCCCAGAGAAACCCTCCACCTTAGGGCTTCCCAGCTAGGTTGGTTAGTTCCTCTGGGAACCAGTTGCTGAGGACTGACTCACATGAAGTAAGAAGGCTGGTGTCCTGACTCAAGATGGGGCCACCTCTGTGCCATTCATACCCTGGAGCTCCCTGTGGGATCAGGCTGGAGCTGGTCTCCACCTGAGATGACATTCCTGCTTAGATTTCTTCTCTCCCCTTCCCTGTCCTGCTTCCCTCTCATCTTCCTCCTAGGAGCCTCCCTCAGTAATCACTTGTACAAGAATTCCCATCTCAAGGGCAATTTGCATACCCAAGAAGAAAAGACAGGTACCTTGGTTCTCAACTGCTGTCTCCTTTAAGACTCCATAACACTTGGTCTTGTTGAATTTCCTATCCTAGGATTCTGAGTCACCTATTTTCTTTCTTT
Organism: Cervus canadensis; assembly: GCF_019320065.1. Lineage (NCBI taxonomy): Eukaryota > Metazoa > Chordata > Mammalia > Artiodactyla > Cervidae > Cervus > Cervus canadensis. Next base: position 70,522,197 of record NC_057395.1, on the reverse strand, counting down.
CTTTCTTTTTTTCCAACTGTTGGACTCCACAAGAATCAGAAAGCACTGATGGACAGCCAACCCATTCCCATGGTGCCCTGAGTGAAGACAAGTCAGCTTAGATATATGATGGACTAAAATCCCACTACTTAAGGCTCCAAGCAGTGAGAGGAACTGAGTCACCTAATTTCTGTATACGGACCTCTGATTGAGTTAGACCAGGATGGCCTCTCTGTTTGTCACAGCTGAGCAAGTCCAAATTGAGTGAATTTGGTAAAGTTTGTGAATCATTCTTAATCTGACTCCATCTGGAAAATGGTGCCCATTACTCCCCTAACTTTAGTGCTTGTTTTAGTGACTTAAGAGAATGTATTTTGTGACAGCTTATAGCATTGTGATTGGTTTAGAGTAGGCACTCTGTTAGTGAGTTCTAGGCTTTTTGTTTGTTTCTTTCATTCTTTTTGTTTGTTTTTTACAATATTCTCTTTCTCCCTTACTCAATTCAGCCTGGGGAAGCATTAAGAGAAAATTTATCAGAGTGCTATATGACTTTCAAAGCACCATGGAAATGTGGGAGTTCAAAGAACTATGAATTTAGAGTCTCAGAAATCCAAGTTCAATTCTCTAGCCCACTGCTTCTCAAATTATAATGATCTTATGAATCACTCGAGGTTACTGTGAACATGCAGACTCTGATTCAGGAGGTCTGAGTGGAGCCCAAGACACAGCTTTTGTAACAGAGCTCCAGGCAATGCCAAAGCTGCTGGTCCTCAAAACAGCAAAACTTTGAGTGGTAAAGCTCTAGTCTGTCTTTTGGTTCCAGAGTGATTTTTTTTTTTCCTCCCCAAACAGTCAACCTGAATGGTAGGCTCTTCCCTTTTCATAGCATTTTGCACCTCCTGTGAGATGTGGTTCCTGCCAATAAGAAGAGCTCAGTGGTTGAAGCAGCCAGGAAAGCTGCTGGTTGTAAAGGGTGGTGTGTGGTAAGTAGAGCAGGGAGGTGGGAGGCTGCTGAGGGGCCTTGCTCCTGGAAAAGGAGTCAAGAAAGTCTCTTTATGGGAGGAGCTGTCAGTCTATCACTGTCCAGATATCCCCTGATTCCTACGTGCCTGCTCCCATATGCAAGGACCACACACAAGAATCCCAGGACTTCTATGACATCTCACCTCCTGTTGCCTGGCTGCTGCTGTTGGTGCCCCGTCTTCTGGACAAGACTATCCACACCTGAACCCACCGTGTTCCTGTGGCCATGGCCTTGAACTTCTCAGCTGCCTATGTATTGACATTAGAGGTCCTGGCCTGCCTCTTTCTGATCCAGGGTCTGTTTTGACACCATGACTAAAATGAGAGGTTCAGGCAATTCCAGATATGAAAGGAAAAAAAAAATGTGTGTTATTTCCACAACATTTAGTGCATTTCCTCTTTTCATTATAATCCTGGCCAAGTCCTTACAAACATTATCCTTTCCAAACCGAGATTGGTTTTCCTTGTTCATGGATGCCAACAGCTGGGGTAGGTTTCCCCCATCTGCTCACTTTCTCCTTTGCCATTCTTCTTTCTTTGCCCCTGTTTTCCCTTGGGGTTCTCAGCATGGAGGTTTGTCTAGGAAAGGCCACTCTTGGCCTGAGTAGGGGGATGAGGTTTTCTGCTTATTGTTAAGCTACCTTCTGTTGGCGTATCTGGGAGTTTCCACTTATAGCCTAGAAGTAGCTGAACAGAGAACAGGACCTTGATTGATTAATCCTTTCCTAACATATGCTAAGAATCCTGATATGCCAGACACTGCTCTGGGTTCCATGGATACAGCAGTAAACAAACATGGTTCCTGCCATGATAGTCTCGCTAGACATATTATTCTAATCTTACCAATGGGGGCACTTAACATACACACATACATACACCACACACACATTCTAGTCTTCAACCTCCTGAGAAACCCAATCTCACTATCTACAGGGGAATGGCTTCTGTCCCAGGTTCAAGGAAAACAACAGAAATTCCTAGAAACGTCTATTTGAATAGCTATTATCAAAAAAGACAAGAAATAACAAGCGTTGGTAAACATGTGGGAAAAAGGGAAGCCTTGCTTATTGTTGGTGGGGATGTAAATCAGTGTAGCCACTACGGAAAACAGTATGAAGTTTCTACAAAGTTTTTTTGTAAAAATTAAAAATAGAACTATCATAAGATCCAGCAATCCTTCTTCTGAGTCTGTTTCCAAAGGAGCTGGAATCAGGATCTTGAAGACATATCTGCACTCCCAGATTCATTGCTTTATTATTCACAATAGCCACGACATGGAAGCAACCTAAATGTTTGTGGAAAGATGAATGGATAAAGAAGACGGGGCATGGAATATTACTCAGCTATAAAAAAGGAGGAAGTCCTATCATTTATGACACATGGCTCAACTTGGAGGACACTATACTAGGTGACATAAGCTGGAGAGAAAAAGAGAAATACTGTATGATTTTGGAATAGAGTGCGGCAGAGCGAAGCCTTCAGCAAGTGGCTATTGCTGTGCACAATTACCCGCCGCCCGCACTCCGCCACCTCCCACATCCTGTTCCCAGGCAAAGTTAACCCTGGACCATTAGTCGTCCTGCTTAGCCACTGGCTGGCGCCACGGTGGGCCCCTCCCACAAGTGACCAGCAGTCAATGAGCAACCGTTAGTGGTCCTGCTCAGCCATTGGCTGGCGCCACAGTGGGCCCCTCCCACAAGTGACCAGCAGTCAATGAGCAACCGTTAGTGGTCCTGCTCAGCCATTGGCTGGCGCCACAATGGGCCCCTCCCACAAGTGACCGGCTGTCAGTGAGCAACCGTTAGTGGGTCCGTTCAGCCAACAGTTGTGAGTGGTGGGCGTCCAGCAGAGAATGAGGTAAGAGGTAGATTCCAGCCTTCTCCCAGCTTTGGGCAAGCAGATGAGCTGGGGTTCCGAGGGAACAGTCTGGGGGCTCCAGAGCCCTCACCAAGACCACCCACTGGCCAGGCCCAGTCCTTGAGGCTGAGATGAACCTCTCCCCAACCCTGCCTCTGCAACCTAATGGCAGTGGCTGTCTGCATGGGACACAGTCTGCGGGACCTGCCCCTGCCGGTTGGGTGGCCTGAGAGCCTGGGTTCTGGGTGCCTGGCTTCTTCAGCAATGACAACTGGGTCTGGGGACCTGGCCCCAAAGGACCCACCAACTAAGATCTGCCTCCTCTTTGCCAGGACCAGGACCTCGAAGGAGGAAAGTTGTGCCTTGAGAACTTGCCCTTTCTTGTGAGAACAGAGAATAACATTGGTTTTGGTTGAGGTTTACAGGAAAGACTCGGCTCTATGACCTGACCTCAAGAACAAAGGCTCTGACACCAAGAAGTTTGCAACAACTACTCATGCCCCTCCCTCATTGTTCATAGAAAAGAGCTTTGCTAAGAGCTTCCAGGGAATCTGGGGTTTTTAAGGCATGAGCCACCTATCTCCTTGCATGGCATTGCCAGTAAACCTTTCTTTGCTCCCGATTCTGACGTTTTGGTATTGTTTGGCCTCACTGTGCATCAAACACAAGCACTTGGGTTTTGGTAACAATTTCACTTAAATATGTAACCTAAAATAGCCAAACTCAGAAGCAAAGAGTGGTATGGTGGTTGCCAAGGGCAGGCAGAGGGGGAAATGGGGAGTTGTTGGTGAAAGGCTATGAAGTTTCATTTATGCAAGATGATTAGATTCTGGAGATTTAATGTACAGCAATATGACTGTAGTTAACAATAGTGTATTGTACACCTGAGGGTACATATTGTTAAGAGGGAAGATATTAAGTGTTCAAGTCACACAGGCCAAAAAAGAAAAAAATAGTAACTTTGTGAGACAATGGAGATATTAATTAGCTCGAGTTTGGTGAATCTTGCGCAACATATATGTTTATCTATATGTATACCTTAGTGAAAGTGAAAGTCGCACAGTCATGTCTGACTCTTTGCGACCCCATGAACTGTATAGTCCATGGAATTCTCCAGGCCAGAATACTGGAGTGGGTAACCTTTCCCTTCTCCAGGGGATCTTCCCGACCCAGGGATCAAACCCAGGTCTCCTGAATTGCAGGTGGATTCTTTACCAGCTGAGCCACAAGGGAAACCATAGAATACTGGAGTGGGTAGCCTATCCCTTCTCCAGCAGATCTTCCCAACTCAGGAATAGAACTGGAGTCTCCTGCATTGCAGGCAGATTCTTTACAAACTGAGCTATGAGGAAAGCCCCCATATGTGTACCTTACATATACACTGACAAATAAAAATTGTGTATATGTAAGGTATACATATATATATATAAATTGTGTATGTAAGGTATACATATACACAATTTTTATTTGTCAATTATACCTCAATAAAGTTGTTGAAAGTAGAGCTAATGTACTTTAGTCATTTTTTCCTCTAGGGGAATTTTGAGGGCAAATGGAGTGGGAGTCACAGGAAAGGTTTAAAAGTACCATCGATCAAAGAAACCAAGTGACTGGAGACTTGTTTGATGTAGAAGAGGGGACAAGAGCGCTCTGGAGGGCCTGGCCCCTTGGTGGAGGAGGATGCTCTTGAGAGAGGGCAGTGAGTCATAGATGGGACCCACATGCTTATGTACAGAATTTCAAATCCAGCATGGAGAGGCTTTTGCTTGAAAACTGATGGTGAATACAGACAATGCTCCAATCCCTGTGGAAAATGACTGCACTCAGCTCCCTAAACTCTGTGTTTCTCCATATTTATATGTGCTGTTACCCAGTGAATACCTGATTAAGGAATGCAGCTGCCAAATGAATACATTTGTCGCTCATCAAATGGAACCATAAAGCCAGCAATGATGGGGCTTATTAAAAACCTTCTTTCACTCCGTGAAAAATCCTCCACACGTCCCAGCCGGTCTCAATATCGCCGCTAATGAAATGGGTAACCAATACACAAAGATATGTATTCAAGAGCAAATTAACTGCCTCAGGAATAGGCATCATAAAGATTGCAGCCTGGAAAATAAATAGACAATGTATTGGGCAAATTGGCCTCGTGTTTAAGTGTTGATGAGTTGGAAATATTGGTTTAGCTTCTTGATGGAAGCAGGCAGTATGGGATGCTGGAAGGCAGACATTAGTATTGAAAAATCAAGCTGGTGAACCTCTTATTTGCCAGAACTGGGAAAGGGTGAGAAGGAGGGAGCAATGAGCCATTCCTGAGCTGTTACTTAGTGCCAGGCCCTGTGTTGTTGCCACCTAGTCCTGGTATCGCCCAAGAAGCAGGGAGGCACTATATTTTTAGCCTTACCTACCTATGACCATGTAATCAGATGACACAAAGAGATTTTGTTTCCTCTGTCTGTCCAAACCATTAGTGCATGAGCCTTTATCAGAGTCTTTAAAAAGAGTTAACACCTCTTAAATAATCCACCAGATATTTCTGGGCTCCCTTGAGCCCTTGCTCATGATTGGAAAAAAAAAAAAAAGAAAGAGAGGGAGGGAAGAAGGGACTGAGAGAGGGGAGGAAGGATAAAGGATTTCCATTTGCATCTTCTGCTCCAGATTCTGGTCCTTCTATTCCACACCGACTCTCTGCCTTTATTCTTCTCTGGAATCTTTCCGGACCAGAAGGAAGCAGTGACCTGTAGGTTGAATGGCCATTGCCAGCACCTCAGCTCAGCACCTAACCTCAGGTTAGGTCTGCTGTTCTTCCCTCCCTCCTCATCCCAGTCAACACACACACACAGCTGGAGGAGAAGGCCATAGGGTGGGTTTTGAGTCACGTGGGTTTGGGTCTTGTGGTCCCAGGCAGGTCTCCTGACATTCCAGAGTCCCTGCTGCACCTGGAGAGTGAAGATGAGCTCATCTCCCTCACGGGCCATTGAGAGGAACTGATGAAATAACGCACAGAAAGTTTCTGGAATGATGCACAAACATCAGTCCCTCCTGATCACCTCCATGATTTTCACAGGCCTTCCTTCTTTCAAAAGGAGCCAGTGAAGGGGGTAGTGGAAAGGAAGGTCACAGCAGCTGCAGGTTTCTCTACAGAGGAAATGAACGAGCTGATTTAATGTGTAACAAAATCACAAAAAGATAAAAAACAGCAGGCCCAACCACCTGCTTATGCAGCGTTTTAATTACTGTTTATTATTTAATTTTTTCTTTTATATTAGTATGTTTAAAATATGTTTACTTACTAGAGTTCCTTATATTTTTAGCCTGATTACTATAGCAATTATTTTTAAAGGAAGGCTAATGAGTTGTTTGGGCTTATCTGCTGACCAGTCCAGGCTAAATGACAGTCAATTTCCTTTTGAGGTAAATGGATTCTGAAGGGCAGTGGAGGCTGTGCACCCCATTTGTTTATGGGCACACGTCTCAGAAGTAGGCTCCCCCAGAAGCAGATAAGGGTGTAAATGCCTGTGATTTCCCTGGGAAATGATCTGAGGAAGTGTCTGCAGGGAAGTGGTGCAGGGAAGGGAAAATATAGAGTGCCTTAAAGAGCAGGTTAATGCACTAGCCCCTGGGGAACTTCTGGTAGGCAGCATAGAATCCGAATCACAGGTAGGCAGCATAGAATCAGTCATCCTGCCTGAGGGGGAGGGAGCTGAGGTGATTATCCACCAACTCAGGTTAGCGGTTTGAATACTGTTCCTGGGGACAACTATTCTCCAGTCTTTCCAGCCTCCATGCAGAGGACGGTAAGCGGGGAGCTGCAAGTGCTTACAGTAGGACGCCATCCCCTTGCGTGGGGACAGGTGAGTCCCCAAGAGGATGTGCATCAGGCACTGAGGTACAAACTTAAACATCTGGGATCCATAGAACATCCCCCAGTTACAATGTTGTTATTGTTGTTGTTTTTCCCCCCTCTGGCTGTGCTTGCTGCAAGGCTTACAGGACCTTAGTTTCCCAACCAAGGACTGAGCTCAGGCCCCATCAGTGAAAGTGCCAAGTCCTAAGCATTGAGCCGCAGGGAATTCCCTGCAATGTTGTTTCTGTATATGTCTTTCTCTCCAGACTGTGAGTTCTCCAAGGGCAGAACTTGTTTTCATGCCCACTGTGCAGCACAAACCTGGCCTAGAACAACCACTCAGCCAATACCTGCTGATGGACTGAATGAATGATGGAGGGGCTAGGTGATTGAAGGCTCATAAACGCACAGGGTTGAGATTATAAACTCAAATACTTGCAAGAGCCAGGGAGAGAGTTAAATGAGTAACACAGTGCAGAAAGAAGAAAAATCAGAAAGCGCGGATTGTGGGAACATGGAGGACATATGTCCTGTTAACAGCACAGCAGTTATTCAGCTTTGAGTGACTCTCTTCTTGTGGGAGTTGGACCCATGGTGGCTGGACCTCTTGACTTTTTAAAAAGAAAATCCAGGACTCTCCATTAGGTAAAATTTCTTGATTTGTAAATATGGCCCATGATGTAAAATGTTCTGAAAACTAGAGACAGATCCTTCAAACATGCCTGTGGGATGTAACTCATTGCAAGGCGTGTGTGGTCATCCAGATACATGGAGCAGGACACAGCACAGAGCATGTCCAGAGAGGTGGAGGCCCAGATCCCCAGAGGTCCCCACAGTGAAGTGCCCTTGAATGTTCATGGATTAGATGGATTAGTAACATAAAGAGCCTGATAGCTTTATAAAGTTCCTTAGGCAGGAGACTTGTGTTCTAGGGCTGGCTGACTTGGGGTGGGGGAAACCCCTCTATTCCCATATCAGTAAAGTAGGTATATTAAGGCCTGACCTCTTTTGTGGTGAAGGGTATTATGTTGATAAGTGTGACAGTCCAAGCTTGGTTGGTGCCCTTCTCTGCTGCCACTGAAGGTTGCGTCCTTGGCTTAGGGTTCTTCTAGGCCCTCTTCCTATCTCTGCCCTAAGCCTTCAGGGTCTGCTGTGGTTGTAAGTCTCCTATCTAGTGGTCTTTTTTGCGATCCGCCTGTTTTTGCCATGTTCCTGGCAGCCTAGTGGGTGGCATGCTAAGCTGTGATATCCACTTCTGGTATGCCACCTTCTGGACCACTCAGCTGGGGTTTGAAGCCTGGAGCTCATGACTCAGAGAGGCAAATATGAATCCAGTTCCTGCTTCAAAAGAACTCATAGTCCAGGGGAGGCAGACCCTACTCAATGACAACACAAACATTAAGGATCAGTGGCATTCCTCTGTTTACCAACTCCCATTCCTTTCCTTCCTGGGCTTTCCGCTAAACTGCATTTCCTAGACTCCCTTGCAGTTAGGTGAGACCATGTGTCTGAGTTCTGACCAAGGGAATGTGGGCAAAAGCAATGTAGATTGATTCCGGCATGTTATGTTAGTCACTCAGTCATATCTAACTCTTCACAACCCCATGGACTGTAACACACCAGGCTCCTCTGTCCATGGAATTCTCCAGGCAAGAGAATTCTTGAGTGGAGTTCTCAAGTGGAATTCTAGAGTGGGTTGCCATTCCCTTCTCCAGGGGATCTTCCCAAACCAGAGGTAGAACCTGGGTCTGCTGCGTTGCAGGCAGCTTCTTTACTGTCTGAACCACCACAGTTTTGCAGTTCTCAACACCCTCTCTCATTCACCATCCATTGGGTAAATGGAGAGAACTCCAAGCACCAACAAAGGTCCCAATAGTCAAAGCTATGGTTTTTCGAGTAGTCATGTATGGATGTGAGAGTTGGACTATAAAGAAAGCTGAGCACTGAAGAATTGATGCTTTTGAACTGTGGTGTTGGAGAAGACTCTTGAGAGTCCCTTGGATTGCAAGGAGATCAAACCAGTCCATCCTAAAAGAAATCAACCCTGAATATTCATTGGAAGGACTGATGCTGAAGCTGAAACTCCAATACTTTGGCCACCTGATACGAAGAGCCAACTCATTAGAAAAGACCCTGATGTTGGGGAAGATTGAAGGCGGGGGGAGAAGGGGGCAACAGAGGATGAGATGGTTGGATGGCATCACCGACTCGATGGACGTGAGTTTGAGCAAGCTCTGGGAAATGGTGAAGGACAGGAAAGCCTGGCATGCTGCAGTCTGTGGGGTCTCAAAGAGTTGGACACAACTTAGCTACTGAACAACAACAAAGTACCAAGACAAGTGTGGAGCCACAAGATGAAAGGGCTTGGGTTCCTGAATGACTGCAGAGAGTAGAAATTTCCACAACTCCAAGTGACCTGGGTTATGCTGTGATACGAAGGATAAACATTAATGTGTTATGCCCCTGAGATTTGGGAGTTGTTTCTTTCATCAGTTATCCCACCGTGACTGATACAGTGCCCTAGGGGAAGTGTCATACTGAATGGCTTGGGAATTCCTGGGCCTCCTGGGGAACCCCTGGGCTCTCAGGGGGATGGGCTGGACTCTGACCCAGCATTCATTAAGGAAGCTGTGGGCTCTCTACCAGGGCCTGGGGAGTGTGGAACTGGGATGTCTAGATCTGCTTCCACATATGTTAAATTAAACACAGTTAAATGGATTTTGTGATGCCTCTTGAGGAGGGTAGAAAGAACTTCAGACAAGAATAATTGTTCCAAATCCAGGAATTCACATCTCAATGTATAGGATAGATTTAACTCCATCAGGGATGGCTGAAGACCATGAACTGCTCTTGGCAAGTGGCTCTACTTCCGAGAGGCACTTATCTTGCTCACTATGTGAACAGGTGAGAGTAGGACTGAGGTTGCTTCTAGCAGGCAAGGATCCCTGAACTTGAAGCTTCACTAGCCACTTTCATCCTGCCCCTAGGGATCTGGGCCAGAGAGCATGTACATGAGCATGTATCAGTGCATATCTGCTGCAGAGGGCAAGGGGAAACACTTCAGTCCCACCTCATTTGGAGCAAATGTATTCCAGGCATCATCATCTTTTCTGGATATTTATACCATCTACACCTTCCCCAAGGGTTGGATTATGAGATTCAGAAACCAGCTCTCTCTACTTCTCACAGAAGGGAAGCTGTTGGAGCCCTGCAGATGGATGGAGGCTGGAGAAAAAGGTATTAAGAATCAAGGCAGTTCCTGAGGGTAGGAAGCAGAATAGGGTGGGAATGGGATGGACTCCATCAAATTTTTGCAATTTCTTTGTCTCTCCATTTAAGATTTAAATTTCAGGGAGAGAAACTGTTACACATGAGACATGACAAGACATTCTCAGTGAGGTGCACAGGCTTCCAGGGCACCCAAAGTTTCCCATGGGAATGTTCAGTTATTGCTGATACCACCGTTGCACAAGATGAGGTGATCTTTGCCATTCCTATGAGGAATGCCATTCCTATGCTATGCTCTCCAGGTGTGTCCCCCAACCTCCAAATGTTCCGAACACCATGGCAGCACACCAGTACAACATAACTGCAGTGAACAATGATGGTGAAGGCTGAGCAATGACTCCTGGAGGCTCAGAGGTGAATTTTCTAGACCTAGCATCACTCAGCAGGTTCAAGCCTGAAAAGCTGCCTGAGATCTATTCCTGGGGTGGGGACTGACTTAGTTATATTTGCTTCTTCCTCTCCCCAAAATAGCCAACAGCCCATCCTTTAGGGCATTTTTTTATCACAGATTATGATAGCTTATTTCTTTTCCATGGGGATGGTCTTGATCCCTGTCTCCTGTATAATGTCACAAACCTCCGTCCATAGTTCATCAGGCACTCTTGTCTATCAGATCTAGTCCCTTAAATCTATTTCTCACTTCCACTTACAAATAGCTGTGAAAAGAAGAGAAGTGAAAAGCAAAGGAGAAAAGGAAAGATATTCTCATATGAATGCAGAGTTCCAAAGAATAGCAAGGAGACATGAGAAAGCCTTCCTCAGCGATCAGTGCAAAGCAATAGAGGAAAACAACAGAATGGGAAAGACTAGAGATCTCTTCAAGAAAATTAGAGATATCAAGGGAACATTTCATGCAAAGATGGGTTCGATAAAGGACAGAAATGGTATGGACCTAACAGAAGCAGAAGATATTAAGAAGAGGTGGCAAGAATACACAGAAGAACTGTACAAAAAAGATCTTCACTACCCAGATAATCATGATGGTGTGATCACTCACCTAGAGCCAGACATCCTGGAATGTGAAGCCAAGTGGGCCTTAGAAAGCATCACTACGAACAAAACTAGTGGAGGCGATGGAATTCCAGTTGAGCTATTTCAAATCCTGAAAGATGATGCTGTGAAAGTGCTGCACTCAATATGCCAGCAAATTTGGAAAACTCAGCAGTGGCCACAGGACTGGAAAAGATCAGTTTTCATTCCAATCCCAAAGAATGCTCAAACCACTGCACAATTGCACTCATCTCACACGCTAGTAAAGTAATGCTCAAAATTCTCCAAGCCAGGCTTCAGCAATATGTGAACCGTAAACTTCCAGATGTTCAAGCTGGTTTTAGAAAAGGCAGAGGAACCAGCGATCAAATTGCCAGCATCCGCTGGATCATTGAAAAAGCAAGAGAGTTCCAGAAAAACATCTATTTCTGCTTTATTGACTATGCCAAAGCCTTTGACTGTGTGGATTGCAATAAACTGTGGAAAATTCTGAAAGAGATGGGAATACCAGACCACCTGACCTGCCTCTTGAGAAACCCTGTATGCAGGTCAGGAAGCAACAGTTAGAACTGGACATGAAACAACAGACTGGTTCCAAATAGGAAAAGGAGTACCTCAAGGCTGTATATTGTCACCCTGCTTATTTAACTTATATGCAGAGGACATCATGAGAAACGCTGGGCTGGAAGAAGCACAAGCTGGAATCAAGATTGCTGGGAGAAATATCAATAAATACGCAGATGACACCACCCTTACGGCAGAAAGTGAAGAGAAACTAAAGAGCCTCTTGATGAAAGTGAAAGAGGAGGGTGAAAGAGTTGGCTTAAAGCTTAACATTCAGAAAACTAAGATCACGGCGTCTGGTCCCATCACCTCATGGGAAATAGATGGGGAGACAGTGGAAACAGTGTCAGACTTTATTTTTTGGGCTCCAAAATCACTGCAGATGGTGACTGCAGCCATGAAATTAAAAGACCCTTACTCCTTGGAAGGAAAGTTATGACCAACCTAGATAGCATATTTAAAAGCAGAGACATTACTTTGCCAACAAAGATCCGTCTAGTCAAGGCTATGGTTTTCCCAGTGGTCATGTATGGATGTGAGAATTGGACTGTGAAGAAAGCTGAGTGCCAAAAAATTGATGTTTTTGAACTGTGGTGTTGCAGAAGACTCTTGAGAGTCCCTTGGACTGCAAGAAGGTCCAACCAGTCCATTCTAGGGGAGATCAGTCCTGGGTGTTCATTGGAAGGATTGATGCTGAAGCTGAAACTCCAATACTTTGGCCACCTCACACGAAGAGTTGACTCAGTGGAAAAGACCCTGATGCTGGGAGGGATTGGGGGCAGGAGGAGAAGGGGACAACAGAGGATGAGATGGTTGGATGCCATCACCGACTGGATGGACATGAATTTGAGTAAACTCTGGGAGTTGGTGATGGACGGGGAGGCCTGGCGTGCTGCGATTCATGGGGTCGCAAAGGGCCGGACACGACTGAGCGACTGAACTGAACTGATGATAGCTTATTTGGCAAGGTGCCTCTGTGTTTCTTAAAACTAACAAGTAACAACTAAGAGTATTTGAGCCTTGATATGGGAGTGATTGCTCCTGCCTGTGCTGCGAAAAGGGGGTAGTTGCAGGGACTTGGAATACCAGATGGCTCTGAGAGGAAGCCCCATTTCAAGAGTAATGAAGGACAGCAATCTTTGAAGAGCAGCATCAACCAAACTCTCTGAACAAAGATGGACTGGATTAGACCCTTAAAAACAAAACAAATTCTCAAGATCCTAATGTTTTACCAGGACTTTCTGATGCTTCACTGGTCATCTGGGCTGTGGCATCAGGAGGCAGGCTCCTCTCTGTAAACAGACTAATTTCTGCATGTAGGTCAGGGCAGATCTCTCAGAACAGAGAAAATCAAACCAGGGATCATCATGGAGGGAGAAAGAGAAGGTTTAAAAGGGCAGTCTTGGTAATATTTTACTGCCTCTTTAGATGATCACTAGTGTGATAGCCAGTAGCTTGTTTATCTCTTAAGACATTTATAGACTGTTTCCAATGTGTGAGGCATTAGGAAGGATGGATGAAAACACAGAGAAAGTATGATCCTTATTCTCAAAGGAGTTATAAACTAGGGATAATGATAATACGTAATATTGATAGGGGGCTACATAGTTTGCAAGGTGTTTGTGTGTGTGTGTGTATGAATGTTATAGTGCTATTCATCATAGGTATTATCCATTCAGGATTTTTCCTGAGATCATCAGGAAATCAAAGCTCAGAGAGGTTAAGCAACTTGACTAAATTCGCACAGCTTATCAGTGAAGAGATTAAAATTTTTTTTCAGATTTTTTTATTTTGCATAATACATGTATCTAATCTTTTTCAAATTCTTCTCCCATTTGGTTTATTATAGAATATTGAGCAGAGTTCCCTGTGCTATATATAGTAGGTCCTTGTTGGTTATGTAATTTAAAATATTTATTTTATTTCTTTGGCTGCATTGAATCAGTTGTGGCATGCAGGATCTTCTATCTTCATGGTGGGATGTGGGATCATTAGTTGCTGTATGCGAACTCTTGGTTGCAGCATGCATGTGGGGTCTAGTTCTCTGACCAGGGATCAAACATGGGCCCCCTTCATTGGAAATGTGGAATCTTAGCCATTGGACCACCAGGGAAGTCCTTGTTGCCCTTATGAAGCTGTGTATCTTCTTGGGAAGGGCACTATGGGCTAGGAGGCAAGGGGTTTGGGATCTAATCTGGTCACAGCCTGGTCACTGGCCTTCTCTGGCTTCATTTCCCATCTTGTCCCCTGAGTCAGCAGACTGCTGACACCACCTCACCTCCTTTCCCCCATCCCGATTCTACTTTGGACAGACACGCCCGGGGCAGGGCAGGAAGAAACACGCACACGGGTTCCCTTGGAACTACCATCTCTGTCAATCTGTTCTGAATATACTGTAATGCTGGGAGCTCGTCTATGCTCTTTTTTTAAAATTAATTTATTTATCTGGCTGCTTTGGGTCTTAGTTGCCACATGCAGGATCTTCATCATGGTGTATGGGTTTCTGTTATTGTGGTGCAGGTTTAGTTGCCCTGTTGAATGTGCGGTCTTAGTTCCACAACCAAGGATTGAACTCATGTCCCCAGCATTGGAAGGTGGATTCTTAACCACTGGACTACCAGGGAAGTCCCAAATCTATGCTCTTAATAGCAATTTTCTTTGTAGTTGTTGCCCTGCTGCTGAGCACAACAGTTTTCTTTCCTACAAATGGATGTCTTATGAAAGGAAACACTTAACATAGCTCCAAAATCATGACTATGGCATTTGGCCTTAACTCTGCAGGGTCAGAGAAACAGAGGAAAAAAAGTTGAGCCTTGTCCATGGAGTCAGTGAAGTGCAGAGGGTGTGTGGATCCTTTAACTTGACCTCCTTGAGCTTCTGTTTCCTCATTTGCAAAAAGAGGACAATACCTCTACACCCTATTAAATGAGATGACATGTGCCAAGTGCCTGGCACATAGTAGGAGCTCAATAAATGTCAGTGCTTGTCTTCCATCCCTTCCCAGGGAGCAGGGAAATAGCTCTCCTCCCCAGACAGCCAACAAGTCCCTCTTTGCCTACAACTCTCTGGGTTTGTTTAGCTTGTGTAGTAATTAGGCACCAGCAGCTGAGAGTATCCAAACCCACAGCCTTATCTTTTCCCCAGGCTGCTTCAGTTGATAGAGGGTTGGGTGGTAGATGACAGCTTGTTTATCCAGAGAGGCTGTAAAATATTCTGTTGAGCGAACACACAGAAAAGCTCATTTGTCTTGTCTTTCGTCTCTACAACTGCACTGTTCAGAAGGGATGTTCTCCGATCTTACCATCGGCTCGCTCCTCTGAATGCTGTTCACAGACCCTCTCTGCCCACCCCTGGGAATGCTGGGGCTGCTCCACCCTCTCCCTCTCACCTTGCTGCCCTTGGCAAGAGGTCACCACAAGGGCTCCATTGACCACACCTGGTTTTGGCCGCTCCCCTGAGCTTCAGACTGGACACCACACCTGGGTGTCCATGGACCCCACCCACTCAGCCCATTCAAGATGGAAGCCACCTCCCTTCCCACACTTGCTTCTTCTTTGGGTCTCTGGGTCTTAGCCACTGGCAGCATTAGCCACCCACTCCTTGGGCCTGAAACCTGGGAGACCGTCCTGGACGTCCTGCTTTTTCTCTGCTCCACATCCGAACACTTATCAGGCCCATGTTCTCTCTCAAATCTCTCTCCTGATTGTCCTCAACTCGGCCCCGGCCACTACCAGCTGGGGGAAGGCACCGGGTCCTTCTGCATGCCTGCAGCCAGGGGATGGTTCTGGAACACATGGCAGACTCTGTCAGCCCCTCCTCCCGGGTCTGCAATCCTGAGGACAGGTGCAGAGAAGAATCTGTGATCATCCCCAGAGGCCATGGGAGGCAGGAAATAAACCCAGGTTTTTGAGAAAAACAAGCCAGTCAACAACAAAAACAGGGAACAAAATAAAAATATCCTGGCCTTCAATTCTGATGCCACCACATATCAGTGGTGCCACTTCTGACACTATTTCAAATCTCTCTGGAGCTCATTCTCTTCATTTCTGAAAAGGGGCCCATATTTCATGCCTCCAAAAGGTGCTGTGTAGTTGTTTAGATGAAGCTGTTTATGCAGTAGATGATCAGCATTAGGCTCTTCTCTCTTTCCCTCACTTTGAACAGTACTATGTAGTTCTTAGAACCTTTTCTTAGATCGTTCATTCATTCTGCTCATTCATTTCACACTCTTTTGTTGTGTGCCTGCTGTGAGCTGGGGATGATTCTGTGCGCTGGGATGGACTGGAGAACAAGTCAGACTTAGTCCCGTCTCCCCTGGGTTTCCATTTTTGCTGATGTGGAAGGCAGAAGAAAGCAAGTAACAAGCAGGTAATATAATATCAGGTAGTGTTAAGTGCCACAATAAAGAATCAAGCAAGATAAGATAGGAGTGTTGGAGAGCAGGAACTCCCTCGAGAGAGCCAGGGAAAGAGTCAATAAACAAGTCTAAGAATAATTAAAATAATTTCTTGACTCTGGGATGTGCTTGAGAAGGAAATAAGTGTGGTTATGCGAAACCACAGGCAGGTTGAGAGGATTAAATATTAAAAATATATGGGACAAGCCTTGTATGGTGGTAAATAGCCTACACCTAGTGACCCATTCTTTCCCCAATTCCTCTCTTTCCTGTGTCTTTAATTTCTCCCTCCATGGGATCCCTCCCACCAGCATTTACACAAGGCCAAGTCTCTTTTTGCTTAGAACACACCTTTTTACCTCAACCCCGTGCCTTCCTCCATCTCTGATCCTACCTTACCCCTTTGAGAAAATGGTTCCAAAGAATTGTCTCCACTTCCACAGCTCATTCTTCTACTCATTTCAGCCTGGCTCCTGCCCCCAGAAGGGTCCCAGAAACTGCTCTCTCTGAAGTTACCAATGACTTCCATGGTCACTGAATCCTTTGAGTTCTCATACACTGTCTCTGGGCCACATTCAATACCATTCTCTCTCCAGTTCCCAATATATACCATCTCTTCAAGTTTGTTACCCGCCCCTCAACCCCACCAGTCTGCTTACTCTTTCTCAGGCTTCTTTGCTGACTTATCTTTCTCTGTTGGTTCCTTAAATTACTGGGGTGTCCCAGAGGTCCATCCTGGGACCCCTTCACTTCTCTCCTTGTACATGATCCCTCAGTGATGGCTCGCATTCCCCTAATTTATGTCCTCAGCCCAGTTTGCTCATCTGAACTCCTGGCCCATATTCTCAGTTCATTCTTCAGTCAGTTCAGTTCAGTTCAGTTGCTCAGTTGTGTCTGACTCTTTGTGACCCCATGAATCACAGAACACCAGGCCTCCCTGTCCGTCACCAACTCCCAGAGTTTACTCAAACTCATACCCATCGAGTCAGTGATGCCATCCAGCCATCTCATCCTCTGTCGTCCCCTTCTCCTCCTGCCCCCAATCCCTCCCAGCATCAGGGTCTTTTCCAATGAGTCAACTCTTCGCATGAGGTGGCCAAAGTATTGGAGCTTCAGCTTTAGCATCAGTCCTTCCAATTCTTAGACACCTCCAATTGGAAGTCCCTTGGACATCTTAGACTCAACAGGTCCAGATTGGAGTTCGCCATCATCTTCCCCTCCAGTCCTTCTCTTCTGCTCTCCCCATCCCAGTGGTTTTCACTGCCATCCCGCTTTTGTACAAGCCAGAGCCTTGGACTTCACCAGTTCCCTTCGACGCCTCCTTGACCCTCATGTCTGCTGTCATCAAGTTCTGTAGATTCTACCCACAAAATCACTCTCAGATTTGTTTCTCTCCCACTGTTTTCTCTGCCCACTTTCCTAATCCAGCATGTCTTGGCTGAACAACTGCATAGTCTTTTCCCTGTCTCCACCTTTGTCTCCTCTGATCCGTCCTGCCCATACAGAAGACAGATCATCCTCCGCTGCAAACCCAATGGTGCTCATTCTCCTGTTAAAAACCCTTTAAGACTCTTTGTTGCCTGCAGGACTAAAAACCAGACTCCTTTCCTTTGCACCCAGGCCCTGCAGGCACTACCTATCTTTCTGCCCTCCTCTCCCACGAGTTCTGTCTCACCCAGTGCCCCTAGTCACACCAAACTTGGTCCGGGGCCTTGGATCTGCAAAGCCCTCTCTCTCTTGCTTGGGACATCTTCATCACACTTCCTTCTAACTGGTGGTTTTTCTCACAGTGGGCTGAACTGAAGGGACCTGGCAGATGAGCCATTCCAGCTCCTCCTTTAGTGGATGAGTCTCCTGAAGCCCAGAGAGGGAGAGTGGTTTGCTGAAGGTCACCCAGTATGTTCAGCATGCTTTATGCTAAGCAGGATGACCTCACTCGTCTCCCTCCCTCAACCGTGATGAGAGGGAAACTTGGCATAGGCTTGGATCCTCCCCCAAAGGTTCTGGCTCTTTTTGCTTCCAAAACCAGAAAGCTGAGCAAGTGGTAAGTTTTGCTGTGAAGGCATTGTAATAATGTGGGATCCCTTTGCCTGGGATTTCTGAGACTGAGGTCCTGGTGACACTGGCTTCTCCTGCCACCGGTCCAAACCTCTCACGGTTATGCCCCAGCTTTTCCTCACCACACCGCTGATCCAGACCCTCACCTGCAAACACTCCTGCCTGCTGCTTCTCAACTGAAGCAACTTGAGTCTCTCAGGCACAACCCGGCTGGTAACAAGGCCAGGTGATATTTGAGACCCGGAGTGCTCAAGCAAGGTGCCAAATCCTATGCCCTGAGCTGAGGGGGGGTTGATGCCTTGGCCATTGAGCTGGTAACCAGGTCACAGACTAGGCCCTGACCCTGGCCACAGACTGAGCTCTCATTCTGGTTATAAAATGGTCCTGACTCTATACCCAGACACAGCTTTGACACTGCTTCCAGACTTAGCCTTGATTCTGATAATAGACAGAACCTTGATCCTCATCCCAGACTGGGGCCTGACCTTGGCTATGACTGAACTCTAATACTGGCCCCAGACTGTGCCCTGACCCTACTTCCAGACTGAGCCCTGATCCTCATCCTTGGTTGAGTCCTGACCCTAGCCGTGGACTAAGCCCTGATCCTGCTCCAGGCTGTGCCTTGACCATGGACTGACCCCTACATAGCTCACTGATGACATCTGCAGTGGTGGGCTCCTGGTGAGAGGTGTAGTTGAATCAAGATAAATCCACTCCTTTAGGGGAGGGATAGAGAATGTGGTTTCCTGGGAAAAACAGGAGAAGATAAGCCTCTGGTGTTGTTACACTCATGGATTTTTGGGGGTCACCAGCTGCAGAAGGAGCAGGCTCAAAGGACCTCAGCAAAATCATGTCTGGCAGAGCTTCCCAGGCAGTTTAACTCCCAAATAATGGAGAGATTATTCCTGATGATATCCATCAAGCTGAGATTGAGAGCATTTCAGTGAGAAGGTGCTTTAATGACTCTACAAGGATTTGGGACCTAATGAAGCACACATCAGAGGACGATTTAATCTTTCCCTCATAAAACCCTCACAACAAGGAGATCAACTTCAGAATCCAAATTCATCCTGACATAAAAATGTGAGCTCAAGACAGTCCTGGATCACCGGTAATTGTCTGGGGCTAATTGCTGTGGTCTTGGGGGTGTTTAAGAGCAGCCAAGGGTGGATGGGTGTGGCAGAGGGCATCCAGGGACATGCTGAGCTGTCCCCTGCAAGCCCCTGGAAGGAGCTGACAGTAGTGACATTGGGGATAAGCCAGAATAAGGTGAATTTGGGGGCACTAGAAGGTCTTGCTCAGTGATGGCTGGCCCATCCCCTTCAATGTGGGCTCTTCTTCACAAATCCCTCTCCAGATGGATTAGTGGTCAGCAGATAGCCACAGCTATTTGCCTAATGGGAAGCCTTAAAAGTGCTGAGAAACTCCTGTTCCCAGGCCATAAATGAGACAATTATGTCTTATGAGAGCTACTATAAAGAAAGCCAAAAGGAGCTGCAGAGCTGATCCAGGTATGTGTGGGGAGGGTCACCATCCTCAGAATGGTTTCTCCAGCTCTCTGAGCATGAAAGTGGGGTCCCCTGATCAGGGGCTCCAACTGGGCGTCTCTGCCTTCCATTCACAGCTTGCTGTTAGCTGGGGTCTCCCCGACCACAGAAGCAATATCTCCTCTCAAATGCTGAAGCTTCCTATGTCTTCTATTGCAAAGATTTTTTTTTCTGTTGCATAAAGTTAATTGATATTGTGTGTATGTGGGGATGGAGGGAGAGATCATGAACAAATAGAGCCCAGCCACTGATTTCCAAAGGAAACATATTTTGTAATAATTAGCTGGCAAAAAGCTGGAAATGATGAGATGCAAACTCAATCAAGCCCTGGCTGGTGCATAATATAATCATTTATACTAAATTTATGTCCATAATGTGTTGTGCAGCCAGGGAAGGTATGAGATAAAGTGGTGGGACCCTCCTCCTACTTTTTTTCTTTCTATTAAAAGAAGACAACCTTCTTTTTTTAAAATTGAAGTCGAGTTGATTTACACTGTTAATTCCTGCTGTATAGCAAAGTGACTCAGTTACACACATATATACATTCTTTTTTTATATTCTTTTCCGTTCTGGTTTATCCCAGGATATTTGATATAATGTCCTGTGCTATAGAGTAGGACCTTGTTTATCCATTTGACATATAATAGTTTATATTTACCAACCCCAACTCCCTGTCCATCCCTTCTCCACCCCCACCCCCTTGTCAAACACAAGTCTGATCTCTACATCTGTGAATCTACTTTTGTTGTGTAGATAGGTTCATTTGGGCCATACTTTAGAATTCCACATATAAGAAATTCATATAATATTTTTCTTTCTCTTTCTGACTTACTTTACATAGTATGATGATCTCTAGTTGCATCCATGTTGCTGCAAATGGTGTTATTTTCTTTTTTGTGGCTGAGTAGTATTCCATTGTATGTATGTACCATGTCGTCTTTATCCATTCATATGCTGATGGACATTTAGGTTGTTTCCATGTCTTGGCTACTATGAATAGTGCTGCAATGAACATAAAAGTACAAATATCATTTTGAATTATAGCTTTGTCTGGATATATGCCCAGGAGTGGGATTGCTGGATCATAAAATTCTATTTTTAGTTTTCTGGGGAAACTCCTTACTGTTTTTCATAGTGGTTGCACCAACTCACATTCCCACCAACTGTGTAGGAAGGTTCCCATTTCCCCACATCCTTTCCAGCATTTGTTGTTTGTGGACTTTTTAATAATGGCCATTCTGACCAGTGTGAAGTGGTACCTCATTGTAGTTTTGATTTGCATTTCTCTATTAAGGAAGATAACATTCTTGAGTAAGACACAGAAGACTTAAAGGAAAAAAAATGTACAGATTTACTGTAGAAAAAAATATAAGTTTAAAAGTATACAGTGAAACACAGAGCCAATGTTAAAAGAAAGCAAAGACTGATAGAACACACTGACAGCATATGCAACAAAGAGCTGCTACACTAGATATAAAAGAGTTTCTGCAGATCAATAACAAAAGACAAATATGCAATTGGAAAGCAGGCAGGGCTTCCCTGGTGACTCAGTGGTAAAGGATCTGCCTACCAGTGCAGGAGACACGGGTTTGATCCCTGATCTGGGAAGTTCTCACATGCCTTGGAGCAACCAGGCCCATGCATCACAACTACTGAGCCTGTGCTCTAGAGCCTGGGAGCCACAACTACTGAAGCCCGTGCACCCTAGAGCCCATGCTCCTCAACAAGAGAAGCCACCTCAGTGAGAAGCATGCACACTGCAACTAGTGAGTAGCCCCTGCTTGTCGCAACTAGAGAAAAGTCCATGCAGCAACGAAGACCTGGCATGGCCAAAAATAAAATTATTAAAAAGAAAATTAGGCAAAGAGTGAGGCCAGGTACCTTCTAGAAGAGGAAAGATGACAGCAAGTTTGCTTGGATCTCCTTTCCAAAGAACCTCTTGTGGGGAGAAGTGATTGACAGCCTCAATTTAAAGTATCTTTTGTTCCATGGTCACTCCAGGCCAAGCTTCCCCCAGCCTATTCACAGCCAGCAACCAAGTACACCGGGGTCTTTGAATCAGGACCCTCAGAAACTCCCCAGTAGCCTGATGGAGGCTTTCTCAGAACTGTGCTGTGTCTGAGAATATTCCCACCTAATTCTTCCTTCCCCTCCTCTGTCACAAAAGTATCAGACCTGCACTTGGTCCAAAGGCTCTCCTGCCTCTTGCTCCTTCTGCCTTTTGTCCTCCAGAGGTATTTCTCCTGAGAAGGTCTTGCTTGTCTAATCCTATCTTGGCATCTGCTTCTCAGAGGCTGTGAACTGATACAACCCCAGGTCCACATAAAAAGTTATTCAACCTTCCTTGTAATTAAGAAAATACAAATTAAAATGTCATTCTATCTTCTACAATCAAATGGACAAACATTTAAAAGTCTTTAATATCTTGTTTAGTGAGGGAGGTACAAAATGAATCTCCCATATTGAAGTGATGCCAAGAGTACAAAATATACATAATTCACTGAATCAGCATTTTATTTCCAGGAATCTATTCTATAAAATATGTACATATATGTACAAAGATATTCATGGCATTATTTATATTAGTAAGAAACTTGAAAATTTCTAAATGTGCATTAATAAGGAACATTTACATCAATTATGGAATACCCATACAAAATAATTTGCAGTTGTTTAAAAGAAGGAGGTCAAGCTGTATGATGTGAAAAGATGTTTGTGATGCCAAGCTCAGTGCAAATAAGGGCAAAACCAAAGGATATATTGTTTACTGCCTTTGAGTAGGAAAACTCATCTATAAATGAGTTTATATGCATACAAATTGGTGAATAAGTACAAACATCTGGAAAGGTATTTGCTAAATTGCTAAGATTATTTAGGGGAGGACAGTGAGATTAGGGGTAGCTATTAAAGGGAATTCACACTTTTTAGTCTATTTCCTTCTTTATTGTTTAGATATTTGACAGTGAATGTGCATTATTACATTTAAATAAAATGAGTGATAATACATAAGAACAAAGAAAGACCTCTGCAGTATAACAGTTATAAGGAGTATTGGCCTCACTGAGAGTCTGTGTCCATATTCCAATCATCTGTTCAGAGTGTTTGGATTCTCCTGGGAATGGCCTTCCGTGGCAGCTAACGGCATAAGAAATTTGTTCTTATTCTCATCTTTATCCTTTAAAATTACTTTTACAAAAATGTTAATAGGAGATGGCATTGCCCGTGTCAGTCCCTGCCTGACAAACCATCCCTGATTCTGAATCTTTTTATTCTTTTCAAAAATCCACTCCCTGCCCCCAATCCTCCGACCTGAAGGCCGAGCATACTATCACTGAAGATTTTGTAGGGACACACCCTAGCTCTCTAGCCTCAGTTTCCCCATCTGAGTTGAAAGAGGCTGGATTAAGTGATTTCTGTGTCCTATGAATATTTCAAGGACTCTGAGGCCACTGGCGTAGAGTTGCTGTTCTTGGCACAGTATGGACAGGCAAGGTGCCAGAGAAACCCACCCATAGACCCTGGCCTGACCTTCAATCAGCTCATCCACCTCACCTGGCATCATTGCTCCAAGGTGAGCCACCTGGCTTTGAAAACACGCCCCCAGGACATGGCTAGGTCCTCCCCCATCCACATATCAGGTTGCCCATGCTTTGTCTGTTACTGAGTCACGATTTCCTCTGATCAACTATTAATAGTTTGGATTCCTGTTGCATTTTCTTTATTGATCACGTGGTGTGTAGAAGCCCCAGTGACTACTTTGCCCAGCTTCCCATATGATCAATCACTTCATATACCACATCTGCTGAAAAAACAGACTCTGAACCAGCACAGCTACAGGTTCATAACCCTGAGACAAACCCCAAACATCAGGGTCCCCCAAATAATAAATCCTTGGATAACTTTCCTTAATTCTGAATTCCCTAACAAAGACAGGTTTATCCTTGATTGTTGTTATGATTATCTCTGAAGATACCTTTGCAATTTTGAAAATTGTGTGAGAAAGTGTTTTTTTTACTCCATAAGCAGATAAATGTAAACCCGGCAAGTTTGGAGACTCATCAATTGTTTTCCCCGAAATAACTGCTGTGTTTTGTGTTTGGGAGCTGGTCCTTCTGAAGCCTGACTCCTTTACACTCTGCAAGTAAACTTTTCTAAGTACTTCTACATCTGGGTCTGCCTTGACATGAGATAACGTAATGCGTTAATTTGTGTGTGCGCCTGTGTTCCCTATGCTAAGCGGAGAGGGGTTTTGTCTTCCCTTGCTAAGCGGGGAAAGGAGAAGCTGCCTAAACAGGAGTCTCTTTCTTGGTGTTCCTGAGAACCTGGGCTTCCTGGGTGCAGGAAAGGTAAATCAAAGTGAGGCGGGAGAGAGGACTTTGAGGGACAAAGTGGAACCAAGTGACCAGAATAGGGGAGGGAGAGCACGTTCCCAAAGATCAGGAAGCACATGTTGTCTGGGGTTCTGTTGAGAGAAGGGAATTCCTGAAGATAATAAGATTGAGAGAGGAGGACTATGGAGGCTGGATCCCTGGTATTGGGGCTCCCAGTCGGGCAGTTTCCTGAGCCCAACTTGGCAGGGAGGCAGTATTGCCATCTGCCACCAAGGAACCTGAGGGCTAAGGAACAACCCTCACAAAGGCTACCAGTGTGGACCTACAACCCCTGGATATCTGCAAAGTGGGCTCTTTGTAAGAAACACAGTGTAAACTTCCTGCCAGCTTGGTAAACTGGACCTAGGATAGATTTAGAGGAAATAACACTGTGACGAGTCTTGCCTTTCTGAGCTCAACACTCACTACCATTTCTCCCAGTATTTAGCACCCTCTGTCTTGTGTGGTCCCCTGACTTGTGCTCTGCCCATCCCCAGCCTCCGGCCCCCCTCACACCCTGCATCCTGAAGGACACACTTTTGTTTGTCACATTTTGAACAAAAGGACATATCTTCTTACCAGCTGTCTACCATGGGGCCTTGTACCCAGTAGGTGCTCAGAAAATGTTGGTTGAGATGAAACAAATTGCCCTGAACTGTAACCCACATCCCAGCCCAAGCCCTAGCCCCATGCTTTGTTTCTGGTTGATAGTCAACACAGGATTGCAGAATGGAGAAAGGTGAGCGAGGTATTCCAAGGTGACCACTCTGTGGCAGACAAGATGAACATGAATGAGTAAGTTCACGTATGTTGTTCAAAAGCACATCAGTGACCTGGTTTAATCACAGGAGACCAGCGAGCAAGGGGCCTGGGCATCTGCGAAACTAGCCATTTTGAGCCAACCCTTGCATAGGAGCTGGTGCCGCTTGATCAATTAACCCCACGCCCTTGTCTTCCATCTGTGCTTGGATGGAGATGCTCGGCTCTGCCATGAGCGCAGAAGGTAATATCCATCCTTCGAATAGGCTGCATGTGTGTGCGTAATTGATGGGTTTCTGCGATCTGGAGAGAGAGGAAGAGATCCAAAATCAATTGCTCGCTGTCTGTACACAGTGGCTGGCCCTTCTTGTGGCCTGGGAGGAGAGGGCAGTCAGCTGTGGCCTCTCGCTAGGGACACCAGTGGGCCAGACGATCAGGCCTGCCAAGGGCTGCTGGGAGGGCTTGTCCTCTGTCCTCAGCCACAGCTCTCCCTCCTGGCAAAGACATGAGTCCTGCTTCGTGCTCAGGGTCACCCGGACACCTGTCGAGTGGTGGAAACAAGCTGTTTTAAAAGGTGATGTCTGGCCAGTGTGAGTACACTGGCCTCTCATTGAATCATTTTTTAAAATTCGTTTTCAAAGTAATTTAAGTGGTTGGCTATCCAAGTCTGTCCTAGGGGGATGCATCATTGAACAGCCCTAAGGGTGGGGTCTAGAATCACACTGCTTGGGTTCAAACCCTGAGTCTTCCGCTTGTCAACTGTGAGCCTCTGGGCTTGCTCAGCCTCTCGGGGACTCTTTTCTTCATCTGTAAGCTGGGATAAAATTGATACTCAACTCATAGACCCTTGTGGAGGGTAAACTGAAATAATCCATGGGACAAGAATCCATGAGATTATCCACAGTGCTGGGTACTCTGTCAACAGTGCTCCTGCAGGACCACTGGGTGTGTTGAATGTGTGATTCTGGAAATCAATCATGTTTGATCTCTGATTGATTAGTGTCTGTCTTTTTTGCTAGACTATCAGCTCCACGAGGGCTGTGGCTATCTTGTTTACCTCTGGACCCTCAGAATGTGCACTGAGCCTGGCTCTTACAACACACTCACTAAATATCGTTTCAGGGGAAAGAGAAGAAAGGTGATGTGGTCATGAGCCAGGGATCTGGAGGGGTGGGGCAGCCCTAGGGGTCTGGTGGTAGGAACTAGGTCCCGGTGTCTATCCACAGCTATACCGTCAGTCCCAACAGGGAACGAGAGTGGAACCCTGGAGCAGGGTTCAAGGGCTCAGTCATGGACACTATATAGATGGCTGGTTCAGAGCAGCTTTATCGCCCTTGAGACTCTGTCCAGTGTGTGAACACCAGACACAGGCCAGCTCAGCATGAGCATCTATTTGGCTGGGCCAGAGAGGTGACATCACTGTGGGCAACTGGGAAGGTCTGTGCCAGGCAGGAAACAGCATCAGCCACAAGATACACTAACTACTAAAGTATCCCAGTGGGGGCTTCTGGGAACTCACATGAGCTTTCAGTTCATTTCAGTTGCTCAGTCATGTCCAGCTCTTTGTGACCCCATGAACTGCAGCACGCCAGGCTTCCCTGTCCATCACCAACTCCCAGAGCTTGCTCAGACTCATGTCCATCAAGTCAGTGATGCTATCCAACCATCCTCTGTTGCCCCTTTTCCTCCTGGCTTCAATCTTTCCCAGTATCGGGGTCTTTTCCAATGATTCAGTTCTTCACATCAGGTGGCCAAAGTTTTGGAGTCATATAAATATGGGTAGAGATTCATTCTCACCTTTGTGCTCTGAGCAAATGATCCAATTCCTAAGCCTCGGTCTCCCCATCCATAAATAGGGAAACTATATGACTAGCCTCGCAGATGTGTGATTGAATTGAAGACATATACATAAAATGTCTAGAGCAGTGCATAGCTGACTTTTCATAAACACGGGTGTTCTTCCCCCTCGCATTTAAAACTCGTTCAAAAGGCAATATCTCATTTTTTGGTTCCATCTGAAAGAAACAAAGTACTTTTCAGACAGCTTTATTTGGGAGCAGCGAGTGTTTGACCCATGAGTTCACAGTGGGAATTCAGTGATTATTTTCAAATATGTGGAATTCTCAGGTTCCTACAGCTTTCTCGAGTAGAAAGCAAAGCCGGCCTCAGCTTCTGACAGTCCTTGTAATTACCTTTCAATGAGTCAAGCTGAGGTTTATCTTTGTGCCTGAGGTTGGTGTGGGTTTCGCTGCCCCACACTCTCCACACCCACATTTGAAGGTAACAGCTAATTAAATTTATAGCATGGCCTGGTTGAAGCTGGCGGGCTTGTTTGGGGGCAGGGCCTTATAGGTGACCCCCTTCCCTTTCAGACAACAGCACGGAGATTCAAAGATGGCATGGTCCCCCATGATCAAAGGGCCCAGCAACTTTTCTATTAAAAATAAAGTGTAGGGATATGCATTAATGCTGGGCTGCTGACAACCTATAATTCCTGTGGCAGCAGCAAGATGTATTTCTCTTTTAGAGTTTTGTTAAGAGGTGTTTTTCAGTGGTGGGTAGGACTGTGTACACTGAGGCTGTGAATTAAGAGCATGTTTTTTTTTTTTTTAAGAGCATGTTTTTTTTGTTTGTTTGTTTTTTACTCTGTGGAAGCAGAGGAGGGAGCCCAGGCAGATTCTATAATGAATTGGACTGTGTATGTCCTGAGGTTGTTAACTCATCCAAGACCAACAGGGAATTGTAAAGACCTACTCCTGGACCTCCAAGAGACTCTTCATCCATCTCTTGAACCACTGATCCATCCATCCATCTGTCCACCCACCATGATTCCAACAAGTATTCATCAAACGTCTCCCAAGATTCTGGAGATAATAGTAACAAAAATAACATCAACAGCAGTGGATAATATGGTGCACTTACTATAAGCCAGCCTCTGGGTTAAACACTTTATATAATTCATTTGATCTTCACAACAACTCTTTGATTTAGGGACTATTATCATCCTTATTTTACAGACAAGGAAATGGAGGCTCATAGAGGTTGTGACCTACTTAAAATTTCAATCTGTTGCAGATGCAGAAGTTGAATTCAGTTGATTCCAGAGTCCACACTTTTCCTCCCAGTGTGTCCTTTGGCTTGGTCCACATCTCATGAGCCAGAATCTGCAGTGTGGATTCATAGGTGTTGCCTAGGTTTGTCACTGGAGTCTCTGTCTCTACTTTAGGTTCCCTTTGATCAATTTGATGGGATTCAGAGAGGGGAGTTTTGTGAATATTGTTTCATTCTGCAATCAGTTTGTAAGTACTATTACTTACAAACATCAGTAATAGTAATACTAGCAGAAATAATAACAGCTAACATGCATTGGGATCCTATGTGTAAGCTCTGGTCTAAATGCCTTATAAGTAGTAACTACTTCAGTCCTCACATCAACCCTATGATGTTACTTCATCAAATTCCCATGATTACTCTTATTTTACAGATGAAGAAACTGAGCAATAGGGAAGTTAGGCAATTTGCTATCTTTCTGGAAGTCTTCCTATAATCCATGGGAATGCTTTGGGCTGCAAATAACAGAAAAATCTATCACTTGCTTAAAGAATTCTTTAAAAAAAAAAACTCTCATGTGACAAGAAGTCCAGAGATAGAGAGCGTCCAGGGCTTTGGTATGGCAGATCAAAGATGCCATCAGGGACTCACCACCAGTTTCATTCCTCTGTGCTTAGTATGGTGGTGCCTTGCTGCTGCGCTTGTTACACTTATTGCTACAAGAGGGCCACTCCATTTCCAGTTTTAGCTCTATGTCTGTACGCAGAAAGAAGGGGGTGCTAGGAAAGCGGAAGCCTTCCCAGAAATTCTCAGTAGGTTTCCGGCACATTTTACTGGCCAGGGGTGTGTCACAAGCCCACCCTGAGCTGCAAGAGGTTCTATAAGATTGAATACCTCCCCCCACCATCCTTTCTAGCCTTTACAATGCAAGGATAGGAAAGAAAGGGTGGGGATGGGGATTCGGTGACCTAACCTGCAGTGTCCACCACATTCTCTCTCATGTATTTTTGTTGGTGGTGGTTCACTTTATTATTTTTTAATCTACAAGCTTCTCCCTATACTTTTTGATTTTTCATGACCATAAAGATTTTTAAAATTTAATTTTTATTTTATATTGGAGTCTAGTTGATTTACAATGCCGTGTTGTTTTCAGGTTTACAGAAAATTGATTGATATATGTGTATACATATATCTATTCTTTTCACATATAGGTTATTCAGAATATTGAATAGCATTCCCTGTGCTGTACAGTAGGTCCTTGTTGATTATTTTATGTATAGTATTGTGTGTATGTTAATCCCAAACTCTTAATTTATGCCCTCGGCCACATTTCTGCTTTGGTAAACCTAAGTTTATTTTCAAAGTCTGTGA
Source organism: Cervus canadensis (assembly GCF_019320065.1). Lineage (NCBI taxonomy): Eukaryota > Metazoa > Chordata > Mammalia > Artiodactyla > Cervidae > Cervus > Cervus canadensis. Next base: position 70,493,094 of record NC_057395.1, on the reverse strand, counting down.
ATCTGTCTATTTTGTAAATAAGTTCATTTGTATCATTTTTCAAAGATTCTGTTTATAAGTGATACATCATATTTGTCTTTCTCTGACTTCACTTAGTATAATATTTAGGTCCATCCATGTTGCTGCAAATAACATTATTTCATTCTTCTTTATGGCTGAGTAATACTCCATTGTATATATGTACAATATCTTCTTTATCCATTTCTCTGTAGATGGACATTTAGGTCGCTTCCATGTCTTGGCTATTATAAACAGTGCTGCAATGGACATTGGAGTACATATATCTTTTCAAATTATGTTTTTCTCTGGATATATGCCTAGGAATGGGATTTAAAGAGCCCAGACTAGTTGTCTTATAGGACATTTCAGAATAATCCACATACCATAGAATTCACTGTTTAAAAATGTGTGATTCAGGAAAACAGTATGATAGTTCCTCAAACAATTAAACAGACTTACCTTATGATCCAGCAATTTCACTTCTGGGATTATATATCCAAAACCTTTGAAAGTAGACACTGGAACAGATATTTGTATAACAGTGCTCACAGAACCATTCCAATAGAAAAGATGTGGGAACAACCCAAGTGTCCATCTATGGATGAATAGATAAACAAAATGTGGAGCACCCATTACAGTGGATTATTTTTCAGCCTTAAAAAGGGAAGAAATTTGGACACATGCTATAACATATATGAACTTTGAAGACTTTTATGCTATGTGAAATAAGCCAGATACAAAATCATATAAAATATTGCATGATTCTATTTACACAAGGTACCTAGAGGAGTAAAATTCATAGAGACAGAAAGTAAAATGGTGGTTGCCAGGGGATAGGAGGAGTGAGGGATTGGAATTTTGTTTTTAATGCATAAGGAGTTCCTTTTGGGGAAGATGAAAAAATTCTGGAGATGGATGGAGGTGGTGTTGCACAACAAAGTGTGTGCTTTTAATGCTTTTGATGCCTGAACTGTACACTTAAAAGTGGCTAAACTGGTAAACTTTGTCTTATCTTATATGTATTTAATGCTTCTTGTTGGTGAGGGAGACAAGGGTAAATGGAGCTATCTGCATTCTTTCTTCAAATCTCCACTAAAATCAGCTGTGTTTGCCCCCAGGAAGCCACGTTGTCCAGGCCTTGGGCGAAACAGAGGAGAAGGTCAGGTGTGGGAATCAACAGCATGAACCACGGTGAACTTTTTCACCATCTTCAAGGTGATGATGAATCATGACTCTGTAACATATCAAGAGCAGCTTAAAGACCTGAGATTGCTGAGCGAGATGAAAAGAAGACTCCCGGGAAATATTCAAAGGGCTGCCACGGAAGGGAAATATGGTATCAGTGAGAATTTTAGAAGCTCACAGATATGGATTTAAATTCTGGCTGTGCCACTTACTGGCAACATCTTGGGCATATTTATCTCTCTGAGGGTCAATTTCCTCTTTGGTGAAAGGGAGATAGTTACAGACTTGTAGGGTCGTTGAATTAAATAACTTGTAAGATACACTCTATTCCTTTCTTCTCTGTGTCTGCTAAGGGTAAAGCTTTAACTGTTCATTTACAAGTTATATTTTAAAATCCATGTTGCAAGACAGGACTTCATTAGACATGGGACAGTCATATAGAAGAAGACAGAGAGCCATGTAGTTGAGGATGCAGATAGATGAATAAGTGACTATGACACAAGGGGAGGCTTGCTGCTTTGTTAGAAGCATTGAAAGGACCAGGAGGCAACCAGGAAACTACAGCTGACACTGAAAGTCTTGGGGATGTTCTCAGTGGATCATTTAAGCCAGGTCTTTAAAGGTGAGTAGGAGTTCTCCAAAGCAAAATTATGTAGGTGAGAGAGCAGCCCAGTTAAAAGTGAAGAGGTGTGAAAACAGTGCTTTTAGGGATGGGTGAGAGATTGAAGAACTTGGCTGCAGAAACCTAGGGGCAGTCATGGCTTAGGAAGGAAACATGAGTATTAGGCCTTGGAGTATGACCTTTACCTCTCTTGAAAGTCTTTTTTTTTTTTCTTGAAAGTCTTATAAGACTTTTAGGGCATAATATTTGGCAGGATTCTAGAGACACTAATGAAAGAAGAGGTGCTGGAGGCAGGGAGACCAAATAGGAGCCCATTTCAGAGTTCAGGGGAAGAGAAGAGGTTGGGTTAGTGGTGAACTGCTACTGCTGCTAAGTCACTTCAGTTGTGTCCGACTCTGTGCAACCCCATCCCTGGGATTCTCCAGGCAAGAACACTGGAGTGGGTTGCCATTTCCTTCTCCAATGCATAAAAGTGAAAAGTGAAAGTGAAGTTGCTCAGTCATGTCCGACTCTTCGCGACCCCATGGACTGCAGCCTACCAGGCTCCTCCGTCCATGGGATTTTCCAGGCAAAAGTACTGGAGTGGGGTGCCATTGCCTTCTCTGGCTAGTGGTGAAAGATGAAGGGAAACCAAATGGGGAACTTGGAAAAGGCTCAGGGTAGGTTTATGAGGCAAGCACATGTCTGAGAATGGCTTTTCCGAGAACCCACAGTTTGATATAGGGACACAGTGGGGACCAGAACTCAGAAGCTCCACTTTCCTGAGTGGCAAAGTGTAGCTGGGGAGAACTGGATCTAAATTACAGCACTGATATTGGCTGTGTGACTTTAGGCAAGTGTCTTTTCCTCTTGGATCTCAGTTTCCTCATCTCTAAGCACAAATGACAGTATCCACTATGTTGTATGAAGATTAGACAAGATTCCTTAATTCAGTATTTTCAGATTGAAGGTCTGCATTTCTGTAAACATCAGTACCACATTTAACTTTCAAGAACATTTTTGAGGACTAAGTGTTACAGCTACATCACAGACCAACATGACTTTAAAAGTCTGAGTGTTTAAAATTAAATTAATTGCCAGCTTTTAAAAATCAGGACCTAGCACCAAAGAAGTCTGAATTTCTGTTTTTTCTTTAAAAATTGGAAGATCTAACCTCTCTGAATCCATGTTCTCATGAGAAACAAGGGGCTAGAGGTGAGTGGTGACTGTTCCCTTTAGATAGAGCACTTACTCTCCAGTTTATTATAGTACCCACCACTCCCTACTGGTTTGGCCCAAGTGTTGAACTATTGAATATCTTAGTCTGGAAGCATGAAGACCATGTGGGTGGGATGTTGTTAAACTCAAGGGTTTGGGCTTGGGTTGAGGCTGTGAGGATGGAGAGGAAAGGACACACACACACACACACACACACGCACACGCAGATGCCAATCATAAAAATTCATCATCTGAAAAAAATAAATTAATTAATTTTAAAAAAATAGTAAAAAAAAAAAATTCATCATCTGGAGACCAAATAAACTTAAGGGATAACAGGATGAGTCCGAAGGCATTCAAGCTTTCCAGCCTGGGTAAGGAGAGTGATGGGGTGGCAGGGGTGGGAGCAGGCATTGGAAGGCAAGGAAACTGGGAGGGTGTGGGAAAACATAGCACTGGGATCTAATTCTAACCCCCATCCCCACCCTTAAGAAAAATCCCCTCCAAGGCTTCCTTAGCGTCATTCATTTCCCGGAGCTATGCAGATGTGCTGCTAGGATTCCTCTCTGTGCTCCTCAGATGTCCTGGGATTATGCAAATGCTCAGGTCACCAGGAACAATGCCAAGAATCTTGGGCTTTTCCATTGCTTGGATTGTTGTGTGGCATCTGCAGACAAGTCAGTGCTGTTTGCATTTCTTCTCTGCCACGTCCTCCTGGGCAGATGCCGAGGGCCTCAGGCGTGGTCTGGGGGCTGGGCTTGGGCGCCTGTCCATGGCACCACTCACTACAGGTTTTCCTGCCAGCACTTACTCACTTGCCATCCTCGGGAGCTGGTCCATTGCTTACATTTGAGGGAATTTTCCTTCTGTTATTTCCTTCATTATTGCTTCTCCATCTGTCCTGTTTGCTTCTTCTAGAATTCCAAATGGGAGCTTACTGCCTTCAGGATTCATTCTCCATTTCTCCTCTCTTATCTCATCATATTCATCTTTTCCTCCCCTTCCTCTCAGTTTGAGGCAGTCACTCACTCACACTGATCTTCCAAATGACTAATCTGGATTTTGGCGGTATATAAACCCATTGTTTGGCCTCCACTATATTTAGATATGTTACTCATCATGTTTGTTTTACCACTGAAAGTATTTTCTGATTTCTGAGTTTTTCATTCATAGATGCCATGTTTGTTTTGTTTAGTCTTGTCTTGTTTTTATGTTTTACTTTAGGTTGACAGAAAAGGTGCAAAGATATTACAGAGTTTCCACATCCCCTTCATCTAGATTCCCCTAGTGTTAACATCCTGCCATGTGTTTTTGGATCTTATTGTGTTTGTTGAGGAGAGATTTCCTAAAGGTTTTTCAACTGTAGAGGTAGGAAAAACATCTGTGGAATTGGGCTGTTGTTTTCTTATGGTAGGTGATTTTTCTTTATTTTCTTATTCTTTGAGAGATTCGTGTTTGTCAAAGACTGAGATGGTTTCTGCCGGATATTGTAAGCATCTCTGCTCAAATGTTCCCCAAGGAGAGAGAGAAGTAGAGTCCAGCTTGTGTGTATGTGTGTGTGTGTATGATGGGGTGGTGGAGGCATTTAAAGGGGTACCGCCCCCCCGCCCCCCGCCCCCGGAGTGGATCCTTTCCTGTGTTCATATGAGCGACATTAGCTAAGACAACAGCCCTCATTCCTCATGGATTCTGTTGACCGCTCTAGGACCCCACTGTGGCAATAACCCCACTAGATTTGATCCCCCCACCCACACCAGAAAGTCTGGGGTTAACTTCCTCCCTGTGTGGGTTTCCCTAGATCCTGAGATAAAAATTGAAGGGCAAGTACTTTACTTGAAAGGTAATTTCAGGACACACATGATGTGGAGAGTGAAGGAGTGAGTTAGGGAAGGAAAGGCAGCCGGTACAAAGTATAAAACCAAGCTGGTTGCCTCCGGTCACCTGCAGCTCATTCTCACCAGGAACTCTGGGAACCAGCGGAGAGCATGCGCCTCAGAGTTATCCTGCCCGCGAGGTGAGGAAGCTGAGGGATTTGTACACCCTGCTTCGAGGGACTTGATCCTTCTGGTTCACCTTACGTGGACAGAGCTGGCTCTGGTAGTCACAGAGCGTCCTCAGACGGAACACTGCTGGTGCTGGAATTGGAAGTCAGTCAGGCCGGTATGCAGAGAAATAATTAAGTGCTGGGATGACACAGCAAGGGCTTTGACAACGCCTGTCCTCTGCGCTTTTTGTACACTTGGTCCTGTCCCTACACCCCTTACGGGATTAAAATTTGCCTTTTGCCTAACATCTCACCTTTAGCTCCCAACACTCTTGTTATTTTCTTTTCTTTATTTTTTTTGGTCTGGGGTAAAAGAAGGGATGCTGGTTCTACCAGAGACCTACCCTGCCTACTTTCTGGATGAATTTTTTTCCTTTCCTTATTTTGCACTGTGAGTGGACCAGTATTTTCTTTGATCTGGTGGTGCCTATTCTGCTGTGTTGTGCTCAGTCGTGTCCAAATCTGGAGACCCATGGACTGTAGCCCACCAAACTCCTCTGAGCATAGGATTTTCCAGGCAAGAATACTGGAGTGGGTTGATCAAAGACACAGGAGATCAAACCTGTGTCTCCTGCATTGGCAGGTGGATTCTTTACCACTAGCGCCACCTGGGAAGCCCACTGTTGAGAACACCATCATTGTTTTCTAACATGGAGATGGATTCTTCCCCTTTGTCAAATTTCTAGATTTCTTTGTTCATTTTCATTGTTAGATCAGAGGAAAGGGATTTAAATACATAGGCTCATAACTGGCATCTCAAAATGCAAGTAGTATGCCTTATTCCCAGAAGGTATCCTCCATGTGTTATCTTAGGGACATTTGAACTCCTGTGCAGTTAATGTAAAAACAGTTACAAAAAGTAGCAGGAAGAAGCAGCTGCATTATGCTCTTGGTTCAAAGACCATTTGTGTTTCCCCAACATTAACTTCCTGTGCTTAAACTGACAAGCCCCAGATAAATGCAATAATTTCTTCACATTTCACCACGATCAGCTCTTTACTTCTAACAGCAACAATTGTGTTTCTCATTAAGTTGTCCACTGCTGATCCTTGGAGTGTTTGCATCTTAAAAAAAAAATTGTAAGAAACTGTCACAGCTCTTGTAAGAGACTGAAAAACTAAAGAAATAAGCTATTGTGGTTTTGTCTTAGAGATAAAAGATGCTGCTTGGGTCATGAGTCAGAATTTCATCATGTCTTCCTCCTGGGCTGTTGTGCTAAATCTTACATGTGCTCTTTGTAGGTGATGCTCCTGGGTTTGTGATGGGTGCAGTAGGGGAGGCTTTAGTGGGAAGCGTAGAGGAGGATAGGGGATCCAGAAGGTCTGGACTACAAAGAGGGAAGTTGGCATTTAAAACCAAGAATTTTAGAATTACTTCATATCACTTTACATGTCTTTGGCATCTTTGACTCAGTTCAGATCAGAGTGAGATTCCTAATGTTACTCTAGTTACATATCAGAATGGAAAGTTTCAGCTTCTTGAATTTTATAGACAGTGGTTGGCTGTTGGTTGTTGGTTCCCTTTTCTTTTTGGGCACATCTCTGGATCATGTTTCCCAAGCTCTTTTGCAGTCAGTGTGACCACACAACTTATTCTAGATGACAGAATGTGAATGGGGTGATGGGTACCACTTCCAGGCCAGGCCCATTAAAACCTCCCATCTGTGCCCTCCATGCTCCTTCCATTTATGCCTTGCAGGGGAGCGTGATGATTTTGGAAGCTACATGATACAGATTTCTATTCATAAGAGAAAAGGAGCCTGGATCTTTAAATCACCACTTGGAGGAGAGTCATCCACTGATCCAAAATACCTCTTTTATCTTTCAGTTCAGTTCAGTTCAGTCACTCAGTCATGTCCAACTCTTTATGACCCCATGAAATGCAGCATACTAGGCCTCCCTGTCCATCACCAACTCTAGGAGTCCACCCAAACCCATGTCCATCAAGTCGGTGATGCCATCCAACCATCTCATCCTCTGTCGTCCCCTTCTCCTCCTGCCTTCAATCTTTCCCAGCATCTGGGTCTTTTCAAATGAGTCAGCTCTTCATATCAGGTGGCCAAAGTATTGGAGTTTCAGCTTCACCACCAATCCTTCCAATGAACACCCAGAACATGATGATCTCCTTTAGGATGGACTGGTTGGATCTCCTTGCAGTCCAGGGGACTCTCAAGAGTCTTCTCCAACACCACAGTTCAAAAGCATCAATTCTTAGGCACTCAGCTTTCTTTATAGTCCAACTCTCACATCCATACATGACCACTGGGAAAACCATAGCCTTGACTAGACGGATCTTTGTTGACAAAGTAATGTGTCTGCTTTTTAATAAGCTGTCTAGGTTGGTCATAACTTTCCTTCCAAGGAGTAAGCGTCTTTTAATTTCATAGCTGCAATCACCATCTGCAGTGATTTTGGAGCCCCCCAAAAATAAAGTCAGCCACTGTTTCCACTGTTTCCCCATCTATTTCCCATGAGGTGATGGGACCGGATGCCATGATCTTAGTTTTCTGAATGTTGAGCTTTAAGCCAACTCTTCCACTCTCCTCTTTCACTTTCATCAAGAAGCTCTTTAGTTCTTCTTCACTTTCTGCCATAAGGGTGGTGTCATCTGCATATCTGAGGTTATTGATATTCCTCCCCGCAATCTTGATTCCAGCTTGTGCTTCCTCCAGCCCAGTGTTTCTCAAGATGTACTCGTTACACAAAGAAAAATAAATTTTTAGTGGGTTTGAGCTATATGTATAAATATTTGACAGTAACTAATATATATGATCTTGACTAATCTACCCAGGGTCTGGAGGCAGAGCATGAAAATTAGAGCCTGTGCCCTCATCTCCATCTCAGAGTCCACCCCTTGAGACACCTCAACTGGGGCATTTAGTACAATTAGGAGCAGTTTGAGAAAGCAAGTGTAAAGATGCAATCTTGAAGTTGAACCACCTGCTGTCCAGCTGGCAGTGAGGATCGTAGTAGATGAGGCTCAGAGAGTCCCTGATGCGAGGCAGCAGTGATAGAGTGAAAACTTTCCCCAGTGGTGAGCTGGGATGGTATTTCAAAGAAGGGAAAGCACCAGGTGATGCAAAGTATCAGAAATTTGAGAAATGGGGGCAAAGGGCATCCAGCATCTCAGGGGAATTAGACAACTGCTGCTAAGGTCAGTGGTCACACTGGAAACAGGTAAGGGATAACTTTGTGTGATTAATAAGCAAATAAAAGCAAAACGTGAAAACCAGAGGCTTTTCTTGGTAACAAGGAGAGGAACTCGCATCTCCTAAACCTGTGGGCAGAGAAAGCCAAGGCCCAGGCCCAGGCCCTCATCATGAGAGCAGCAGAAGACAGACTTCCATCTTGGTCCCATCTGAGTCCCTGACTGGGAAAGATCGGTACCATGATACATGGGACAGGAACATTTGAGTTGATGCACCCTAAAATCTTGAATTCTCAAATTCCCCGAAACTATCCAAGTCGGCAAAAGTGACTACTGGCATTGCCCCCCTGCCCCCATCCTGTCTGAAGATGAAGCAGAACCCTCCTTCCTACAAGGCCTCTGGTGCTCCTCTCAGAATCTGCCTCCCCTCATGGCCAGGGGCCACAACTAGGGTTAAGTGTCAACTTAACCAGTGGGGATGTGCTGTGCCTGATGATGGAGGAAACAGAACGCAGACAGTCCCCGACTTATCATAAGACTATTTTTTTTTTTTTTTACTTTACAATGGTGTGAAAGTGATACACATTCAGTAGAAACTGTCCTTCAAAATCTGAATTTTGATCCTTCCCATCCCTAGTGATGTGGTCTCTGATCCTCTCTCCTGATGCTGGGCAGCTGCAGTGGTCACAGTTCCCTGTCAACCATTCCGATCTTCTCTTTCAGTACAATATTCAGTGCATTACTCTATCATAAAATAGCCTTCTATTAGATGGTTTTGCCCAACTAATGTAGGGCTATTGTAGGGCTTCCCAGGTGAAACTAATGGTAAAGAATACGCCTGCCAATTCAGGAGATGCAGGAGACATGGGTTTGATCCCTGAGTCAGGAAGATCCCCTGGAAAAGGGAATGGCAACCCATTCCAGTATTCTTGCCTGGAAAGAGAAGCCTGGCAGACCACAGTCTATGGGGCCACAAAGAGTCAGACACAACTGAGCAATTGAGCACACAGGCTAATGTAAGTGTTCTGAGCCTGTGTAAAGAGGGCTAGGCTAAGCTAGAATGCTCGGTAGGTTATGTATATTAAATGCATTTTCAACTTTTGATGAGTTTGTCTGGATATAACCCCATCAAAAGTCAAGGAAGATCTATATGCCCCCAAAGACACTGCAAGACCTAGTACTCATGTGCCCCAGGGAGCCCGGTAAGTGCAGGTAGAACTGAGTTCTGAGAGTACTAGGTCAAGGAAGAGAAATGCAGAGCTGGACCACCGAGGTTTTTGAGTTGGGAGCATTTCCCTGGGACAGGAGATTTAACACCGTGGTGAGGACCCTGAGAAACGAGTAGACGTGCTGTTAACAGGGCTTCTCAGAACATGAAAAAAGCCACATGGATGGGTGGGGATGCTCTGCACTGTCAAGATCCTCACTCAGGACTAAAGGGCTTACGCCCTGGCTGCTGCGGGTGCTGCAGGCTGTCAACCTGGGCTGTTGGTCCTCTGCAGAACTGCGTCGGCTGAAGACAGTCACCTCCCTGTAGGTCATGTTCTTTGCCCAGGGCAGCCTGTATTGACAAGTGTGAAGGGAGCCCTAACTTAGGACTACTCTGAAGGACCATCTTGGATGTCAGTTTTTTTGTGTACAGCTTCTTGGTCCAGTCCTGCTGCCTTCCTGGGGAGTAATCTGGGGCATTTGCTACTCTCTGTCTCAGAGTCTGCTTCCTGGGGAACCCAACCGGCTACAACCTCTTAGGATGGTCTCTCAGTGTGGACAATTGTAATACCTCTGGATGAATCCAGCCAGATGCTCTTCCTCCAGGGCTGGAAGAGGTTACTGGTACAAGGGCCTTGGATGAAGAAATATGCTTCTTCCAACCCTGTAATCCTCATCCATGCAGAGAGATGCCTACACATTGAAAGTCCCAAGAGGACAGAGACCAACCAAGGGAATAGCAAATTCATACCCTCAACTCATGTCCATTCTAGAGCTTGTGTTCATTAAGCAGAAGGTGGACAGAGGTGGTCTGAAGCCATGCTGAAGCTGATCACAGACATAGTAATTAATCATCTATTCATGCATCATGCACCTTCCCATGTATCCATGTGTCCACCATGCTTCCATCCATGCATCTCTTCATTCTAAGGACATGCTGATGAATACAGTGCATGAGTCTCAGTGCTGGCTCAGGGTGATATGAGATGGATAGGACCAAGAGCCTGTCCCAAAGGATCTCACAGTCCGGAGGAGGAGACAGACATATCACAGGTCCAGGGTAGTGTGACATGGGAGACACAAGAGCTCCAAGAGCCTGGAAGACAGAGGGACCACTCTGCTTGTGTTTCCCAGAGAAAGGGATGGCTGAGCCCTGGACTAGAAGGGTGAGTTGGAGTTCTACAGCTGGGAAACAGGAGATCAGAGGTGTTTCTGTCAAAGGGAATGGCACCTTCAAAGCCGAAGAAGAAAGATGGATTCTCCAGCATGAGATTAGGACATGGTGAAGTAGAGAGGGAGAGATAGGAGGTTGGGAGGGCTGGCAGGAGAGGGTTACACTGGATTGTTTGGACTATATCCTGCACTGGGTTAGGGCCAGAGGTGACCTTCAAGGCTGTGGGACAAGGATGTGAAGAACAGTATGAAGAAGGGACAATGAGGCAGGCAAAGAACCAGGTAGGAGGCTACGGGACATGTTGAGGTAAGATATAATTGGGCTGGAAAAAAGGAGGGCAGTAGAAGTGCTCAGGAGGTAGAGCGGATGGAACTTGGTTACACAGGTGTGGCAGGTAAGGAGGCGGCCTAGGCCAGGATCCTTCTATTGTTTCTCTCTTGGGAGTCTGAAGATGCTGTTGACTAAAACATACAGTCACAACCTGAAAGTAGAGAGTTATTCTATTTGGTGGGAATTTTTAGGACTCTGAGCCTGGGAGACAGCATCTCAGTAACTCTGAGAAAACTGCTCCAAGGAGGCAGGAGGGGAAGTCAGGCTATATACAAGTTTGCAACAAAGGGAGCAGGCAGTCTGAACTTCAGGGATCAGGTATCAAGTTAAGGAATTTAGCATTCTCTGTATGGGAAGATGCAAGCCTCTGGGCTCACTGAATTCATTCCTTTCATATGCATCACCGTTTCCTTGTTCACCTTGCTTCTTGCTTCACCCCAGCTCCTCAGCAATCACTATTGGAGGTGGCAGCGTATACTGCTCCCAATTTTGGGAGCTCTTGTTCACATTTGGAGGCCAGAAATTGCTGATGACTGTGACATTTCTTGTTTATTGATATGGCAGGAGATATTTTCATTTCACAATGCCATGATGCCAGAAGTTGAGTATGGATGAAAGGAAATCCAGAGTCGTTTGAGCAGAGAGTAAGGGACTGATCATCTAGAAAGCTTCCAGTTTGCCTCTCTTAGAAGGGGGTGGAGAACTCTATTCACAGGACCTCTACCGGCTGTGCACAATCTGTGGGAGACCGGCCCTCTCAACTCCCTTGTCCTCGCACTAAACTTGTGTTCTTCTGGCCCAGCATAAAATTAAACGCGTTCAAGTCACACAGTGAATCCACTTTAATGTCACACCTCTTCCTTTGATCCACGAACAGTGTTTGAACTGAGTGTGGGATTCGTAGTTTTCCTTTCTGAATTCCATTGTTAGGTTTGGCCCACCACCCCTACCTGGCAAGACCTTCCTGAAACCTGATTCTGTCATTCAGTAAGTGTGGGCGAAAAGTAATGGTAATAGTTTGAGGCAGGATCCCGGGATTGTGAGCAATTCTACAGTCCCTTTTAGAACAGTTTGTTCCAGGTCGGGGTGGGTGGGGAGCACGTAGGGGATTGTTGAGGTGAACGAGTGTTCTTTAATGAGCATCTGGAAGGCTTAGAGCGAGAATGTGTGTGTGTGTTAAAATATCAAAGCTTAACAAAAGGGAAGGAGAAATGAAGCAGGTAAGATGCCCAACCTCCAGCATTTATCTCAAGTTCTGAGCACATATTCAGGTCAGTTGTCATTTTCCAGTCCAGTTCTGTCATCTCAGCTTCAGTAGGGCCAGGACCCAGTTAATTTGAGCCAACGGTCACTGCATCTCAGAGGCTCTGCGTTTGGCTTTGGGCCCTAAAGACGAATCTGCGCACCACTTGCCCTCTCAGAGCTCCCAGGCTCTGGGAGAGGCCCTCGATGGCTCTCTCGGGGTTCTCTGGCTCTGACCCCTGCCGTGTTATGGGAGCCCAGCCCCTAGAGGCAGCCAGGGTCCAAGGCACAAGTTGAACAGGTCCAGCACTGCTCTTTTTTTTTTTTTTTTTGAGCCTCAGTTTCACCCTAGTGGCTCAGATGGTAAAGCGTCTGCCTATAATGCTGGAGACCCGGGTTCGGTCTCTGGGTTGGGAAGATACTCTGGAGAAGGAAATGGCAACCCACTCCAGTACTCTTGCCTGGAAAATCCCATGGACGGAGGAGCCTGGCAGGCTACAGTCCATGGGGTTGCAAAGAGCGGACACAGCTGAGCGACTTCACTTTCACTTTCACCGGCAGTGAAATGGAAAGAGTAATCTGTGCTTCATATGCTGTGTGCTGTGCTTGTAGCTCAGTCGTGTCCGACTCTTTGAGGCTGTGTGGACTGTAGCCCGCCAGGCTCCTCTGTCCATGGGGATTTTCCAGGCAAGAATACTGGAGTGGGTAGCCATTTCCTTCTCCAGGGGATCCTCCCAACCCAGGGCTCGAACCCAGGTCTCTCATGTTGCAGGTGGATTCTTTACTCTCTGAGCCACCAGGGAAGACTGTGCTTCATATAGGCATGAGGATTAAATGATAGACTTGAGCCGAACACATGGAGCCAGCTCCTAGGATTCCAGAAGACAGGGTAGGGGAGGCTGCCAGGGTCCTATCTTCACAAGCCTTCTAGGAGTCCCTGGGGAGATGTGTTTCAGATCCTCAAATCTGGCTTGGAGATGGGGCACCAAACCAGAGAGAGGCTTCTGAGTCCAGGACAGTGTTTGTCACTGAGCAGGACCCCGGGCCCCACTCATGGGCCATTCCTAAGCTTTCCGGAAAGGTCGTTGTACAAGGTCCACCAGGAAAGCCTGCAGACTAAGGTGCCTGGAGTCTGCAGATTTTGTGCCGATGTCTCCTACAAGGAGAGCAGCTGATGCCCTCTGTGCAGATGCCAGCTCCCTCCTGACGTCGGAGGTGCCACAGAGGCAGGTGGAGCTGAGGGTCCTCTGGGCAGGTGCAGATGGCTCAATTGCAGTCAGCCTGGTGCTGGAAGAGAGAATTGGCAGACACTGCTGGGCAGCAAAAAACACCCTCTGGGGCTGCTCAGAAATGTCCAGGAGAACTTCAAGGTGGGGCATGGGTGGGGACTCAGGGCATGATATGAGAGCTGAAGTTCCTTTGTAAAGCAGGACAATTGCTTTACAATATAGAATTGGCCTCTGCCTCACATCACCGCGAATCAGCCATAGGTATACATGTGTCCCCTCCCTCCTGAGCCCCCTCCCGCCTCCCACCGCACCTCACCCTTCTAGGTGGTCTCAGAGCACTGGGTTGAGCTCCCTGTGTCACACGGCAAATTCTCACTATTTTACTTATGGCGATGTATATGATGTATACATATGATGTATATGTTTCCATGCTGTTCTCTCGGTTTGTTCCACTCTTTCCTTCCCCCACTGTGTCCACAATAGCTAGGACACGGAAGCAACCTAGATGTCTATCAACAGATGAATGGACACAGAAATTGTGGTGCATATATAAAATGGATTATTACTCAATTATAAAAAAGAATGCATTTGAGTCAGACCTAATGCAGTGGATGAACCTAGAGCCTATTATACACAGTGAAGTAAGTCAGAAAGAGAAAGACAAGCATTGTATATTAAGGCAGACGTATGGGATCTAGAAAGATGGTACTGATGCACCCATTTGCAGGGCAACAGTGGAGACACAGACATGGTGATCTATTTATTGTGGTAAAATACACATAACACAAAACGTATCATTTAAACCATTTATTTTTTTCCTTTGTTTTTTAATTGGAGGAAAATTGCTTTACAGCATGGTGATGATTTCTGTGGTACAGTGCCCACCAGCCATAATCATACATATATCACTTCCCTCTTGAGCCTCCCTCCCCTCCTGCCATCCCACCCCTCTAGGTCATCACCGATCACTGGTCCGGCTCCCTGTGCTATATAGCAACTTCTCACTAGCTGTCAACTTTTCACATGGTGGGATATACCTGTCTATGCTACTTTCTCCATTCATTTATCTTAATATTTTTGGCCACGCCCCGTGCCATGTGTTTCCCCATGCCATTAGTTTCTCCACCAGGGAAGGAACCCTCACCCCCTGCAGTGGAAGTGCAGAGTCTGCACTGCAGACTGCCAGGAAAGTCCTTCATTTAAACCATTCTCAGGGGTATAATTCTGTGGCATTATGTTCATTCACAGTGTGGTATAACTGTCACCACTACTTGGTTCAAAAAACATTTTCTCATCCCAAAGGGAAACCCCATTAGCAGTCACTTCCTATTCTCCCCTTCCCCCAGCCCTTGACAACCACTAATCTGCTTTCTGTCTCTAGGGATTTGCCTGTTCTGGACATTTCATATAAATGGGATCACACCTATATGAGCTTTTGTGTCTGGCTGCTTTCGCTTAGGGTCACGTCTTTCAGATTTCTCTGTGCTGTAGCATGCCTCAGTACTGCATTCCTCATTAATCTCTTGTGGCCAGAGCCTGCTCTCCCAGACACACAAAAAATCAATCCCACCTCTTTTCCTTATTCACAGATTTACTTCCACCTGTTGGCGCTCCAGAGTCGGCTCAGAGTGAAGGGACGTGAAGGGAGGGGCTGGGGTGTAGTAGGTGCTCAAGTGTCTGGGACGTTTTGTTCCCTGGATGGTGTGTGAAATCCCAAGCTCCCGGCAGCACTAACCCTGAGCGCGGCCAGGGGGCAGCATGTTCCCGCGGAGCCTCGCGGCCGAGGAGAACCGGATGGGTGCTCACGGAGCCCCTGGGCTCCGGGCAACGTTCACCGCCTTTCCATCACGCAGTGTTTCAGACGCTCTGCTCCAGCCAAACAAATTGTCTGGGCTTAATTTCTGAGAAATCGTTGTCAAGAATCGCTGAACCAGTTTAATTCTAAAGCACATATTTATACGGGCTCCAAAACTCACATCCCTGCTCACTATTATAAATGGAAGGGAAAGTTTAATCAGGAATGAGATTAGGTCTGAACTGGGAGGGTGAAGGAGAGGGCGGTGGAGATGGAGCGCGAAGGTGTGAATATCATGAACCCAAATCGAGCAGCACCCCATGGAACAGGGGTTGAGGGTTGGGACTCCCCTTGGGCTTAGACCCATGGACAAACTGGTTTGAAAAAATGATGAGAGTGATGTGTAAGCCAGGGGCTGTGTATCTCATGGGATGTAGGGGGTTTTGGGGGTGAAGTGGCCTGTTTAGGGTCTGCTGAGTGGCCCCTGCCTCCAGGAGATGCCAGCTTGCCACTCTCTTCCCCCTACCAACCAACGGGGGACACCCTGCTCCTGTCTGCCTTGCCTCACCCAGGTACCTGCCCTCAGCTCAGGTCGAATGGGGCATGTAAAGCCACTCCATGGCAGTAGTCAGAGCCCCTACCCAGAAGAAAGAAGGCAGAGAGATTCTTGCTAATAGAGGTCTCCTGCCCTCTATTCCCCTGTGCCAACTTGTCTTCCTCAGCTGCAAGTCCGTGGCAGGAGGTCTGTGCATGTACCCCCCTCCCAGAGAGGTGTCCATATGTCCCGTAGCGTGGCCCAGTGGAGACAGAGCCACCCTGCCCCAGATTCAGGTTGGAGGACATAAGATGAAGGGGAAGAAGCCTTAGGCTTAGAGATAGCAGAACTTCTAGCCAGACCTGCTAGTGATCTTGGCAAGTCCCTGCCCCTCTCTGGGCCTCTGTGTCTTCATCTCCAAATGGAGTGTGCTGGACCATTCAAATTCAGAAACAAATAGTGAACAGCATTTACATGCCAGACTCTGTGCTAAGATTTTGCATGTTCATAATGCTATTTAATTCTCAGAATGGACTACCAGGAAGGTATCAAGGCCCCCGTTTTGCAGATGAGCAAGTGGGGGGTTTAGAGAGGGATGTCACAGGGGTGGCAGAAATTGTGGGCCCTGCATCCCTGTCTGAGGTCATGATGCTTGGCTCTGATCCCTGCATCTCCAAGCCTGTATGACATAGGGGATTCCAAGCAAGCATGCTGCCAGCCACAGAGTGAAGCAGATTCCAGTTCTGGAGTCGACTGGCCACTGTGACTTTTAAAAAGTTCACCTTAGAAGGAAGTCTTTGCTACAAAAATCCACTTTATTCACGGTGTCCCATACAAAGTTATCAAACTTTTAAAGCAAAGAAAGGCTAAATCCACTTTATATTTTTGACACATGAGGCAGTATAGCTCCATGAACACAGGCTTTTGGATTCAGGCAGGTCTCTGTTCAGATCTCAGCTCTGCCACTTCCTGGCAGTGTGGCCTTAGGCAGGTGGTCAGACTTCTCTGTGCTCAAGTTTTCTCTTTTATAAAATGGAGATGATAATAATGATTTAACTATTTTATAGGAATGGGGGAGATGTCTCACCAAACCATAGCTTGCTTTTTTTTTTTTTCCATACCATGTGGCTTGCAGGACCTTCGTTCCCTGACCAGGGATTGAACCCGTGCCCCCTGCAGTGGAAGTTTGAAGTCCTAACTACTAGACCACCAGGAAACTCCCTAAATTTTAGCTTTAATACACATACACTGATTGAATGAGAAGTCTTAGCTACACTTCATGTCAACTGAAATCTACAACACGAGTTAAAACCTACATCACTTGCAACAGCCCATCTCAAAGAGATAAGGACTGAAAATGTTGGGGACTGGTGGGCCTGGAGTTTAGGGTGTGTGTAATTCACTTGAGACTTTTCAAGGCTTTGGCCGTAGGAATGAAGAGTGGGCTCTTGTTCTGCTCAGCAACCTTCAAGTTTATTTATTAAACCCTGCTTTGTGTCTAATCTTTCTTTCTGTGGCCATGCAGCAACACACCGTAATTCTCTAATCGTGTACAGTGCCAACATCTTGGAGGGTTTCAGGACAGATCCGAATAGCCAGCAGTCTCTGCATTGTAACAGTCAGATGCAAGAATCCTTGAAAGACATGCAACTCTCTAAAGCCGGGAACTGAAGCAGTTTTTCTTTAAACGTTTATTACAAATACAAGCATTATTTGTATTCAGCACAGACCGAAGAGAGACTAAGCAGTTGGTCCTTTTTATTGCAGTTGAAATCTGGCCCGATCTGGCAACCCTTTTTAGAATCAGACACTGAATAAAGTTCCCAAGACATGTGGGGAGGTGTGACAATTTCTGTTTGTAGCACAGGGGTGTTGGGTGTGGGGGTGTCTGCCTGCGTGGGCTAGACACATGGGTCTCCAGGGGAGCCAGCAGGCTACAGGCTTACCTCACTCTTGGTTGATGATGGTGAAACTGGGAATGAGGAATGCCGCATGACTTTATTTTTCATTAAATTAGGAGCACTCTAAGGTCAAATACAGCTGTCAGAAACTCAGTTCCAACCAGCTTAAGTGAAAAAGTGAACCTGTGGGTTCTTGGGGCTATGAAGTGCCTGATTCTAGCTTCAGGCATGGCTTGATCTAGGGGTCTTAGATTGGATACCTTAGAGACAGAGCTTGCAATGGGGATTCTTGTACAAGTGAATTATTGAGAAAATGCTCTCAGGAGGAGTTGCAAAGGAGTGATCTGTAAGCAGGATAGAGTGGAAGAAACAGCCAACGAAGCCTGCTATTTTAGCTGGAATCTAGCTTCAGCCTGACCCCACAAGGAGCCCTGGAGTGTAGATAACATTACAGAGCTGTCCCACTCTAAGGCAAGAAGCTTGGCCTTTGGTACTTTTGTATTAATCTGTCATTGACTGTGTGCTGTCTCTGAAATGGGGCACATAACCTCCTGGGACTTTCTGGACAAAGTGACTCTCTTTGGCTAAGGATAATTCTCTGAAAATTTCAACTATGAGCTGTTAGCAATCCTCAATTATAGTCAGTTCTTACAGATGGGTGCACAGTCTGGTAGTGGGGATCTGGGCAAGGTATCAACCTTATCTACATCAAGGCGCTCAAGCAATGACCTAGGGTTTCACCTCTCACCCCAATTCTGAGGTTTACTTCTTGGCTCCATTCTCAAATAGCGTGCGGACAAGGTGACCACCAAAGGCCCTGAGTGCTCCTTATGTCTCCCATGTGCTTAGATAGAGGCCTGATCTCTCCTGGTGTTAAGTACTGAGTTTCCTGGATTAGCCCCACATAACTTCAGGCTCACCTCACTGTTGGAGAAGGTGGTAGTGTTGGCTCTAATTAAACCTCAAGGATGTTTCCCCACAATGGGTTTATATTTCTAAAAGAGGGAGGGATGCTGAATAGGCAAAAAAACAGCAGTGATCCTCTGCTGGGCTCTGAACTCCTATTTTAAGTCAGAAGGCAGGGAATAGCATGTGTGTGGCTAAAGAACACTAAGTAGCACCACACCCTTGGGGGTAGTAGAAGTGGGCTAGATCCCTGGGAGGAGGAAGTTTGGGAGGGAGAAGATGGGGAGGAATGACAAATACACAAGGGGCAGCTTGTGTAGGGCCTCATGAACTAACGGAGGAGTAACAACTTGATCCTGAAACGTATGTGTTCAGCTTGAGGTTCTTCTGAGTCTCTACTGTCCTTTTCTTATACCATTCTTCCCCCAAGTGTCTGGTTATCAACCCACCAATGAGGCTAGAGATTTTGGGCTCAAACCCAGCCAGTGCCAATATCAAAGGGACCCATTCCAAGGGCAGATTCCAAAGGATTCCAGGGACAGAATCCAGTAACAAGTTTGCTGGGCAGTGGTCCCATGACCTGGAGATGGGGAGGAGTAGGAGGGCATCACCTCTGACGTTTGAGGTCATTGTCCCTCCAAAACAGATCTCAGTCCAAAGCTGGGTTGATGGGATGTTGACCAAGTCTGAGCAGTCAGTCCCAGATGGATTGGGATCAGAGTCAGCCCCATCTTGAGGGGAATATATTGCTCTTTTTCTGGAAATTAAGATAGGAACCCAGCTTTGGGGGTCAGACCAGCTCACAACAGGGAGAAGCTGAAGATTATAGTTCTTCTCAGGGAGCAAGTGGGACTCCAACCCTCTTCTCCATGGGGAGCTGAAGGTGCCAGGGGTCAGGAAGAGAGATATATTGGTTCAGGTTACTTTTGCTGCTGTAACAAATAACCTCCATCATTTCAGTACCCTCACATGAGTGTTTTCACCATTTGGATATTCAAGTTCCTTCTGTCGTGTGGGTCCATCATTCCCCAGCGTCTGCATCCAGGCAGAAGAAGGGAAGAGGGAGAAAGATCACCTGCTTCTTAACCTCCTTGCCTAAGAGACACAGATCACTTTTGCTCTTATGCGAGTGGGGAGAACCGGTCACATGACTTCACTTTGCTGCAAAGGTAGCTGGGAATTGTAGTTCTGGCTGGGCTGCAGGCCTCAGGGAGAACTCTATATCACAGAAGGGGAGCTTGCATTTTGATGAGCAGTGGCCACCCCTGCCCTGGGAGCCCAGCAGACGCTCCATCAGAAAGAGGCCTCGGTGAGCCCAGCTGAGGGGTGGGATCATGTCTTTGCCCTGCTGACAAGCAGTTCTCCAGTATACAACTCGGCCCCTGAAATGGTCTGAATGGATTTGAGCACTTTCCAACCCAACAGACTGTGGAATTGGACTGAGGCGATAAGGACTCAGTGAAACGTGGAGCCTTGCAAAGTACACAGGAAAAATAAACGAATGCATGAAATGACAATTTCCTGACAGTGGGACCTGGGTTCCGGGAACAGCTTCTGAGTACACAGGGTTTGCGATAAATCCGGTTTTTCTCCTGTAGCTTGTTTGTACTCGGGTTGTGTTTGATCAACTCGATTTCTGTTTGGAATCAAGGACCTTCTCCTGCTCGTTTATTCCTGGCCTTCTCCTGGAGCCGTAGTGTCTGTGTGTAAGACTAAATTCATAGCCCGAGGACATTCTCTCAGCAGCTCCTTGTAATGATCTAAATATAGACGCCTCACCTCAGGTGCAGAGCAAGCAGGAGAGAGACTGCTCTGCAGACTCCCTGCTGCTGCATCCTTGGTCGAGGGCTGGAGGACAGGATTCAAGTCTGGGTCTCTCCACTTGCTCTGCGATCTTGACAAGTGACAAGGCCTTTAGCCTTGTTCCTTTATCTGTAAAACTGGAACAGCCACCATGACAAAAATGGATGAGTCCAAAAGAGTGTGTAAAAAGTGCTGTGTCAGCGTTAGTGATCATGTCAGGGTCCATGAGTGGGTTAAAGCACAGACTCTGGAGCCAGCCCTCGAATCCTGATTCGCATCCAGGCTTTGCTGCTTTCTAACTCTGTGACTCAGGTAAGTTACCGCATGCACGCATCTGCACCTAAGTCCTCATCTAGACAATAAGATATTAACAGTACCTGCCTCATGGGGGTGTTGTGAGATCAGGGGAGCTAAGGTACGGGAAGACCTGAGCACCACCTCTGGCCTTTAGTTCCTGCGCAGTAAACCCTGGCAGACATTGCTGCTCCACGCATCCAGGCCTCTTGACGTTCTGCTCACTGTGTCTCATCCCGCTGCGGCGCCTTTTCCCCCATCTCCGCGGGTGTGGTTCTCACTCGCCCTCTGAGGCTCAGCAGCAATGCCCACTCCTCGGGGACGCCTGCCCTGCTACCTGAGAGACAGCATTAGCAAACCAGGTTCGTTTTGCCCAACGTGAAGCAGACCAAAACACTTAGATGTGGAGACTTGCAGCAGAGAGAGTGTTTATTCACAAGGCAGCCAAGTGAGGAGGTGGAAGAATATGTCTCAGATATGCCTCCCCAACAGCAAGGGGCTTGTGGTATTTAGGGGATAAGGAATGAAGAAGCATGGGAGCATGGGTAAAGGTGATTGAAAAAAGGTGTGGCGATTGTTGTTCTGTACAGGTTTAACTAAGCTACGGGCTTCTGCAGGTTCAAAAAGGGAGGCTTAGCGGGATCTGATGGTGCAGTTTTCAGCCCTCTGAGGTCCAAAGGTCATGGAGCGGACACTCATGCATGCCTAGTTGGGGGATCATGGGCTTTATCCAGTCTAAACCAGCTCAGCTCAAACTAGACCCAGCTGACTCCAAGTTCCTGGAGAACAACTCAGGCAAACATCTTATTGTTTAGAGGACCTGCAAGTCCTTGATAAATGAAGGCAGGTGAAATGGATTGACTAATGATGACCCAGGGTTTCAGCAGGTCGCCTGAATCCTAGTTGCAGGCATGCAAGAGGGCAGAACTGCCTCATATCATCATGAGGCATTTTCATCCAGGGTCTGAAGTTCCTGCAAATCACTCCTCTGCTGGAATGCTTGGGAACGTCCCCACTCTTACCAGACAGGGAACTGTTCAAAGGCAGGGAAGTTATCTTGGGTTATACTTGCTGCTATAGCAAACAAGTACCAATATTCTAGTAGTTTAACACTTTCACATTTATTACTCGAGACCGGAACCAGGCTGGTAGGAATATCACATTATATTTTGAATGAATGAAAGGATGAACAAAGGAATGGTCAAAGGTCTCCTTGGAAAAAAAAATCTTTCTGGAACTTTGCCCCACTTGAAGAAGAGAGATTTCCCCAGCAGTTCCCATGAACTTAGAGGGGGAGGGTGGGAGTGAGTGTAGAAGGACAAGAGGGTCCAGGTTCCCAGCCTAGAAAGGTGGGAGGCAGAAGGAAGATAGCAACTTGCCTGGAGTTATCTAGACCGGGGGTCCCCAACCTCTGGGATCTAATGCCTGATGATCTGAGGTGGAGATGATGTAATAATAATAGAAATAACAGTGCACAATAAATGTAAAGCACTTGACATCCCCAAACAACCCTCCCTACCCTGGTCTGTGGAAATTTTCTCTTCCATAAAACTGGTCCCTGGTGCCAAAAATGTTGGGGACTGCTGATAGAGTCTACGCTCTTACCTGCCGTGCTGTGTGAAGCTGGCGTTTTAGGCCTGGGCCTATTGTGCTATTTACATATCTGAGAGGAAAGTTGATTTTTCAGGACACTGGGTCACATGTGACATATTTGTGCCTTTGCTCAAAATATGATCTGGATACTGATACTGTTTCAGCATCGCCTGGGTCAAGTACAGGCTCTCAGGTCCAGACCAGCCCTCCTAAGTCAGAACTTCTGGAGTCCAGTGGTCTGTTTTGACAAGCACTTCAAGTGGTTCAGAGGTGAAGCTCTAGTCTCCAACATGTTGCTTCCTTCCAGAGAGCTCCACATATGCCTCTTCTGGAGCTGGCTCCTGTCTCCCACCCCTCTCCCCCTCAGCTGCGTGCTCCATGCTTTTTTAGACACTCCACCCCAATGTCCTGCAGATGACACTAATCCTGTGAAACACCATTTTTATGACCACGCAGTAGCTGCCCTGCCTCCAGTCATTCGTCTGAACCCCACTGCTGCCCACCCGGACCGCAGGCTTCTCAAGGCTCTGAGCATTCGTCTTGGAAACCAGGCTCCCAGGTCCTCCCAGCTGCCATCCCACACTTCCGTGATTTACACACGCAGGTGTGAGGGGCAGCACCCGTTAGAAATATACACCAGGCTGGTTTTACTTTTGCACCATAAAAACGGATACATCTGCCATCCATAAAGGCTTATTTATTGCTAAGAGTTCATTATATATGCATGAAAAACCAACTAATTTAACTCTCTGGCAGTAACTACCTGCCTGAGGCTGGATACAGGATTGGAATTCAGGGTTAAATGGGGGCAGCTAAGATGAGCTTGAGAGACTTGGACCTACAGCCGAATGCTAAGAGTCAGGAGGTTAAGGCGGGTTTCCAATCCTGGCCTGGCAAGGCTAGGGGGGCTTGCTTAGCCTCAGTTTCTCACCTGCAAAATAGGGACAATCATATCTACTGCCTGAAATTATTTTAGCAATTAAAATAATACAGTATTTGATCAAATCAAAGCTGCTGACCCCTAAATATACTATGCACTTTTATGCATCACTAAAAAGAAAAAAAAGTGCTGCCAACTAAAGTGGATTCTATGCTTTTTAATCACTTAGAATTTTTATTTTATGCTTATTGAAAGAGTTCTTTTAAATTCATTTAGACATAGATTCTGTGAATGCTGGCGTACTTTAAAAGGAAAATACAAGCAAAATAAATTGGTGAAGGTATACCTAAAACTTTTCTACAGAGTTTAATTTCTCTGGATTGAAGTATTTTTCCACATAATCTTGTCTTCTGTGCTGGTGAGAGGGTTCCCAATGCAGCAATTTTTGGAAGAGTGCTCTCTGTTCTGCCCCCAGGATTTTTTTCCAACCTGCCCATTCTGCAAATTTTGATGCTAAAATTTTTAGAATTTATTAGGAGGCATTGAGGGAAGGTTTGCAGACAACCAGGACTCATGTTCCTGTATTAAATAGCTCTGTAGAAACAGAAACAAGAGGATACATATCTGAGGGGTACAGAGAACACATAGTGATTTATTATAGGAAATGGCCATTTGGCTATGGAGGTTGAGAGATCCCATTTGCAAGGTGAAGAATCAGGAATCTGGTCCAAGTCTGAAGGCTTAAGAATTGGGGGGCTGAGGTCTAAGTCCCAGCCTGAGTCTAAGAGCCCAAGAGCCAGGAGCACCCATGTCCCAAGGCAGGAGAAGATGGATTTCACGGCTCAAGGAGGGAGTAATTCCAGTCTTCCTCTGCCTTTTTGTTCTATTCACACCCTCAGCACATTGGATGATGCCCACCCGCATTGAAGAGGATAATCTCTGCTCAGTCTGTTTGCTCTAACTTGAATTTCTACTGGAGACACCCTCACAGACCCACGCAGGAATAATGTGCTACCAAGTATCTGGGCATCCCTCATTCTAGTCAAATTGGCACATGAAATGAACCATCACAGTCTGGAAATGGTTTGTTGATGGAAATGTGGGTCTTGCCCTTGTGCCGTGGGAATCCCCAGCAAGTTTAGTCATGTACAGCCACAACCACACCTCGATGCCTACCTTGCCTGGCTGCTGGACACACCCCCATTTCAGAGATGTTTGAGTGGGACAAGAAGATGCATCTAGAATCAGTCAAATGTGATAGATGAACATGCTGCTCAGTGAGTCTGGCATGTGACAGTGCAGAGGAAATTAACATTTGCTGCATGCCCTCTATGTACCAGGTGTATTACTTAGCCCAGGCTGCTGTAACAAATACCAGAGAGTGGGTGGCTTACACAGCAGAAACTCACTTTTTCCACAGTTCTAGAGACTAGAAGTCTGAGGTCAGTGTCAGTAGGGCTGGTTTCTTCTGAGGCTTCTCACTTTGGCTTGTAGATGAGTAACTTCGGTGTCTGTACAGTCTTTCCTCTGTGACACTAGCTGTGTTGGATTAGGGTCCACCCTAGTGACCTTATTTTAGCTTAATCTCCTTCCCTACCACCAAACACATCCACATTTGGAGGTCCTGGGGTGTAGGGTTTCAACGTAGGAATTTGGTGTGGGGGACACAATTCAGCCCCTAACACAGGCCCAGCATGGCTGCTTTGCAAACAGGATCTCCCTTCAGCTATGTGGTGATCAAATTGGCTTTTATCTGCATCTTACTGATCAAGAAACCCAGGCTCTGAAAGATTATCTGTCAAAGATCGCATAGCTGGTAGGGGGAAGATTTGACTTTCACAACCAGGTGAGGCCTGTGCTATGCCTTTCTTGCAGCTTTCTCCTGTCAAGCTGTGCTTTATGGAGCCTAAGGGCATGTCAGGTCGGGCCACCTGCCCACCCCCCTACCCCCCTTGAAGCTGCAGGTTAGGAGTGGGATGCCTGACTTCATGCTTGCCCCCACCCCATTATTAATCAGAGCTCTTCCAGTATCTTACTGGGCTCCCTTATGAATTTTTATTTGAAGAAAGGGTGGTTGAGCAGAGAAATTTGAACATTCCTATACTACATCATGTGCTAGTTTCCTAGGACTGCTGTACTAATGGCCACAATTTGGTGGTTTAAGACAACAGAAATTTATTCACTGGGTTTTGGAGGTCAGACGTCTGAAATCAGGGTGTCAGCAGGGCCGTGCCCCCTCTGCAGGCTCCAGGGGAGGATCCTCTCTTGCTTCTTCCCAGCTTCTGGTGGTTACCAGCATCCCTTGGCTCGTGAGTGCATCCCCCCAATCTGTCTCCACTGTTACATGGTCATCTTCCTCTATGTGTGTGGGTCTAGGTCAATTCATGTTGAATTTAGGACCTGTCTGAATCCAGGATGGCCTTACTTTAATGACATCTGCAATGACCCTGTTTTAAAATAAGGTCACATTCACAGGTCATCTGGGGCTAGTACTTCAACATATCTTTGGGGGGAACACATTGTGAATGTGTTGGCCTGGTTAAGGAAGAGAGCATGTGTTAGAGTGGAAGCTGATGTCACAGATGTGGGACCTGCAGGCAGAGCCTAAAGATGGTGCATGAAGCTGTGAGTGGTCACAGGGGTCAGGTTGATGGAGTGGGGTGCAAGGGATAAAGTGGGCTGGCTTCACTCTTGGGGGGCTTTCCTTGTGGCTCAGCTGGTTAAGAATCTGCCTGCAATGTGGGAGACCTGGGTTCGATCCCTGGGTTGGGAAGATCCCCTGGATGAAGGGAAAGGCTACCCACTCCAGTATTCTGGCCTGGAGAATTCCATAGACTGTATAGTCCATGGGGTCGCAAAGAGTCGGATATGACTGAGCGACTTTCACTCACTCACTCATTCACTCTTGGGAGGAATATGTATAACCCACCTGCCATTTAGTGAGCTTGCTGGATCTGAGCTGCGCTGCCACTTAATGAGCTTGCTGGATCTGAGCTGCGCTGTGCTCAATCCTCTGTCCCATTCACTTGCTCCACAACCCCCAAACCCCAGCATTTGACAGGGAGATGGCAGGGCGGATGACTGTTGGTAAACACCGGGACCACCCTCTCACTTTTCTCCTTACTGATGAGGCAGAAGTCTTTGAAGACAGCAGGGGGCTCTGCTTTGAATCTGAGGCATCACAGAGTTTAATTCTTTTATAATCCTTGGTGGGGAGCTTCCAAAAATACTTTATCCTTCAGCAGTTTTCATTATGGATGTTAGTTGCTCAAACCTTGACTAATTCAGGTTAACTTAGATCCCAGTGGAGTTTTTTCTTTTTTTTTCTCCTGGCATCCTCTGATGTCAGGCCAAACAGAAATTCACATAGAGGCTGTGAGCCCACACTCCTCCCGGCATTATATTAGAATGGCCCTGGGAGGGTATTAATAGCCCGGAGTCATGGTACGAATGGTTATTTATCTGTGCAGATGATGGCTAAGTACACCCTCCAGTAATTATTCACAATTAACAAGCACTTGAGTAAATGAACAAAATCTGTTCTTAATCCATTGAGGCAGCAATTCTTTATCCGGAACTCATGTACCTGAAACTTCTGGTTAACCAGCCCTCCCACACAGCTCCAGAACAAAGCTAATTAGAGATTATAATCATGACCTTCAGGCTCCTTCCAGAGCTTGAAGGGTACTTGAGTCATCAATAAAATATAATGTGTTCAGTAGAGTTTCAGTTGACAAGTGTAATAGAGTTGAAAGCCGGTGCTCTATACATACCTGTTAGCTCTGCTAACGAGGAAAGTGAGAGCAGTTCTTGTATAGCCAACTCTCACCATATGAGACTGTATAGCTGTATAGTCCTTGGGGTCACAAAGAGTTGGACACGACTGAGCGACTTTTACTTCGCTTCACTTCACTTCACTTCACAGGGTTCTACGGGGCTTCCCTTGTAGCTCAGATGGTAAAGAATCTGCCTGCAATGCAGGAGACCCCAGTTCAATCCCTGGGTTGGGAAGATGCCCTGGAGAACGGAATGGCTACCCACTCCAGTATTCTTGCCTGGAGAATCCCATGAACAGAGGAGCCTCACGGGTTACAGACCATGAGGTCGTAAGAAGTCGGACATGACTAAGTGACTGACACTTTCATTTCACTTCCACATGGTTCTTCATGGAGGGGATTCCAGCTCTGGGGTGTCCCAGTGTATCTTTGGGCAAGCAGTAGGAACCAGGCTCATCTCCCTGCTTGTCTCTTTTAAGTTGTTGTCCCTGACTCAAGTTCTATTGATAATGCAGTTTATGGAGAGTCTGTAATGTCTGAGCTGGAAGAAACCTCCAAGAGGATCCTGCTAAATTATTACATTTTATATACATGAGCAGGCTGAGCCCAGAGGGACTGAGTGATGTGCTCATCTTTGCCTTTGTCTCCTAGACCTGTGTTCTAGGAGACCTGATCACGGTATACTTCGAATTGGCCAAACTCATTCCTGCCACAGGACCTTTGCTCAGGATATTTTCTTCATCTGGAATGTTCTTTCCCCAGGTAGTTTCTTAACTAACTCTTCATTTTATTTATATCTGTGTTCAAATATCACCACTTCAGAGAGGCTTTCCCAACTGTCATGTCTAAAACAAGGCCTCCATGCTTTCATTTTGTATTTCTTTGTGCTGCTTTACTGTTGTGAAGACCATTTCATACTTCTTTATTATTATTCCTCTGGAATCAGGCTAGGTTCAAATCCTGAGTAATGTCAGATTGAAGAACGCTAAGAAATAAGTAAATGAAATGTTCCTACATTGCATAGGAATGTGATACATGCAGTGAGATGGGATCTTGGACCAGACAAAGGACATTAATGGGAAAATTGGTGAAAATCAAATAAGGTCTGCAGATTATTAAATTGTATTCAGTTCAGTCACTCAGTTGTGTCCGACTTTTTGCGACCCCATGAATCGCAGCACGCCAGGCCTCCCTGTCCATCACAAATTCCCAGAGTTTACTCAAACTCATGTCCATCCAGTCGGTGATGCCATCCAGCCATCTCATCCTCTGTCGTCCCCTTCTCCTCCTGTCCCCAATCCCTCCCAGCATCAGGGTCTTTTCCAATGAGTCAATTCTTTGCATGAGGTGGCCAAAGTATTGGAGTTTCAGCTTCAGCATCAGTCCTTCCAATGAACACCCAGGACTGATCTCCTTTAGGATGGACTGGTTGGATCTCCTTGCAGTCCAAGGGACTCTCAAGAGTCTTCTCCAACACCACAGTTCAAAACCATCAATTTTTCGGCGCTCAGCTTTCTTCACAGTCCAACTCTCACATCCATACATGACCACTGGAAAAACCATAGCCTTGACCAGATGGACCTTTGTTGGCAAAGTAATGTCTCTGCTTTTTAATATGCTATCTAGGTTGGTCATTACTTTCCTTCCAAGGAGTAAGGGTCTTTTAATTTCATGGCTGCAGTCACCATCTGCAGTGATTTTGGCGCCCCAAAAAATAAAGTCTGACACTGTTTCCACTGTCTCCCCATCTATTTCCCATGAGATGATGGGACCAGACGCCATGATCTTAGTTTTCTGAATGTTAAGCTTTAAGCCAACTTTTTCACTCTCCTCTTTCACTTTCGTCAAGAGGCTTTTTAGTTCCTTTTCACTTTCTGCCATAAGGGTGGTGTCATCTGCATATCTGAGGTTATTGATATTTCTCCCGGCAATCTTGATTCCAGCTTGGGCTTCTTCTAGATCAGCATTTCTCATGATGTACTCTGCATATAAGTTAAATAAGCAGGGTGACAAATATACAGCCTTGACATACTCCTTTTCCTATTTGGAGCCAGTCTGTTGTTTCATGTCCAGTTCTAACTGTTGCTTCCTGACCTGCATACAGGTTTCTCAAGAGGCAGGTCAGGTGGTCTGGTATTCCCATCTCTTTCAGAATTTTCCACAGTTTATTGCGATCCATACAGTCAAAGGCTTTGGCATAGTCAATAAAGCAGAAATAGATGGTTTTCTGGAACTCTCTTGCTTTTTTGATGATCCAGCGGATGCTGGCAATTTGATAACTGGTTCCTCTGCCTTTTCTAAAACCAGTTGAACATTTGGAAGTTCACGGTTCACATATTGCTGAAGCCTGGCTTGGAGAATTTTGAGCATTACTTTGCTAGTGTGTGAGATGAGTGCAATTGTGTGGTAGTTTGAACATTCTTTGGGATTGCCTTTCTTTGGGATTGGAATGAAAACTGACCCTTTCCAGTCCTGTGGCCACTGCTGAGTTTTCCAAATTTGCTGGCATATTGAGTGCAGCACTTTCACAGCATCATCTTTCAGGATTTGAAATAGCTCAACTGGAATTCCATCACATCCACTAGCTTTGTTTATAGTGATGCTTTCTAACGCCCACTTGACTTCACATTCCAGGATGTCTGGCCCTAGGTAAGTGATCACACCATTGTGATTATCTGGGTCATGAAGATCTTTTTTGTACAAATCTTCTGTGTATTCTTGCCACCTCTTCTTAATATCTTCTGCTTCTGTTAGATCCATACCATTTCTGTCCTTTATTGAGCCCATTTTTGCATGAAATGTTCCCTTAGTGTCTCTAATTTTCTTGAAGAGATCTCTAGTCTTTCCCATTCTGTTGTTTTCCTCTATTTCTTTGCATTGATTGTATTAGATCAATGTAATTTTTTGGTTCTGATCATTACACTATGATTGTGTAAGTTCTTAACATAAGGGGAAGCTG
Organism: Cervus canadensis; assembly: GCF_019320065.1. NCBI lineage: Eukaryota > Metazoa > Chordata > Mammalia > Artiodactyla > Cervidae > Cervus > Cervus canadensis. The sequence goes on along the minus strand of NC_057395.1, from coordinate 70,463,273 downwards.
CGTAAAGGGTACACAGAACTAGCTAATTCTATTACTGCAAATTTTTTTAAAGTCTAAAATCATTTCAAATTAAGAGCTAAAAATAATTTACTATGAGAATAAGGTAGGGAAATGATAGATTATTCAGTCAATGATGGGAGGACTATTAGCTAGCTATTTGAAGAAATATATAATTTTTAATATATATATGACATGTTTTATTTATAAATATATAATTCATACCATAAACCAAAATAAATTCCTTGTGGATTAAATATTCCTAAGCAACCAAGATAGAAAGTTACATTTTCTCTTGAAGACAAAATAAGAGAAATTAAGGTTAGATGAAGCAGTGTTGGAAAATGATTATGTCATTTATGCACAATGATTAGAAATCAATTAATATCTATGGTTACTACTTTAATTAATATTTATAGTTTAGTATATTTATGTTAGTATCTTTTTTTAAAAAATAAGTTGTTATCCATACCTTTCCAATTATCTACTTAGGGATAGCTTGCTCACTTTTCAGGTGAAAGTCAGAGAGACTTGGTTTCAAATTTAGACTGCACTGCAAATGTCTGTATTTAGACATTAATTAAATTAATATGTGTTGAGTGGCCAGTCATGGTGCTACGATTCCTATTCTGCTTTATCTTTTAATTAATTCACTTGTAAACTAGAGATTGGGTTTCCCAGGTGGCGCTAGTGGTAAAGAATTCGCCCACCAATGCAAGAGACTTAGAGGCATGCGTTCGATCCTAGGGTTGGCAAGATCTGCTAGAGGAGGACATGGCAACCCACTCCAGTATTTTTGCCTGGAGAATCCCATGAACAAGGAGCCTGGTGGGCTATTGCCCACAAGGGCCACACACAGAGCTGGCCATGACTAAGGTGATTTAGCACGCAAATTAGAGGTTACGGGGTCTGTTTCCTAGGATTGTTGAAAGGTAGTGAAGATGGCAAACCAAAGTTTTTGGATCAAAGCCTGGTATATTTTAGGTGCTCATTCAATATAGGTGCTTCCTACATCCATCAGTTAGGTACTACTTCCCTTGTAAGTAAGTGACCAGACACAATCGCCTGAATTATAAAAAATATCATTCAAGAGTGTAATGTCTTGGTTAGGAAAACACAGTCCTGGAATCAGACTAGGTTCAAATTGTAGCTCTTCTGCATGTGAGCTCTGGGGCCCTGAATTGGTTACTGAAGTTTTCTGTGCCTCAGTTCCCCATCTATGAATTATGGATAGGACGAGGATCTACCTAGTAAGGATGTTATGAAGACTAAATGAGTTGAGATTTGAAGTGCATTTGGAACAATACCCATAGCAAAGCATGGTAACTATCATATAAAGTCTGTTAAATTGAACGTTTTCAAAATAGATCATGGGAGCAAAAATCACTTTCCTCTCTGCACAGAGACTGGAAAAGGGTGCTATCATCTGTAGCTCTGTTAAGGCCTCACCATCTCCTGGGACTTAGTCCAGGCCTTTTGCCCTGGGCCCAGAGATCCAAAGCCTCATTCACAGCAAAGCAATGAGCTTGTGAGGGGAGAGGGCGGGGAGGAAGTTCTGCAATCACATTAAAATTGTAGCAAATACAAGGAAATGATTTCAGACAGATTTGCTAATGAATTATTAACCTTAACACTTGTGACAGCGTATCTGCAGAGTAAATCATGTTGATCTAAATAATCCAGATTTGCTTACAACCAAGAAGGAAATAAGAAACTACTCTTCAGTTATAGAAAAACAGTTCCCCAGAGATCATGAAGTATTTCACAAAGATGCTAACAGATTGCTTTCCCATGGAGAAGAGAGATTGCCCAAGAGCAAGAAAGTTCACAGGGAGCTCCAAGGGACACATGTGATCCAGACCCAAGATTGATATTCAGCTGGTTTCCCGGCTACAGCAAACCTCCTGGGGTCTGTTCTGATTGCTCCTGCCTGTGCCGTATTTGTTGCTTAGTATTTTAAATACCATACTAGTAATTTTAACATCATTTCTGTTTGGGACTGAGGTTACTTGATTATGAGGCTGTTTCCATGCACTGGTAGATAATCAGTTGAGATCCAAGAGACACCAAAAGTAAAATTTGTCTTCTTTGTCAGGCTCCCTCCCTGGAGCACTGGTTGCCAGGTAACCACTCAGTTTCTGAACTTTGACCCGAGTCGGTGGCCATATCTTAACTTTTTCTTTCTTCTTTGCACAGTTCATTCAGACATGAATACATGTTTAACTGAACTTTGTAAGAAATTCAGATGAATTAGTGCCAGGTCATTTCCCTAAGCAATAAAGATATGATAGTGTCCCTGCCTTTTAAAAAAGTACAGAGGGAAAGATACTAAACCACACACACACAAGATGGGATCATCAAGATTCAGAATTTGGGGAGCATAGAGAAGGCAGTGTGAAAAATAGAGCTGGCGCTCTTTGTAATTATGAAAGGAGAGTGATGGATGGACCAGGAAAAGCAGAGCTTTAAAGTGTGGGGGTCTGAAGCAAAGAGAAAGGGCAGAAGTAGCAAAAAATAAGTCTTTGAAGAATCTTTGCTTTATGAACAGAGAGTGACACCAAGAGATGTGTTAGAGATCTAAGCAACTGTCATCTTCTCAGTCTCCCACAAGACATGTTTAGATAAGGCGAGTTTAGATAAAGGAAGTGTTTACAAGGGGAGGGTAGAGGTTAGGGAAACTGACAGGAGCACTGTGGGGACCCCTTCCTACCCCAGGCTGGGAGGAACAAGGGAATGAAGTGATGACCGGAACTTGGAGGGGGTCCAGCTCATGTAGGCCGGATTTGATTTGACTTTATTTAAAAAACAAAAACAAACACCCATTCTTGAGACTTTTCCTGGTGGTTCAGTGGTTAAGAATCCACCTTGCAATGCTGGGGACATGAGTTCAATCCCTCGTTGGGGAACTAAGATCCCACATGCCACGGAGCAAATAAGCCCACAGGCCACATCTACAGAGCCTGTGAGTGCTGCAACGAAAGATCCTGCATGCCACAACTAAGTCCCATGCAGCAAATAAATAAATACTAAAGAAAAAAAAATACAAACCCATCCTCAGAATTAATGTCTGATGGTAATGGGTATATAAATACCCCAGTTCTCTCTCCCCTCAGATGGAATATTGCTGACATGTGGATTCCCAGTGGAGCTGGGAGCTTAAATCCAGGTAGCAGGTGGCTTGGTAATGTACCCTTTAGTGACAAAAAGGGGAAACAAGGGTTACATCCCTAGAGAGGGGAGAACACTGGGGAGGACTGCCAGATAGGAGTTGTGGCTTTGAGCAGAAGGATGCAGCCAATTTGCAGTCCCCCAGGAGTGAGGGAGCTGGGGAAGTGATGATCATAATACCCCAGTCATGTGCCCCAATATTTGAATCTCTTTTCCTGGGAGCTTTCTCTGAAGCCAGAGAAGGCAGCTCTGCGAATAGAAAGGGACAAAGTGCCGGGGAATAACCATTGTTCAGGATGGTCTCCACTTCCTGGAATTCACAGCCTTGTATGTTCCCCACTCATTAAATGAGGGTTGGACTTATTGAATTACTTCTAATGATAGAATATGGCAGAAGAGATGGACATCAGTCCTAAGAGGAGGCCGTAATAGGACTGTTGTGTCCAGCTTGGGAATCTTCTTTCTGGCTTTCTCACTCACTCATTCCGAGGGAAGCCAGCTCATGCCGTGAGCTGCCCTGTCCGCAAGGCAGGGAACCGAGAGAGGCCCACAGTCACACTGGTGGCCTTGGAAGCACGTCCTCCCTGACGTAAGCCTTTCTTTCAGACTGCAGTCCATGCTGACAGTTTGCTGCAACCTCATAAGACATCTTAAGTCAGTGGCACCCAGCTATGCTCTCTATCTGGATTTGTGATCCCCAGAAACTGTAATATAAGACACGTTTATTATTGTTAAGCTGCTAAGTTTGGGGGAAATGTCATATCGAAATAGATAACTGATCTACTGTTTCTCTTCCCTACTGGCCTGCTGGTACGTTCTTCAGGTTCCAAATAAACAACGCACCCTTGAATCCTTGACTCAAGGTCTGTCTCTAGGTGCAGCCCAAACTAAACAAACACAAAGAGACAGAGGCTGGGAGAGAGGAAGGAACTTTCCGGAAGTCCTGCTCGGGGCTCCAACATTTGATTCTGAGTCTGGTGCTTCCCCGGTGGCTCAGATGGTAAAGAATCTGCCTGTAGGGACTTCCCCGGTGGTCCAGTGGGTAAGACTCTATGCTTCCAATGCAAGGGGTGGGGGGTGGTGCTGGGTTCGATTCCTGGTCTGGGAACTAGATATCACATGTTGCAACTAAGACTCATTATAGCCAAACAAATTAAAAAAAAATTTTTTTAAGAAAATTAATTTATTGAAGAAAAAGAAGGATTTGTCTGTAATGCAAGAGACAGGGGTTCGATCCCTGGGGTTGGGAAGATCCCCTAGAGAAGGAAATGACAACCCACTCCAGTATTCTTGCCTGGGAAGTCCCATGGACAGAGGAGCCTGGTGGGCTACAGTCCATGAGGTCACAAAAGAGTCAGACATGACTTAGCAACTGGACAACAAGCAAACTGGTGCTTACGGGACCACTTCCCACTGAGGGAGTCAGAGATGAGGAGCAGGAGGAGCAGCAGAATGAATGCTGGACTTGAAGTCAGAGAGTCTGGCCTCAAACTGCCCCTCTGCGCATTCTCCGGGTGATGAAGGTATTTGATATTTCAGGGGCGATTTTCCAAGCTGAAATATTAACAACTAACTCAACAGCATGAAGAGTAAATGTGCTTAAAGCCAGTGACCAGGGCTTTGGAAATACTTAGTACAAACGTGAGACACTGTTATAGGCAAAATGACCACAGGTCCCCAGATCACTACTTATAGAACCGACCATGTGACCCCTGAGTGGCGTGGGACTCTGAAGCTACCCACTGCACTTCTGGGCCCAGTGAGCTGCTTTTCTTTGCTTGGAATGCAGAGTGCCCTTGGAGGGGGGGCGAAGCAAGCAGCAACCCAGCCCATTCTGCCCAGGCAACTCAGCCGCTCTTTCAAACAGAAGTATTGTGTCCCAAGGCCCTTTTAAAATAACCCTATTTTGAGATGTTTATATACAAACCTGGGAAAGAATGGCGGTATTATGCCCGTAACAGAAAGTGCTCATAAATAAGAAGGTGCCATTTCTCATTCATTTCCAAGGCTGCTCTGTGGGCTGCTGCCTTTGGAGCGAGGCCTGGGCGAGGTCTGACTTGCTGGATGGGCTTTTCTTGGGGTTTTTGGGGCCTTGTCTGCCAGCCTTGCTGGGGGAAGGAGCACGCCTGGAGTTCCAGGACTTTCTCTGCCGCACTGCTCATCTGCCTTGTCACTGGGGCCTGGCAACCTCCTCTAGATGGAGGATCCACTTTAGAAAAATCATTTTTTCTTTGTAATCAAGGCTTATAACATGTTTCAGTGAATTCTTCAGAATCACTTGCAATCATTGTAGAGAGCCCTTGTGGGTGGGGGGTGGGGTGGGCGGGGATGGGTTTGAATGCAGCGTATGACACACACACACACACATCATGGGTTGCCCTCAATTATTCTCTTCATGATCTGCCACCAAAACATATTATCTTCAGGCACCCCTGTCCAGTACCCCGCCCCCCACCATAATCACAGCTAGCATATAATAGGAAAGGCACACTGAGACAGGTGAGGAATACATACGTATGTATTTGGGGATAAATATAAATATGTGTGTGTTTTTGTATCTATATGTATGTTTTTAGATATATATGTATGTTTTTGGGTATATATATATACACACTTACTTATTGGGCTGTATCAGGTCTTAGCTGTAGCGCACGGGGCCTTTGTTGCGTCCTGTGGGATCTTTCATTGCGGCTCATGGACTCTAGCCCTGGCAGGTGGGCTCAGCAGTTGTGGTGTGCAGGCGTAAGCTGCTCCGTGACATGCGGGATCTTAGTTCCCCAACCAGGATGTGAACCTGAGTCCTCTACATTGCAAGGTGGACTCAATCACTGGACCACTAGAGAAGTCCAGGAACACATATGTTTTAAAGTGTGGATGATGTGCTAGGACCAGTGCTGAGAACACCTCTGTTATCTCATTTTGTCCCCACAACATCCCCAAGAGGCAAGTACTATCATGATTTCCATTTCATAGATGAGAAAACAGAAGCTCAGGGAGATGAAGCTAGTTAACTGAAGTCACACAACTAGTAAGTGCTGGAAAAGGGACTCAAACAATGGTTATTTCATGCTATGATGGTGCCTCCCGTTGATTCAAGAGCTATAGTAAATATTACTGCAGAAACATATTTACTGCTACTGCTATTAATATCATCCTACTTCTTGTTCCTCCCCCAAGATACCAATAGCACAGGTACAGTATACGTCAGAAGGGTGATCACTGTTCAGCAAACATTCGCTTTCTATATGCTTCCCTGGGAGGCATGCAGTTCTTGGCCCTGATGTTGGGCTTGGCCGTGTAATTTGATTTGGCCAATGGAGTGTTCTTAGATGTGATATGGACCGAGGCTTGAGACGTGCTTGCGGATGTGCTGGGACCCTTCTGCTGTTCTCTCCATCTCTTGTTACCTGCAGGTTTGTGTACACACCCAAGGCCTCCTTCCTTAAGCACCTGCAATTCTTTCTGCCCCAGAGCTTCTCTGGCCCCAGGAGGGTCCTCAGCCCCCACTTGGGGCATCGACAAGTGCCAGGGAATTAATGTCTCAGGAGTGACTCTCAACTCATGAGGGATGGGAGTTGGTGGATAAAGCTCACATCAGTGGGATAATTCTCAGGTGTGTAACACAGAGTTTCCCAAAGTGCTCCCAATGGGGACCAAGTCCCCATTGTTTTCAGAGGTGACCTGCTCATTGCTGTGTGTTTCACTGGCTTTCCTCTCTTCCCTGTCTCCTTCCCTCACTCTCTCAAAGTGCTTCTGGAATCACCTCCCAAAATAAACTACCTGCACCCATATTCTTGACTCAAAGTCTATTTTGAGGGAACCCAACCAACACAGGGGCTTAGCACAAAGCCTGGAATTTAGTAAGTACTCAGCAAGCGGTACCAGCTATCGGACTATTATCACCCCTACTGCCATCCTGGCTCTGCAACTTCCCTGGGGCTTCCAGGGGGTGTCCTGTCCCCTCTATTGGTCTGGCCCAGCTTTGCAGAGCAAGAGCTCAGGCTTTGAGTTAGAAGATGGCTGGCCCTTTCCCAAGTTTGGCTTCAGCACCTGCCCGTCCAGTCTCAGGGAGCTCAGCCAACACTGGCAAGAGTGTATCTTTCTTGCTGGACATGACTCAGGTCTGAGAATAAGAGAATTTTACTCACTGGCTGCTTAGGTGGCTAGCCTCAGTTTCCTTCTCTGTACAGTGGATGTAATTAAGAGCCCAGAGTTGTTGTCCTATTCTGTTCGGGCTGCTGTAACAGAAGACCGTAGATTGGGTGGCTTATAAATAACAGATATTTATTTCTCACAATTCTGGAGACTAGAAGTCCAAGATGAGCATTGTACCAGCATGGTCTATTTCTGGTGAAACAGAATGGTCTGTTTCTGGGTTTCCCTGCTGTATTGCAGACTGCTGACTTCTCGCCATGTCCTCACATGGTGGAAGGGCATGAGGTCTCTGGTGGGGGTGGGTCTCCTTTATAAGGTCACAGATCCCATTCATGAGAATTCCATCCTCATGACTGCAGCACCTCTCAAAGACCCCATCTAGTAATTCTGTCACACTGGGGATTAGGATGTCAACATAAGAATTTGGATGGGTGGGGCAGAGGGGAAACAAACATGCAGACCATAGCAGTCGTAGAGATGACGAAAGGAGGGAATGCTCATGCAATGTTTCATCCAGTGCCTGGTACAGAAGAAGGACCCCAAACAGTGGCCAGAGACTCTCTCTAGACCAACCTTCCATCACATGCCTCGAAGAGGCTCAGAGAGTCACCTGTCAGAACTTTCGAATATGCAGCCCTACCTGCCATGGGCTGTAGCGGTGGGTGGAGTGGAAGGGTCTGGATAGGGCCTGAATGACAGCAAGCCTCTGTGAAATTTCTGGCACTGGCAGCCTCTGCTGATCAAACATTTATCAGGCCCTTCTATGTGCCCAAAGCACTGTGCAGAGATGAAGACGATGCACATCTGGCCCCCAGGAAGCTCACAGCCATGCACCAGGCGGGTAAGCCCATGACAGCACACAGTAGAATGTGTGTCGTGTGAAGGATGTTTCCAGGACTGTGGGAGAGGCTGGTTGGGAAAGCTTCAGGTGAAGTCTCTGCCCTCTCTCTGATAGCTCAATAATCATGTTGACCATGAACATTTATCGCCACTTACTCTGAGGCAGGCAAGTGTAGAACAGTTCACATGAGTTAACTCAGTTGCTCCATACCAACATGGACCCTGTAAGTGGGGGCTGTTATCATCATCCTCATTTCATAGATAAGAAACTGAGTCCCGGAGAGGTCATTGCTGCAGGCTTGCCCAGAGTCACACAGGTGGTAAATGGTGGTGCTGAGATTTGAACAGTCTGGATCCAGACTCCTTACTTTTAACTGCCATTGTCTGCCCCACCGTGGACTCACAGGGGACCTATCATCTGGGTCCTCTGTACTTCCAGGGGTCCCTCTGGGGAATTTGTGTGCAATTTCAGTTAATGATGCTTTGGTTAATTTTGGTCCCTTAGGCTCCTTCCTGGGCCCTGATAAGTTGCAAGTTCTGAGTTTGGTTTGGATTTGCTGGGAAACTTGGGTCTGTCGAATGAGTGAGCATGACTGGACATCCGCTCTGTCCTGATTCCCTGCGGGGCCCCATCCTAGCGTCTAAGCGTGCGGAATCGATCATGGTTTCCAAGACATGACTGGTCACCTGGCCTTTTCCATCCTGCAGATGGAGGGTTCTGAAGGTTCCCAGGGTCACCGACTCTGGAGGATCCTGTTCTGGTGCCCTGACGCGATCCCTTTTCTTCCCATCCCTCAGCTGCTGTGAGGCCAGCAGCTAGCTAGCTACTCACAGCTGCTCCCTTCTTAGGGTTGTCATATTTAGCAAATCAAAATATTCGTTTTTATCTGGCAGCCCCTGATCATTAACTTACAGGAGTTTCCCATATTTTTCTACTTATAATCCCCTAGTGGGATTAACTACTTAATCACCTCTTTTGTCCCTTCATTCTGTTCCTATCACCTTTGCTCAGTAACTCACAAGATACTGAATCCTTGCTCAAGCCCTCTTCTGGAGAACCCAGATCCTCTTGAGAACGTGATAAAAACCCTAGACTGTGTCCGTACAACACAGATGTACCTACACACCAACACTGGCAGAGTTTTTGGAACTGACCTTGAAGAGACCCCTCTCACTTCCTCCTGTGTTTCTCAGGCCTTGTCTGCCTTATCCTTTCAGAGCTGAGGGCCAGTGACTGGTAGCACCCACTGATCAAATACACTCAGGGGTAGGGGAATGGAGCTCCACTTCTTGAGAGGAGGAGCATCACAGAATTTGTGGACTTATCTTTAAAATCCCTCAGCCATTTATAGTTTCAGTTTTACCTTTACTTCATGTGATTACTTGATTAATATCTGTCTGGGCTGCCCTAGTAAAGAAAAAATATCTTTTTTCCCTTTTTCTCAACATTATATCCCAGCACCTAATACATAGTTAGCACTGAATAAAAACTTATTTATTAACATTTGTATAGTTCAAGAAACATCTTTGGCAAAGAAGTCATGATCAAATTTTAGTGGCATGACACCAAAATTTTGGGTATACGTGACAATCCTTGCAACTGCCCTTTCAGTTCCACTTGGAGGGTGAGGTATAGAGTATGGAGATTTTTTTCCTTCATCCGTTTTGCAAATGTTTATTGAGCACTTACTGTATGAATGAAAGAGTTCTAGATACTGAGGACATAGAGATTAATAGGATGCACCATGGCTTTATAAATTGAGACGTCTACATGCTAATATATAAAGCAGGCCAAAGGTTTCTGAATAATCTTCACATATGAAAGACAATAGGCACTTGTATTAGAAACAGATCCCTTGATACTGAGTTTGCTGAAGATGTTTTATCAGCCCAGCATGTCCAATGTGAAGTGGAGTATTTACATTTAATTTCAAAGTGGTTGTGCCAACCTCGGTCCTCTGGTCTTCATACTTTGGGTCACTGTTTGCAAATGCATAAAAGGTTTTGTCAAAGGAGCTGGATAAAGATGGAAAGAGAATGACGTTATGTGCGATTAGTGGGGATCACAGAGTGGTTGATGCCGAGAAATCGTCAGCTCGGGTCACGGTGGGTGTTCATGGATAGTGAGGATAATGTGAAGAAATGGAATGGGAAAAAAGAAAATAGCAGCAGTAAAAGCGTTGGCCGAGGTGAATGTAGTGTGGTAGGAGGGCTGGTGTGTGGCCCAGGAGACCTCAGTTCCAGCCCCTGCTCTGCTGCGGGGAGCCCCATACTGCCTTTCCTGGGCCTCTTGCTTGTAAGGGGTATGTATGCATTGGATCAGACCAGAGGTCTTAAAACTTTTTTTTGATTAGCGTATCTATACTATAGCATTTTAACCCTACTCCCAGGTGTATGTAGAACAGGTAAGATTTAAGCCTCTCTACTTAGAGGAGTAAGAGTAGGGGGCTATACCCATGCTGTTGTTACCTTTTCCATACTCTCTTGCCCTTAAATTTTCAGTTCATTCCACTGAATTTCAATGGTCAGCCTGTGTTTGTTTGTTTGTTTGTTTGTTTGTTTTTGGGGTTTTTTTGACCCAGGGGCTTTCTCTAGCTTCCAGTGTCCATTTTTCTACCTACTTGGCAGGCTGGAAGTCCTGGGGAATTAACATTCCCCACAAGCAGCACTCAACCAGTGACTGACGGGAGCCGGGGTATTTATACCCTGAGGTGGGCCATCCTGAGGCACAGGATGTAGACTGGCTCCTAGGGTTCCCAAGAAGCCACAAGCCTTGGTTAGCCCACAGTGGTACTTGCATTACCGACACATCCTTTACTGGCTGGCTCCTTTTTTTTTCCTTCCCTTTCTCATTTGCTCACTCTCCAACTGGTGTCTCCTGGGATCACCTCCCAAACATATATATGTGCATGCATGCATGCTCAGTCGTGTCCAACTCTTTGTGACCCCACGGGCTGTTGCCTGCCAAGTCCCTTCTATCCTTGGGATTCTCTGGGCAAGAATACAGGAGAGGGTTGCCATTCCTTCCTCCAGGGGATCTTCCCAACCCAGGGATCAAACCCATGTCTCTTGTATCTCCTGCATTGCAGGTGAATTCTTTACTGCTGGACCATTGGGGAGTATAGGACTTGCATTTAAACTCTTGTCTAAAGGTCAACTTCTAGAGTGACCCTAACTAAGACAGGGGTTCAGAGCTGAAAACACTCCCCCCCTGATTCCTCACCTCCTGAGAGAACTTTCTGTCAATCTCCTTGGCCCCAGCACAGATTGCAAACCACTGGACTAAAAAAAAAAAAAAAAAAAAAATTCCATTTCCTTACAGCTGTAGCATTCGAAAATGTCCGCACATATCTGCTTTCAGAGAATATGGTATATGAAAAACAACTTTATGTTAGCATTCTCGGGTGAAAAGAATCAGATTCTGTATAAACCCAAAGTCAAATGGCACTTCGACTTTGGAGATGGGTTATTATGAGCTAGCTTTCTCTTTTGCTCACTTGCTTTATGGAGTGAGGAAATGAGTCTGTGCCAACTGGCAGACACACTGGTCCCTAATAGGCTAGGGACAATGAAGCTCGAATGGCTCCTGGATTGATAAGCACACCCCCTCCTTATGACGGGTGAGTCCCTTTCTGATTCTTCTCCTAACCTTCACATGGAAGAAAGAAGAAGAACATCGGAGCCTCAGAGCTTTTTGTCCTCCACCGCTGGGAAGAGAAAACACAAAGCACAGATGTAGCGCTTGCTGAGGTGTGATGCTCAGATATCCTTGCCCTTACTGCCTCCAGGCACAGCGGCCTGGCTCCCAGCTGCTTGCATCTTCACTTTGTTGCCAGTGGCACATGGCTGCCTTCCAGGGAATTCTCACTCCTTGGGAGCGGCCCTCAAGCTGAGATCGAGGGGTGTTGGGACACCAATACCCCAGCTCCCTAGTGTCTGAAGCCAGAAAACTCAGGTGAGTGCTATACCTTGTCCTGAGCTCCCCTGGAATTTGGCTCCAGGCTTCCGCAGTGATGATGAGCTTGACAACACGCCCTGAATTGGTTGCCTTGTCTGCCTCACTTCCCCACTCCTTGACGGCCGACTGGTATTTTCTCCCACCTCCCAAATAAATTTCAGTTGCTCAAATGCTTGTCTCAGATTCTGCTCTTGGTAAGACCCCAATTGAAAGACAAGTTCCCCAGACAAGTGTTGGGTAGTTTCTGCTCATCCCTTATTTGTCTCTGGAAGCCTGTATCATATGTCACAGTATCAGTCGATGAGCAGATGTGCATGGATGCTTGTTAAGTGCCTCTGGGATGGGGACCCAGCCTTGGGTTCAAGCCTGAGTCGGAACCAAACTTGGGTCCATTCACCTGCACACAGCAAAGCCAACATACTAATCCCAGATTGCAGTGAAGGAAAGTACGGGGCTTATTGCAAGGCACGAAGTGGGGTCCACAACTGGTCTTCTGGAGAGTCACAGGTATGGGCTGTTAGAGGCAAAGGCCAGAGGATGAAGCCCCAGAGACCTCCGGGCACAGTCCCACAGTCGAGGTAACGGGTTTAGAGGATTAAATCACACTCCAAGAGTGTCCAATAGAGGGCTCCCCACATGTCTTATAACTGAAGGAAATGTGGACACAACACCCACAGGTGTGGGTTTCATTGCCTGAAACCCAGCTCATCCACTGCCCATAAGCCGTCCCCTCCCCACTCTCATTCTTCATGTATTCTCTGGGTCCCTGGTTTCAATACATACTCTACCTCCAGGGTCACCTTTGGCCTCAGTCCCTACCCTCATACGTTCATCCTTCATAAATTCACCTAATTCTTTCAATCCTCCTTCCAAAATCTTTTTCAAAACTCATTCCCTTTCTTCCATTCTCTTGACCTTCCAGCTACATCCTCAGAACCCAGTAAGGTGCTCATACATGCTGATTGAATGAATAATGAATAAATGAATGAATGGATAAGTGGTGACCAATCAGCTGAAAGAAGTCCAACCACCCTAGCCGGCTGTGTGGTCTCACCCTCCATTCTTAGAGCTTATGAATGCCTAAATACACACTCTCCTTAATGGCAGCACCCACCACTTACGCTTCTGCGACATAACACGATCATTCTGACCCTCTCACCTTTGCTCTGCTATGCTTCACACCTTAAGAAGCCCAGTTTCTCATCTTTACTTATAAAAATTCTGCTCATTTTCTAAAGCCCAGTTCCCCAGCCTTCTTTGAACTTGTGACATTTAGCCTGTTCCTCTCTGAGGGAACCACTAAAAACGTGTTTTTGACACCACCATCTTTAAAAGACAGTGAGCTTCTCATATCAAGAGTCTCAGGCATGGTTGACTTTAGCTGTTCACCAAATATTTGGGGTTATCCCCTCATGGACACATAGTAGGAATGTGTCATCCTATTGGCTTGAAGGAAGTCGTGACCATGTGACTTGCTTTGGCCAATGAAATATGAGCAGAGTGATGGGCATCCCTTTTAAGAACAAGTAGAAGGTCCTCCACATCTGCTTTCTTGTTTTAGTGATCACGGAAGGGCGGGGATGGATTTCTCTCAGCCTGAGTTCCTAAATGAGGACAATGTCTAGTAGAGGTAGCATAAGCAAGAAATAAGCTTTTGTTGTTTCAAGTCTCTAAGATTTGGGGGTTGTGGTTACACAGCATAAGCTAGCCCTTGTGAGAAGCCAGCTTATGTCTTCCTGCTGAAGACAAGGTGTGTGTGTTGAATGAAGTCACTGAGAAACTCTCTTTCTTCACTGGAGTTACTACCAGTCTGTGGCTGAGATGATGGAACAGATAACACCGGCATGCTCTGAATTTAAGGTATTAAAATATTGGATTTACATGAAGTTAAGTGAGGCATTGAGTAACTGTCCATTGCATTCTCATTGTAGATGGCCAATGAGGTGGTTATAGTTTGAAAATGAAAGAATGTCCTCCATGGACTATTTTTTTCACCTCCTCCCTCCCTCCGTTCATCTCTCCCATCTCTCGCCCTTCCTCCATCCCTCCTCCCTTTCTTTCTCTTAAACTTAGTGCTATCTGTTGGTCGAGCATGAAAAGCTTGTATGAGAAGCAGGAATAAGCCAGCCACATGATTTTTAATTTCTTTAAGGTAAGAATAAAGAACAGGAAACCTTGCCATAAGAAAAAATAAATTTGTATTTTGAAAACATTCATCTTTTAGACCAGCAGAGGCAGTTTTGATCGGATCTTCCATTCCTCAATTTCTCATCCTCTCCATCTCAAATTTCACCCTAGAAGCAAAAGGGATAAGCTTTTCTAATGACAAAATCTAATATTATATTTTTGCATCACGCTTGTCTCACTTTCTGAGGTTATTTCCTACCATAATGGTCCAGGTTCTCTGAAATATCTTTAAGAAAAAAAATTTTTTTTTCATCAGTGCCTGCAACAAATGAATCACACAGACAATTTGCTGCAGTGGCTTTTCTTTTTGTGTGAAGAGCAAGAATTCCTGAGTGACGAAGCTCAGAATTCACCAACCTCCAGGTTTTGAAATTACTCATCCAGACACGAAACAAAATTGAAAAATCAGAGAGATCTAGTTTGAAAGAAAAAGAATGGCTGATGGCCTGGGAACCAAGTAAGCACTCATTTTGCTTTTGTGCTATTGGATGAAGATGCTTGGATCAAAAGAGGACTTGGAAACGTCAAGGAATTGACAGGCAGGTCTAATAGACACAGGCAAAGTGTTTATCATACAAAAAAGCATACATCTGGAGTGTCAGCAGCGACACTCAGCCCAGAGAGCCTCACATCGCCCCTCTTGCCATAACAAACTCATTGACAAGAACTGTCATTGACTCTGCTTTATCTTCCGTGTGCTCCTGAGAGGGTGCGTTTCAAGTGCAGCCTACGTAAATGGAGGTTTGCTTCCTGACCTGAGAGATCAATTCTCTGTCAAAGAGAGCTGACTGATGGATCACCATGTGGCTGCCACTGCATTGAAAATCACATCAAATACCTTCTCAAACACACCTCTGAATTACATGCTGGATCTCCAAAGAGGAGGTTACAGATGCATCCACGTAGCTTACCCACCTGCCTGTCTCACAAAGAAAATTAGATGAGACTGGTGTTCAGTGGTTTGGGCTGTTGTCCCAGCCAGAGGCAACAGGGTGTTGAGGTTGATAGCACAGATTTCAGAGCCTGGTGGCTGGTTTGGAGCCAGGATCTGTTCCTTATCAGCTCTGTAACCTTGGGCAAGTTATTCAACCTCTCTGTTTTGGTTTCCTCAGCTGCCAAATAAGGATAATAATATGGTACCATCCTTCCTGCCTCTCTCCTCCTGTCCCTTCCTTCCAGGGATTTATTCACCCTTCCTCTAGTTTTATTGAGGTATAATAATTGACATATAAGGCTTCCTAGGTGGCGCTAGTGGTAACCTGTCTGCCAATGTGGGAGATGTTAAGAGATGAGGGTTCGATCCCTGGGTCAAGAAGATCTCCTGAGGAGGGCATGGCAAACCATTCCAGTATTCTTGCCTGGAGAATCCCATGGACAGAGAAGCCTGCAGAGCAACAGTCAGTGGGGTTGCAAAGAGTAGGACACAACTGAAGTGACTTAGCATGCACGCATGCATGCATGCAATTGACATACAACATTGTTTAAGGTGTACAACATAATGATTTAACTTACATGCCTCATGAAGTGATGACCACAGTAAATTTAGTGAACACCCACCATCTCATATAGATACAAATTAGGAAAATTTTTTTTTCTTGTGATGAGAACTCAGGATTTATTCCCAGGGCCGTATCTTAACCTGAAATGAAGTCAAAGTGTTCATCGCTCAGTCGTGTCTGACTCTTTGCAACCCCATAAACTGTAGCCTGCCAGGCCCCTCTGTCCATGGAATTCTCCAGGCAAGAATACTGGAGTGGGTTGCGGTTCCCTTCTCCAGGGGATGTTCCTGACCCAGGGATTGAACCCACGTCTCCTCCTTTGTGGGCAGATTCTTTATCATCTGAGCCACCAGGGAAGCCCATATCTTAACCTAGGTTCTTCAAAAGCAGACCCTGAGACTTGTTTCTAAGACAAGAAATTAACTGGGAGTTAAAGGTAGATGAGGGCTGAGGGGAGATGGGAAAGATGTGGCCAGGAAGCAGTGATTTACTGAAGAAGCCACCCTTGGAGGTGACTGGAACTTGATACAGTCCTGGGAGTTTCAGAGACTGTAAAACATGAACCTCAGAGCAAAGAAGGCACCAGAGGGGTGGAAAAGCTGGGGTGCGCATACACCAACTTCCAGCCATCTCTATGAGGTCCGCACTCATGTGTGAGTGCACATGTGTGCGTGTGCACATGCAGGGAAGTGGCATTAATTCCCCAATGCTTCTGACTTGCCTCGTGGGCTGTAAAGTGGGCTCTGTCAGGATGAGAAAGCCCTCAGGCAAAGACGCACATGCTGGCATTTGAAATCCGGCAGTGCCCTCTGGAGAAGTCAGAGCGAAGGGGTAGGTGCGGGGCGATGCCAGATGCTTTGAAGATGAAATGAGTTAATTATTGTGTGACACTTAGCAAAGTCCCCGCCCAGAGTAAGCACTCCTCAAAGAGCTTGATTAACACAGAAGCTAGACCGCTGTTCTATGGGATGATTTAATATTTTTGGATGGATTTTATTTCTGTTGCTCACTTTTTCCTTTGGGATTCTGAATCATGATTAGGGGCTTGTAAGATTGGCCAAGTGCATTACAGGTTTTCGTCAAGATGAGTGTGCAAAGGTGAAGTGGGTTTACTGATGGAGCTGTCTCAATCAGAGAGACTCATCGCCGTGTCATGGCCTCTGTGACAAATGTCTGTCTGTCTGTCTGGCTGGCTGTTGGAGCAGCCATGTGTCGTCAGCACTTGTTCAATGCTGGAGGTCACTGCCAGCTCGAGAGACACGATTCCGATCCCTGATCTGGGAAGTTTCCGCGTGTGCCGTGGGGCAGCTAAGCCTGTGCGCCGCAGCTGTCGAGCCTGTGCCCTAGAGCTCAAGGGCCGCAACTGCTGAAGCCCGCGTGCCCTAGAGCCCGCGCTCTGCACAAGAGAAGCCAGGTCAATGAGATGCCCGCGCACCACAATGGGAGACTAGCCTCCACTCACCCCAACTAGAGGAAAGCCCGCACAGCAACACAGACCCAGTATAGCCAAAAAATAATAAGCAAAAGTATAAAAAAATACTGGAGGTCACGATCTAGCTATGCTTACGCTGCAGTGACAAATAAGCCCAGCGTCTTACTGACTTAACGGGAATTAACATCCATCCAATCTTGTCCCTCTGCTTATCCTGCACTGTGAACTCACTGAAGTGGGCCGAATCTTAGTCACCATTGTATTCCCAGCTCCTAGGACAGGGCACAGCATGAAAAGGGGACAATGATAAGCAAATAATGAACAAATCGACCAATGGATTCCATGAGCATCACGCTTGCAGATTTCCTGTCCTTTGAAATATGGGTCTCTCCCATTGACCATCTATGCAGCTCCCTGAAGCTTTTCTTGCTCTCCTGAGCCTGTTATAGCCCCTCTCCTCTAACTTCTTGGGTGCTCCATATCTCTCCCCAGTGTATCACCTTCTGCCTTGCATGATGGTAATTTCTGTGCATGTCAGACCTTATCACTCTTCCCTTAAACCCCCATGGTGTTTTCCAAGTACCCTTACAATGCTTTCTACATCCTGATCTGTGCTCTAGCCCCCAAGTCTCCCCTGGGGATCTTACCACTGCTTTCTCCTCTCCTCTCCCTCACCACAGTGGTCCCATAGCTGTTCCTTGCATGCGTCGTGCATGATGCTGCCCCAGGCCCTTTGCACCAGCTGTGCCTTATGACATCTGTCTACTTTCTGCCCTCAGATCACTTGTTCTACTGATTCGGATCACTGCTCAAATGACATCACATTAGAAAGGTCTTCCCTGACCACTCTATCTTAAAAAGGATACACACCACCACATTAATCTGCTTTATATAAATATTTTTTATCAATATATCACACATTTACTTGGTTGTCCTATTGGCCCCCTTCACCTAGAAGGATGATAACTCCATGAGGACAGTGACCTTCCTTATTTTTTGTGTTATCTTCAGCTCCCATGAAGACTGGCACTTAATAGGATGTCAGTAAAGAGTTTTTGAATAAAGGCATAATGATTATCATCTCATTTTAGACACAGGATAACTGAATCCTATAGAACTGAATAAAACCACATAAACTAACATGGCTATTTATCTATCAAGTATCTCACGTCTACTATGTGTAGATATTTCACTTTAACTTTTATAATAAGTTTCTTTTACATATAGGGAAACTGAGGCCCAGAGAGGTCATGTGACTTGTCCAAGGTCACACAGCCAAGAAAGCAGCGGAGCAGGGATTCAAACTCATTGATGGTCCGGTTCCTGGGCTCAGGCTCTTAACCACTGCGCTCTAGGAGGCAGCCAAGTAGGAACACACTGTGGGTTGTTGGAGGAATTACCAAGAGAATCTGTTAAAAGCTCTCCATTCCCAACTGGGACTTTCTCATGTGGGAAACATGATGGTGGGAGTGAGTGTTGGGAGGTGTGATGGAGGCGAGGCGATTACTCTGTGATGTGCACAGGTCACAGCCCTGGGGAGATGGTCTCATCCTGGGTCTGCAGAGATGGCTTATCCAGAGGCTTAGGGCATGATGCACCATGGCAGCAAAAGTGAACAAAGTCTTATGTCATCATCCAAATGCACTCACCTGTGAGCTATCATCTGAGTAAGGCATCCTTGCCCTGGCAAACTCCTCGAAGGCGGAACCTGTGTCTCTACAGTACCCCCACAAGGACCAGGTATACACGAGATGTTCAATAAACGCTCAGTGAATGGGGGCTACTTTTTTCCATTCAAAAGCAGACATTAATTTAGGGACACACCCATCCACCCACTGCCCACAACCGGTCTCTCCCCACACTAATCTACTTCATGCACAAGTATCTGACTTTTCACAAACCTAAATATGATGAAAGCCCTTCCATGCTCATAAACTTTCCCTGGATTTTCATTGTCCCAGGAAAAGTTATGAAGTCTAAAAAGGAGTCCTCTAGGATGTCAGTACTTGACACAGTTTCAGAGACCAGCTATGGGGTCCCCTCTATCTTTCCCTTGACTAATTTTGCAGGGTCCTGATAAGGTAAAGTAACTTGACCAAGGATGCAGTGGGCCAGTGGTGGAGACAGGCCTGGAAATCTGGTCACCTAATGCTCAGTCCGGTGGTCTGACCTCTGTGAGTACTGCAGGGCACAAACTTAACTCCAAGGTCACAGAGAGCAGCTTTCTGTTCTAAGGCAGCTGAATCCCTCCCTCCTCTGTCATGGTAACCATTTCCATACAGTTTCATTCCTCTTTGGCCTCTGATCCCTGGGCTAGATAATTAATCAGGCTTTTGAATAATTAAAATTATTTTAAAAATGCCTTTGTAACTGCTAAAATTGCTCCAGTAATTACTGCCTTATCAAGAGACTGCTGCTGCAGACTGGAATCCTTCTCCAACAGATGGGAAGTATTTTCACTTGAGGCTTTGGGATTCAAAAGTTGAGGAAGGCGCATTTGTTATGTTAGCTAGTCCCTTTGAACATGAATAGCATCAACTCTTGACTCCAGGATCTCCACAGAACCACCCCCCTCTCATTCTTAGAGTTAGATCTCCTAATGAGATACAGTGTATCTCCTTCTTTGCTTTCACAGCCTGCTATCAAGAATGATCATTAATTAAAATACTGGATTGATTCATTTAATCCAATTCTGCACATGGGCCTTTCTGAGCCTGGCTTCCAAGTTCAACATTCACTTTTCAATAAGAAAATTCTTTTTTTTTTTTTTAAACTATGTGTTTGTTTGGCTGTGTGGTGTCTTAGTTGGGGCATGTGGGATCTAATTTCCTGACCAGGGATCAAACTGGGGCCCCATGCATTGGGAGCCACTGGACCACAGAAGTCTGTGAAAAAGTAAACTCTTGTGGGAGCAAAGTCAATGATGAGGTTTGCTTTTATTAAGTTACCACTGGCCCTTCCTGACCCAGCCAACACTGGTGCTGAGCACTAAGATGAAACATTCTGTCCCCACCACTTCTGTGTCATACCTCTTAATGGATTTTTTTTTTGAAACCCAGATCCAGGGTGCTCAGGACTGACAACTGCATCCTGGATTTAGGATGCTGTGCAGAAACACGGCGGATGATCCCAGAAAACACAACACAGTAGAAGAACCAACTTCCCAACCGAGGCCCCTTAAATTGATCAAAGACAGGACTGACCACAACTCCCAGGGAGGAAATAATAAGGCAGGTGTAGTCACGGGGGTGATGTTCATGGGATTGTGTAAGGGAGGCACTATTCTATATTGGTTAAGACCACATGCCCTGGTGTTCACCTTAGTCACAACTTCCCCTGGACACATCTGCCATGGTTCAGGCTTCCATGCCCTTCCACATCCATGGGCTTCCAGTATCTTTGTTCCTCTGTCCTAAGGCTGGGAGTAGTTTCTTGCTCTGGTGTATTTCTCAGTTAAACTTCCCGTCCCATTCTGGGATCTCAGTTACCCCATCACCTCTATAGACAATTTCCAGAATTAAATTTCTTCTGTTGTGAGTACTTTAAGCAGTTTCTGTTTCCCTGATTGGATCTCAACTGATCAACTACTAGGACAAACAGTAAGTCAACACGTGCCCTCTTGGGCTTACATGAATTTGAGATGGGTCACTTATGACCTAGAGAGTCTGGACTTACGTGGGCGTCAACAGGAAAAAAGGTAGCTAGCAGCTGCCAAGCACTTACTCGGTTTATACCAGGCATTGTGCTCAGTGCTTTGTTTTCATTATAGAATCTATGAAGTAGGAACTATGATCTCCGTTTTGTAGATGAGGCAGTGGAGATATGATCAATTTAAGCAATTTCATCTCCATCAGGTTTATTTTCTTCACAGGGAAATTCGCTCAGAGCCAGCTGCTCCTTTCAATAACGAAGAGATTCCCTACAGGTACGTCAAGGCTCAGGGGTGGCAAGACAAGCAAGGAGGTGAGGCATGACAAAAGGCAGGTCTATGTGCTATTTCGTGATGTAGTCTGGAAGCTGAACCTGCTTCTCCCGGTCAGGGAGGGGAGGTGTCAAGAGAGGGCCACGAAAACCAGCCACAGGCGTCTCTGCTAACTGTGATTCAAGTCAAGTCCTTGCTGCTAATTGCACACACATTTTGCTAAAGGTAGTAAATAGGAATCACTCACGTGTCCTTAGAGACCGCGGCACCATTCAGTATTCATGGCAAATATGTCACTGAGCTTCATAGGAGAATCATTTTAAAACAAAGCTTGGTCAGCTGTTTAATAATTTACTGGTGGTGACAGCAGGGAGAATATCTAATAACCAGTGAGATTGGCTTTCAAATAGAAAATAAATTCATGTTAGAAGTTACAGGAGGAGAAAAAGGAGGAGGGGGGAAGCGTGATTAGCAGTAAGGAAATATTTAACATTCGTCAATTCTTGATGTTTTGGAAACCTGTCAGAGAGGAGAAACCCGATTATTAAGAGATTGCACAGTTCCATACATTTATATTTTAAAACATCCATGGGTCTTTAAGATTCTTCTTGTAGGAAACAAGAGTTAGAGTTTGTTCTCTGAAAGCAGAGCCCTGACCCCCAACTGCACCCTGGGGAGCTTTGTTAATCTGGGGGATATTGGGGGGCTATACAGTCTTTGTTATCATATCTCAGTTCTCCTGAGGTAGGTAGTGCCAGAGAAATTTGGGGAGCAAAGCCTCAAAGAAATAAACTCAACCTAAACTATAATGCCACATTCTCCTGCTCTGGGGAGTATCTGGCCCAGAACTTATTACAGGGGATCTGACTTCTGGGTAAACTGAACTTATTTATTTTTGTTTACCAGCAAAGCCCTATTGAAATGTCTGTAAAATGAAAAGGGTTTTGAGATGGTTAGGCGTGGAGTTCTCTGCTCATTCCATTATTTTTTTTGTCCATGGTTGGGAGATATGATAACAGTGATTTTAAAAGGTCCAGGAGATGCTGAGAAGAAACCTAAAACCAGTATGCATCCTGAATCACTGAATTCCTTGTGCTTCTGTTTCCTCACCTGTTAATGGGAAGTAATAAGAGAATTGTAGGGTGGATGCACGTAAGGTTTTTAGCTGTGGTCCTGGCTCACAGTAAATGCAAGTTCAAGCATTTCAGGAGGGCAGAAGCCAAACCAAAGTGAACAGTCCCCCAGATTATTGATCTTTAAGCTTCAGTGGCGGACAGTGATGAACAGTGTTTCTGAATAAAGGAGCCTCCCAGCTCCCCCTGCCTTTCAGCCTGCTCCCTAGGGCGCAGGGCACACTCTGTCCTCCAACCAATCCCTAAATTTGCCACACCAGAGACAGGCTTCCAGATAAGACAGATGATTTTTGTGTTTCCAGATGGTATTTTCTGCGGTTTTACATTCCGAGATCGTACCCTCCATTCTTCACGTCATTTCAACAAACTCACCCTCGTTCAGCCTTGAGTTATTAGCATTTATTTTAGCTGGTAGAAATAATGATTTATCAACATTTTATCTGACGTGACAATGGCTTAAATAAGCGTGCACAGTCTGGCCTGTTGCACCCACGGGACAATCTCGATGCACTTGGGAGTCCTCTGCCCCCATCCTGCTGGGTTCCAGGCATGAGGAAGGAGATCCTGGGGACTGAAGTGTGTGGCTAACACTTTGGGTGAAGTGTTTTTCTCTGTAGTATAGTACAGTAAAATAATATTTCTCAAACAGACTATTTCTGAAACTGAAGGAACTCGTCTTTATTCCACTGGGTTGCCTGTGGAGTATCTGACTGGTTGAAAAAGCTCTGGTACAGAGGAAGGGGCAACGGTTGTGTAAAAATCACAGGGTCTGTGGTGGGGGGTTGGATAGAGCATCTGGTGGAGAGAGGGGCTTCCCAGGTAGCTCAGGGGAAAAGAACCCACCTGCCAAAGTAGGAGACACGGGTTTGATCCCTGGATTGGGAAGAACCCCTGGAGAAGGAAATAGCAACCCACTCCAGTATTCTTGGCTGGGAAATCCCATAGACAGAAGAGACTGGTGGGCTACAGCTGTGGGGTTGCAAAGAATCGGACATGACTTAGTGACTAAACAGCAGCAGCAGACCCAGGGTAAGTGGTCAAGTTTGTAAACCACTTATTAAAAGAGTTCATGAATATTTCATTTCATAGGTGAGGTGAATAGATGTTACTTGACTGCCCAAGATCCTTTGGAGAAAATCTTCTTTTCCCACTCCATTGGATTCTCAGGGGGCTGTCAGTTATGGTCACTGGCCCCAGTATGGAGGGGTGGACAAACGACCCAGGCTGGTCAGTTCTAGAACTTCCCTCCCTACCACATCCCAGGCTGAATGAATTATTTCAGGAAACGGAAAGTGCCCCAATCCAGCCAATCAGTGTCTTTGCTAGAGGTTGGCAGGGGTGGTGCAGAAGGTCTCATTTTTGTTTTTTTTTACAAAGACTGGTAAGTCATGAGAACTATACAGGAAGCTGTCATTGTCCAATTTCTCTGACTATCCACAAATTGAGATATGGATGGGGAGGGGGAGAGAGAGAATGGCATTTGAGTATCTGGATCCAGCTTTGCCTGAAGGTGCCCATGAATTGCTCAGCTAAATAAGCCACTGGATTCCTCTTTTCACTTAAGCTTGTTTGAGCTAGATGTCTGTCATTTGTAAGAAAAAGAGTCCTGCCCAAAGTACATCGGGTGTACATGTTCCAAGCCCAGTGTTCATCCTCTAGGTATAGAGACACAATGCCGATGTCTGCATGATGCTGACCTGGCCTCAGCAGACGGAGAGTTGTCCTTGGAGGCTCATAGCTTCCCTTGTTCCTGACGCCACATCAATTCACCAACTTATATATGTCTGAGACTCACTAGTGTCCAAATTAAAAAATCAAATACCCGAGCCTCAGTCTCTAGGGATTTTGATTTAGTTCCATGCAAAATTAATGAATTAATTGACAAGCTCCTGATGCTGGAAAGACTGAAGGCAAAAGGTGAAGAGGGCGGCAGAGATGAGATGGTTGGATTAAGCATTGCTGATTGCGACTCAATGGACATGAACTTGGGCAAACTCCAGGAGACAGTGAGGGACAGGGAGGCCTGGTGTGCTGCAGTCCTTGGGGTCACAAAGAGTTGGATATGACTTAGCAACTGAACAATAAAATTAACCAACACCCTGAGTGGTTCTGGAATAGATGGGTCCTGTGGACCCATGTTGGGAACTGAACTATACACTTGCCCACCATGCCCTTTCCAGGAACATCTCTCCTTACGTGTAGGGAGCCCCTGAGGTGGGCAAGGGGTGGGGTGTCTTTATAAAGGTATATTTAAGGGTGTAGCCCCTGCTCCCCCCATCCACCACCAATTCTCAGATGACTCATATCACACACACCCAGCAGGAGACTATGAATGGGGAATCTTTTTGCAGTGGTTCCTAGTGGGAATATTAGGTATATTAAAACAATACTGTTACCAGAAATGAAAGAAAGTGTTAGTCGCTCAGTCATGTCCGATTCTTTGCGATCCCGTGTGTGAACCGTAGCCCGCCAGGCTCTTCTGTCCATGGGATTCTCCAGGCAAGAATATGGAGTGGGTTGCCATTCCCTTCTCCAGGGGATCTTCCTGACCCAGAGATCAAACCCAGGTGTTCTGCATTGCAGGCAGAGTCTTTACTGTCTGAGCCACAGGGAAGGTAGATTGACCAGGACTGTTGTCTGGGTCCTCACCAAATCACATGATGGCTGAGGGTGGGATCCTAGGTGATTCCAACACGCAGCAGGGTTGAGAACCACTGCGGCAGAAACCCAGGCCTGGCTGCCCTGTGAGAGCCCAGAAACAACTGTGCTCTCGCCCCAAAGGCTCTGTTGCCCACCTAAATTTGATCTATGGAGCATTCAAATGCTGGCCTGAGTGCGCAGAATTCTGTCACCATTAAGATCATAGATTTTATCTGTGGGTGGCAGGTTCACTGATCCTTCTCAAAATACAAAAATAAAGTAACAAGTCAATGAAAAGAAAATGCCAAATCCATATAATCATAAAAAGTAATAAACATAAGTAAATAAATAGTGAGAGAGTTACGTAGGGAAACATCATGAAAGTATATTAAGAATCAGGAATTCTGGTGAAGCCAATTCTGTAAACTTGAGGTCTGAAGGAAGTTTTTGGAATTTCTTTTAAAAAAAAAATGCTGCCACTGCTGTTTAATCACTAAGTTGTGAATGACTCTGCTACCCCATGGGCTGTAGCTTGCCAGGCTCCTCTGTCCACGGGATTTCCCAGGCAAGAATACTGGAGTGGGTTGCCATTTCCTTCTGCAGGGGATCTTCCACACCCAAGGACTGAACCCAAGTCTTCTGTTTGACAGGTAGATTCTTTATCACTGAGCTGCCTAGGAAGCCCCTCTTAAAAAAAAAAAAAAAAAGGGCATTTGCTTTTAGCCATCATGAAGCTGGCCAGACCGCAGACAGCAGATGTTAAAGGCCTCCCAGCACTTGACCCTCCCCTGAAGTCCCTTAATAATATGATTTGAAGGGTTTCCCTGCTGGTTCAGTGGCTGAGACTCCTTGTCCCCAGTGCAGGGGGACTGGGTTTGATCCCTGGTCAGGGAACTAGATCCCACATGCTGCAACTAAGATCGAAGATCCTGAGTGCCACAACTAAAATCTGGTGTGGTCAAGTAAATAAAAATAAATACAGATTAAAAAAAATATGATTTGATTCAGCTCACCCCCACCCCCACCCACCAAAGAGGCTTTATTTCTGTATCATTTGTTTCATACTTCTTGATCCCATTTTCTCCTCAAAGGTCCAGTGTCCATCGTTCCTGACACTCGGGCCCCACTTGGAGCAGGCTTGGCACTGGGGGGCAGACAGGCTTCTGAAGACTCCAGGCCTTCTCTCCTGGTTCCTCTCTGGCAGGACAGGCCTTTTCCTTCTCTGAGCCTGGGACGGGTGCTAACAGCAGTCTGATGAGTGTAGCCACCGATGCTCGTTTGTCGGCTTGGACAGAGTTTCTCTCCCAGGATCTCCCATGAGCCTCCTCAGGGCACAGTCTGATAAAAAGGGAACATTGCCAGGCTCTGAAGTTTGGGGTTCATCAGTTCTGGGCTGAGCGAGGGTTCTGAGTTATCAACAAGAGCTCCTGGGGGATCCCAGCATCAGGGACCATTGGAAATGTCACCTGACACATTTCACTCTGGGCAACTGGGAGCCTTGCTCTGGTGAGTTGACCTCCCCACAGGTCTTGACAGAAGGAGCACTGAACTTCCTGTGTGGAGACAGCTCATCCTGATCTTCTATTTGGCCCCACTAGGCAAATTTGGCCCTCATCAACATATATTGAATGCTAGCTGAATGCACCTGGGGGCTTGGCGTTGAGGGTATGAGGATGTGGACACAGTCCTGACCCTGCAGAGGTGGCCATCCTCATGGGGAAGGCAGCTCTGCAGGTGGTCCTATGGACACAGAACTGCTGGACAGTTCTTCATTCCCTCCACTACCGTCCAGCCCCTGGGTCCTCCCAAAGATGAGTGATTTGGATGCCTAGGTAAGGATAAAGCAGGATCAGGATTTTGAATTTGGCATTGCAGAGACAGAGGAGGCAGTGGAGAGTCACCCACTGTGGCTTGGAGTAAAGAGTGTGTGTAAATAATGTCAGAGGAAGGAGGGAGCCTTTGGGGCACGTCCTAGCCTATGGGAACGAGCAGACTCTTCTGCATCTCTGAGTGTTTGCCTAGCAGTTCCTGCCACAAAAATGCCCTTTTTTCTTCCTCGACCTGGTGAGGAGGACTCCATGTGGGGGATTTTAAGGTGAATTAGAGAAGGGACAGGCTTAGAAAGGCTGGCTGGGCTCAGTCATTTGGGGACTTGTTGGCCATATTAAGGATTTGGACTTAATTCTTTTTTTTTTTAATCCACGAGGAAATTTATTTTATTATTATTTTTTAAATTGGAGGATAATTGCTTTACAATGTTGCACTGGTTTCTGCCGTACAACAATGCGAATCAGTCATGAGAATATATATATCCCCTCTCTTGAGCCTCCCTCCCATCCCCCCACACCCTACCATCCCACCCTCTAGGGCATCCCAGAGTGCCAGGCTGGGCTCCTCGTGTTACAGAGCAGCTTCCCACAAGCTATTTTGCACATAGTAGCGTATACATGTCATTATTCTGAGGGCAATAGGGCATCTGTGAAGGGCTTTAAGCTGGCGAATGACAGGATTGTGGGCTGAAGGTCTTCTCCATCAAGCGCTCTGGCTGCTGTGTGTGGGGCGGGCTTGGGAGGAATGAGACTGGAGGCAGAACAGAGCTGAGGTCTGAGCTCAGCTCGCTGCAGGGGGATTCAGAGAAGCAACAGGTTCAGCCCATCTCAGACAGGTGAGTCCATCCTTTACCTGGGACCCTCCTGAATCTGAGGATCCAGAGTCAGGGACAAGGGGAGGAGCTGAGAGCCTTGGGGAACCCCAGTGCTCTGAAATGCCCGTGTCCAACCACAGGGCCCCAGGCTACCACAGGGACCGTGGCTTTTGCCCTGCTTCATCAGAGAAGCACTTTGCTGGAAGCAAGAAGTGAAAGCTGGGGCCATGCCTCAATCCCGTTTGATGTCCATTGATTATGTCCATGACCCTAACAGCCCCCTGCCCCTGAGGTGCTGTGTGACCTCTCCCCGGGGCTGACTCTGGGTGCCTGTGGGTGGGGGTCACCTTACCTTGGCATCCCAGTTGCTCAGCCTGGGACCACACACATGATAGAAACACAAACAACCGTGGTGGGTGCTCAGCACGCATCGCTTAGTTGTGTGTGTGTGTCTGTGAGTTTTCATGAAAAGAAACAGCTGTCTGGCAGAACCCACTTAGGCAAAGCAAGATGCTGCCCTAGCATCCCAGGCACTGAGATCTACCTGCCAATGGTCTGGACCATGTGTCGGTGGTTTGGCCCAAGGATGAGGCAGCTGGCACTCCTGGCTGTGTTGGCATCCAGGTGTCTATGATATTGGCGTGGCGTCAAGGCTGGGGTGGTTTGTGAGTCTAAGACTTGGAAGTAGCAGAGGAAGGAAAAGAAGAGACCTCTTGAGCAGGCCAGCCCTGTACTAGGGGTTCTAACATCCATAAAAGCACTTAATTCTTACTCAGCTCAGTCTGGGGGAATAACGACCCCAGTGGGGAGAAAGATCTGCAGAGGAAGAGTGACTAGTTCACGGTCACCATGGTGGTAAAGGGAGGTATAAGGAATGTGAGCAGGTCGGTGCAAGGCCTCACCTGGAAGGCCTTTTTTATTTTATATTGGAGTATAGTTGGTTTACAATGCTGTGTGAGTTTCAGTGTACAGCAGAGTGATTCAGTTACACATATATTCATCCTTTTACAGGTTCTTTTCTCATAAAGGTTATCGCAGAATATTGAGTGGAGTTCCTCGAGCTATACAGTAGGTCCCTGTTGATTATCTATTTTATATATAGTAGTGTATGTACATTAATCCCAAACTAGAGGAGTGTTACTGAATTAAAGCATGTTCTAGAAGAGGCAACAGATGTTGGCGGTGGGGGTGGCATCTGAAATCATATAAGAAGAGGCCCAGGAAGGATGCAAAGCAGAAGTCCGCCATCTTTTTGGCAACAGGGGCCGGTTTTGTGGAAGACAATTTTTCCACAGACCGGGGTGGGAATGGTTTCGGGATGATTCAAGCGCATTTACTGTGGACTTTATTATTATTACATGAGTTTCTGGGGACCCCTGATGTTAAGGATTGAGAAGGCTTACCAAGAGCACACCAACATCCAAACGAAAGCCACTTGGAAGTGTGTCCAGGCTTTCTGTCTGTCCCCAGAGAGAAGCTGACTCTGAAGGGGAGAAATGACAGGGTGGTAGCATTGGTTCAGCACAAGAGAGATCTTTCCAACCACAAAGGCCTCAACCTCAAAGTGATTGCTTTGTAAAGTTTTGCTTTTGGACGCAGAGATATTATTGGATAATGCATGTTTTTATAGAACAAAATGGTTAGATCATCAGCTTATGCTTGAAGTATAGGTATGGTTTCTAAGTTGCATTTGAGTTATTTAGATTTGCATATTTCAACAGACAGCATTAACGTACTAATATTCCTGCTGTAAAAACATTATTTAAGCCAGAACTATTGGCTCTGAAAGAGTCTGTGGTGTGTGCAGAACCACCCTGCTAATAGAAAGGTTAACTTGTATTTTTGAATTATTGATGATTGCTTGTTACTAATTTTTTTTTTCTCAGAAAGGAGGAAATTATTAATGAAGAGATCACTGCCAATGTGTCTGACATCTATTAATGGTTTCATCTTGCAACCAGATTAAAAGAGACAGCTGGTCCATGAATTTATGCGTGGAGACAGCTCCAAATGCGCTGACAACTCTGTGGGAGGGCGGGGCCGCCAGGCACTGGCACAGGTGGCTGGTGAGAGGTCCCCTCCCGGCTGGCATGGCCTGGTCCAAGGGCTGTCAAAGGTCTGCTGCGGAGGGACCAGGCAGCGGATGGGCCATCACTCTCCTGACATCTTTTCAACTCTTCTGTTCCCCTGGGAGCCCATTGACGCCTCTCTGTGCCAGTCACTTACGGGCATTTTCTCCATGGCTGTTTTAGATCTGTGATTTTTCAACATGAGCTAGCATCTTCTAAACATGCTCACCTGGGAACATCACCCGGGAGACTGGTGAAAACACATTCTTGGGCCCCACTTCTAGCATTTCTAACTCAGTAGGTATAGGGTAGGGCCCCCAAATTTGCATTCCTAACATGTTCCCAGGTGATGCTGATGCCACCAGTTCAAGGACCACATTTCGAGAACCAGTTTTTACCAATGATTGTCAGCTTGTGCTGTGACACTGCTCTGGAGAAGGGGCTGGCAACTTTTTCTGTAAAGGGCAAGGACAGTAAATATTTTCAGTGAAATGGGCCAGATAATCTCTGTCACAGTTACTCAATTCTGCCTCTGTAGTGCAGGGAGCAGCCAAGGGCAATATGTAGACAAATATGCAGGACTGTGTTTCAATAAAACTTTATTTATAAAAGCAGGAGGTGGGCTAGATTCTGGCTTATGTGAATAATGTTTTTATGGCAGAAATATTAATAAGCACTAGTGCTGTTGTTACTGAACCAAATTTGGGTCTGCTTTCCTATGTGTGGGCGAGCCAATTTACTTACACTGGGTTCTGGTGAAGGAAAGTGCAGCGTTTACTGCAGGGAACCAAGCAAGGAGTCCAGGGCAGCTGGTCTTTTAAAGACCCAAATTCCCTGAAGGCTTTTAGGGGGAGGTTTTTAAAGACAGGATAAGGGAGGGGGGTTCTGGGGTGTGTGATCAGCTCGTGGACATTCTTCTGATTGGTTGGTGGTGAGGTCATCAGGAGTCAATGTCATCAACCTTCTGGTTCCAACTGGACTGGGGCTATGTGCTTGTGGGCGGTATACAGTTAACTTCTTCCACCTGGTGGTTCGGTATCTGCAAAACAGCACAAAGGACATGGCTCAGAGTATTATCTATAGCCCCTGAGGAAGGACTAAAAGTCCTTGAATTTGTTTAACAGCTAAACTATTATTATTTTGTAGTGCTTGCCTATTTTTGGAGAAGGCAATGGCAACCCACTCCAGTACTCTTGCCTGGAAAATCCCATGGACGGAGGAGCCTGGTAGGCTATAGTCCATGGGGTCGCAAAGAATCGGACACAACTGAGTGACTTGACTTTCTTTGACTATTTTCCTTTCTTTCTGTATTTTCTCACCTCTCTGAGTAAATATACTCTTTGGACCTCAGGGAAACCCAGGAGGCCACAGTTTTTCTACAGACAAGAGGCAGGCAGAGGACCTAGATCAAGGGCTCTTCTGGGAAGTCCCCATAGGATCCTGCTCCGCTACACTTTCTGTCAAGACATGCAAATATAAATAACTCAAATGCAACTAGAAAACTGTAAGTATTTTTCAAGTGGAACCTCACGACCCAACAATTTTGTTCTACAAAAACACGCATTATCCAATAACACTGCTGCACCCCAAAGCAGGACTTTACAAAGGACCTCACAAGTGGCAGTGTTGCTGAGTTCAAGCTTGTAATGTTTGCTGCAGGACAGGCCAAAAAATCCAGAGACAAGTTGCAGGAGTAAGGAACAGCAACTTTATCCAGAAAACCAGCAAGACGGAGAAGATGGTAGCATCCCAAAACACCAGCTTGTCCTCAGTTAGAATTCTGGCTTCTTTTATACTAAAAGGGGAGGGGGTAAATTCAAACATTTTGTGGTTCTGGTCAAACTCCTCAGGGGGTATACTAATTTCTTCTTTCCTGCAGCCATTCACAGGTGATCCTAAACAAAGGTATTTTAGCATCACACTCATCTGGGAGGCAGGTTTCCCAGAAATGGGCCATTATGTATAATTTAAGCTTATAGGCAACATCCCTTTAGTATTAACTTTGTAATAGAATACAAAGATTCTTCCCTATTACAGTAGTTTGCTGACCCCTGCTTGAGTGCAGCACTGTCTAATAGAACTTTTTGCTAAAAGCAACCATAGGCAGTACACAAATGAATAATAAGCATGGCTGTGTTCCAATAAAACTTTATTTAAAAAGAAAGTAGGCAGTGGGCCAGGTTTGGCCCACAGGCTGTAGTTTGAGCAGTGCTAATAGATTTTTCTGTGTTAATGAAAATGGTCTATATCTGTGCTGTCCAATATGGCAGCCACTAACCACATAAAGCCCCTGAGCACTTGAAATGTGGTTAGTGTGACTAAAGACTCAATTTCTAAATTCTGTATTTAAATGACTAGAGGTACCCTGCCTAACAGCAAGGAGAGAGAAGGCTCCAGTGGAGGGCCGCTCCTCAGCCGCCTCCCTACATAGGGTGAAGCCTCTTTGAGTTTCCTTGTGGATAAGAAGGGGATAAAACAGCAGCTACATCACCAGGCTTTCCCCATGGGTAAGTAAGGCATCCTGGCCCAAGGTGTCCCCCTGGTCCTTTGATCCCCACTGTAGAGCTGACCATAACTGGGGGCAGAGGGAGGGGCTGGGGAGATGGAGGTCTCCTCTGGATCTTTGTTCTGTCTTTACCACTGGACTGCAAGCTCCAGGAAGGCAAAAACCAAGTCTACTTTACAAGCTGCAAACCCACAGTCCTGCCATGGCACATGGCGGTCAGCCAGCTCCCTTGTTGAAAGAATATGTGTTTCAGGCTGCCCCTCAAACTATACTTGGGCTGAGAGATCTGCAGCTAAAGTGTCTGAATACTCCTATCTTGGCGCCCCCAGAGCTGAAAGGGAAGTCACTGTGTAGACAGGGACACCAGGGCTGAGAGAGGGCTTGCCCACAGTCCCCCGGGATTAAGGAGAAGGGGCCACCTTCTTGAATGGAATTGAAAGGGGGTAGGGGGCCCTCTGAAGCCATCACAAAGCTCACCCCAGACCCTGGCCTCCTTGCTTCAGCACTGACACTGAATCTGGCCCTGAGCCAGGAGTGAACATGTGGTCACGATCCCCCAGCTCCCCGGGCTGATGGGGGTAGATGGGAAAGCAGCCCCTCCTTTCCATTCAGCACTGAAGTTCCTGCAAAGGAGGGTGGGAGATGATGCTGTCACTCTCCACGAAGTCCCTCCTCTGAGAAGCCAGTCATCTGTGGCCCTGAGCCATCCCTCCCCTCAACCTCCCATCAGCCAGCAGCCCTGTCTTACGTGTCCAGGTGCCATTTGAGAACTCAGGCTTGTGGAAAAGACCCAGGAGACAAACCACATCCCCACCGTGTGAAAAGCATCGCCCCAGCGGCTGTCTCAGGGGCCTTGGCAACTGGCCGTGGGCAGGGAGTGCCTCTTGGCTAGAGAAGTCATTTAAGGAGCTATTCGGGGAGGTGATACAGGGAAGGGCCTTCCAGGAAGAGGGAACGGCAGGTGCGAGGGCACGGTGGTGGGACCAGAGTCAGAGTCTTACTGGGTGGTGGGTTTGGCTCCTGAAGAAATAGAGGGATCAATTTCCAGGCAGAGGGTGGCAAGCAAAACACAGAGAGCCCTGGCTTCAACAGGGGCAGGGACAGTCCAGTGACAAGGGCAGGTGATGGTCCTGCTTGCCAGCTTGGTTACCTTGGGAGTGGAGCTTTTTTTTTTTTTTTTAATATTTATTTGACTGTGCCGGGTCTTAGTTGCACCATGCAGGATCTAGTTCCCTGACCAGGGATCGAATCCAGGCCCCCTGCATTGGGAAAGCAGTCTTACCCACTGGACCATCAGGGAAGTCCCTGGAGTAGAGTTTTATTTTGGGGCCACGTGAACCCCACTCAGCAGGTTAGGGCAGCAATATAGCACCTTTAGAGTGTGGATATGGGAGGGCTTGTGCTCTGAAGACACTATTGAGGAATGCGTTTTTGTACTTTTCCAGAAAGTTTGAGAGTGGGCATGAAGAGGAGCCAAAGGGAGCCAGGACAAGTTATAAGAAATCAGAAGCTCCCTAGTGGCTTAGAAATCTCCTGCTTCCCAGGTCAAGCCCTGGGATCAGCCATGTCCAGAGTCACAGGTCATGGGCCAGGGTCAGGCCTTGCTAACAACTCCTCTGCCTGAGATAAACCTTGGATGAGGGTTTGACGGATGCTGTAGTCAGCTGTTTAGCTCTGAGTAGAAGGGATCTTCCCAACCTAGCTGTCCTGAGACCCAGTCACCTCTGTGCCCCTAGGCACATGGTTTAGTGCCCTGTCGAAATCTGTAGAATTATTGTCTCTGAGGCAGCTGGTCCACTCCCGGGCCTCCCCACAGATGAGCACTGGCTAGTCCACGACCTAGTCTAAGCCCTTCACTGTTTGAAGGTGGTGGGAGAGCCAGACAGGAGTGGGAGAATTAGCCTGAGATTACAAGTGCAGTGTGTGTGTGGGGGCAGTTAATGGGTCTCCATTCAAGGCAAGTGTCCCACTGCATCTAGTGGGAACTGGGGTACAGGGGAGAGAGACTGTGTTCTCTGCCATAGCAACTCAATCCAGAGCCCCCTTAGCCATGCCTGACTTTTGTATTTCTCCCCAACAGTCTGTCCAGTCCCATCCTTGGAATCCCAACAAGATGAGGCCAGGGATGGGGTGGGGTGTAGGGGGCTGGTCAGGTTTACAGAGTGTGAATCCCTTGAGCTTTGCCCAGAGACCCTTCTCCTGGCTTTTACAACCCAAGCCCCCAGCCAGGACCAAGCAGCACCTGGTGTCTTCCATGAGAGCCCCTGATCCCAGGAGGGCAGAGTCGCTGCCTGTGGGCTGCAAGGGACAGCCCGGACTCTGATCGATGGCTTTTAGGCTTTCAGCCTCAACCGGGTCTTTGTTCAGACCGGGAAGAAATAGGAAAAAGCTACAGGGTTCTGTCTCCGGAAAAAGGGGAAGGGCGAAGGCAGCAAGAGGCTAGGATGCCTCACGGCCAGTCTTCGCCCCCCTCTCAAGTTGGGGCTGGCGAAAAGAGGGAGGTGTGGGTGAATAAGAGGGGTACCTGGGAGGCTGATGAGGTGGGTGGGGGACGACTGCGGTGCACCGATGCACCCAGAAGAGTGTGTGTGTGTGTGTGTGTGTGTGTGTGTGTGTATGTGCGTGCGTATCTGTGTGTGCTGGTGGTGCGGTGACGACTCTTGCATGGAATTCTCATCTTAGGGCGTGCCGGAGACCCTCGTTAGTGGACACCTGCTTCTGTTTAGGGCAGAGGCCCCTCCCATCACCCCCATTCACCTGGCTCCCCATCCTGAGTCCAGACGGCTGCCTCCGCCTTCCCCCCTTTCGCACCCGTCCCCCACTCACCTGTTCGCCCACTCCGAGTTCAAACGGCAGCTCCCTCTCCCTCCCCGCCACCGCCGGCCGATACCTGCGCCCCAGCCGGGCAGACGGTGCACGCGGCGGCTCGGCCCCGGGCGAAGAGGCGAGACCCCGCGGGGAGAATGGGTGCGGGGGCGCTGCGTGTAGGCGCGTGACTCTGCGAGCTAGCGGCCCCCAGCCGGCTGGCCGGGCGAGGGTGCGCGGGGAGCCCGCGTGGGCCAGGCGCGGGCGTGTGCGAGGCGCGGGCGTGCGCGCGAGGGTGTGTGCGCGGCCGAGGCGGAGCGCCGGGCGGGCGGGCGGCGGCGGCGGCGTTAGGACTCCGGGGACACCGCCCCCCGCCCCGCGTCCCGCCCCCGCCCAGCCTCCCGCCTCAGTTCGCGCCGCGCCTCGGCTTCGAGCGCAGCGGCGCCGGCTCCTGGAGCCCAGCGGCGCGCACCGCCTGCGGCCGCGCCGGCAATGCGGGGCCGCCCCGCGCCCGCCCCAGTCCCGGCCCCAGCCCCCGCGGGAAGGGGCTGAGCCGCTGCCGCCCGGATGGCGAACCTCGCCGCGCTCGCCTTCAGCCTGCTCCTGCGGCTGCAGCTGCAGCCGCTGCCCGGCGCCCGGGCGCAGAGCGCCGCAGGTGAGTGCGCCCCCGATCCCCGCTCCCTCCCCGGCGCATCCCGGCGTCCGCCGCTGGGTCCCGGGCGGAGAAAGTTGTGCGGGCTCGAGGGGTTTGCCGGAGCCCGGGTCCCCGCCTGCAGCCGCGGGCTGCCTCGTCCAGGCGCGCCCGGGCCAGCGAGCCCGGCCCTCGGCGTCCCTCGGCCGGCCGCGTTCGGTCAAGTGCTCCGCTTTACTTTCCTGCCGGTCCCCGGGCTCGAGTAACTTTCTGCGGCTGCGGAGAATATTTCCGCTCGCCGCCTCCCACTTGTCGGAATCTGTCACTCGAGTGTTTGGGGCGGCGAGATGAGAAGCGGCATCGACGCCCGGGGTGGTGGTGGGGGGAGCGTCCTCTCTCCGCAGCTTCCTGGGCAGCGCGCGCTTTTCGTGGGGAGGACTGGTCGCCAGCAGGCCGAGGCTGCCAGGGAGGTGGCTTTTCTTTTCACTCGGGAGATCCAGGCGGCTCCAGACTTGCTCTAACCATGCTGCGCCCCTGAGCTTGTCCTTACGCCGCTGGAAGCACCGCGGGGGTGTTCGTGTTCAAGACTGAGACCGCGAGCCCTCCTTCCTACCCCGTGGTTTCCATCCCAAGTAAACGGGCGCCCCTGTGAAGGCCCTTTCGGTGTCGCGGCTTTGACCTGTGAGCGTGTCTGCTCCAGAAAAGTTTGGGGGACTCGTATTTGGGCTTGACCGTGGGAAGGAGGCGAGTAGACGTAGTTCCCCTAGTGTGTGTGGGATCACCCTGGCGGCCTCCTGATGGGAAGTTGGCCTGTACCGGAGGCCAGCAGGACCCGGGATGGGTGGGGTCTTACACATCCCAGACCCCACCGGAGGCAGCTTCCAGCCCTGAGCCCCCCAAAGGGTAGGCGGTGGGGGAAGGAGAGAAGGGAGGAAGTGGTGCAGGTATGCTTCCAAGTTCGGAATCATTTTGAAGTTTCCTAGCACCAATTAGCTCAGGTGTGACCACGCAGAGGGGAGATTGCCGGGATCACAGGGGCAGGCAGAGATGAGCAGGTGGGACTTAGGATAAGATGCGTTTTGAATTGATGACTAGCCGCGGTGCCTATCTATTATCACGCTGAAAGCGAAGAGAAAGAGAAAGAAACCGTGGGCAGTGTAATCTCCTCAAATAGGCTGCTTCCGAGGCTAAGAGCCGCTGGAGTGACCTTCCCTGGGAAATGCATTGGGGTCTTCCTTACTCCAAAGTGGAAACTGAATTTGGGACTTATGCGAAGGGGGACAGCCTGCTTCGTGGCTGGGAAGTTAGGTGACTAGGGCACTTCTTTTGAGGTGTGTGAAGCTGAAAGGTTGGCTTAACCATTAAGAGAGGAGGGACGGCCGCACATCATTCTGAAGATGGTGCACAATCTGTTTCCCTCGTTTCAGATCTGTGGTAGGTGTGCTAGGGCAGGGAAGGAAGGAGGGTGCTTGGGGGCATTCCTGGGGACCAAGCATCACTCATGACTTACATTTCACTATCCTCCAGGGCCTGGGCGGCCTGCCACCCGTGAGTGATACTCACGTTCCCTCCGCGAGAATCAATATCAAAAATGTTCCGCCACGGGTCTCGCAGCGTTCTTGGGCAGCGTGCGGTGAAAACCGTCTGGGCTTGGGAAGCTGCCGGATGCTGGAAGCACGCCGGTTCCGGATGCTCCCGCCAGGTGGCGCTCGCCCACAACTGTTAAAATGCAAATCTAGTTGCTTTCATCTCCGGAATAGAACTTCTTTTCAATTTTTAAATGAGTAATGTGTTTATTCAGCAGCCTTTTGTTAAAACATTTAGAGAAGTGTGAGGAGCGAGCACCTTTTCTTTGTTTGCTCTTCGGAACGCTGGGGAAAGAAAAGCAATCCTGGAGTGCAGTTTGGGAAGAAATCTGCTGTTAGGGAACCATGTTTCTTTTGATTTTTCCTGAGCAGAGTGGCTTCTCTGCAGACCCCGTGTAGCATGTACTTAGCAAGTGGCTGCGTTTGTTCCAAGGACTCCTTAAACGAGAGGGGATTAGCTTGTGTTGGAGATTTGATGCATTCTGAGCCTCACTCATTTGTAAAAATGGGAATTTTCCGTGGTATCTCCTCTCTCTGGTTTAATGCTAACTAGACCATTTAAGTTAATTATTTCTCCCAAGTTTCTAACAGCTGCACTTGTAGATAGATGCAGGAATGCTCCAAATGTTGACTTTTAAAAACGGACTTATCTTCATACTTTATTTCTAAATGGAGACATTTTGATATCCAAATCTAGTATAAATATGACTCAGTTTGATTTCTTCGAAAGAATCTGATTTAAAACTTTTGGCAAGTTTGGGTAAATAATATGTTTAAAAACTCAGTGGTGTGCTCTCCATAGTCTTTTTGTCTGGAAATTCCCAGTCTCAAAAGCAATTTCAGTTTGTAAGCTTACATCCAAGTACACAGTTGGGGTGATATGTTCTGCTGTAACATGTTGGTCATAGTGTCCAAAAGTCAGTGGTGAAAGCTTGTCATCAAAAGGCAATTTCCTTCTTCTTTCTTGTGAGATGTGTTTTATGAGCCAGGATGATTTTTGTAAGGAATGATGGTAAAAAAAAAAAAAAAAAAGAAAAGCATTTAAAATCAGCCTCTGAAAAGTGTGGCAAAAACATGGTTTGGGATGAGGAAAGGAGACAGTTAAACAAATGGATGAGGGAATCACTCATTTATGTACTAGTGGGTTTTGGCATCTGTACATTGAGAGCAAAAGCGGATCTGAGACGGACTGACTTGTGATGGCAGTTGTTAGCGATGTAGTCGTTTAACTTGATAATCGTTACCTCTGGGGAACCGTTAGCAGTACAGTCAAATTTGACTTTCTCTCCTGGATTGCTTGATTTGGTTCCTAATAAAAGAACAATTAACGTGCAAACCTGGCTTAAATTCTGTTTCAGCAACAATCGCAAGCATGTTCCTAGCGAAAGCAGACCACTGTCTTGGGTTGCAACCCACTGCCTTTCTCCTCTCCTCTTCTTGCTTAGCCCCAGCGCGGCTCCTGCAGGCTCCAGACTGCCAGCTGAGACAGCGTCCTCGGTAGTAGTGTAACTGTCACCTTTCAGAGCCACGATCACAGGACATCACAGCATCATTCTTTTGCACACGGGATACTCCCATGACACTCTGGGAGTTTGTTGCTGTGGAAACAAGAGCAGTGCCATATAGGTGGTGGGTCCCTGATACATATTTATTTATGGTAATGACGAGATGGTAGAATCTCATGGCAACTATGGTGTGTGGGGGGGGGGAGTTTAACTCAGGAGGCAGCCTGATTGAGCAAAAAAAAAAAAAAGAGTATGAGCTTTGGAGTCTTAAGTCCTCAGTTTGAATTCTGCTCCTGCCTCTTTCTAGCTGTGCCAGCGTGGGCAAGTCATTTATTTACTCCTCGAATCCCCAGCTCCTCATCTGTCGGGTGAGAATGAATATAGCTACCTTGCTGGATTTTGTCAAGACTAGATAAGATGATACACGCAGAGTGAGTGCATTGTACAGCTTCGTCCTGAAGGGGCGCTTTTTCTCCTACTTGCCCTGGCATTGGTGTGTGTACGCAGGCCAAGGGGACATCGGTGTTAAGCTCAGTTATGAATTGAAAAGTAGTTGAGTTTTGGTGATGATTTTTAGTTCTTCTTTTTTTTTGGCGGGGGCGGGGGAAGTTCTTGATTCTCTGCAGCCACTTTTAGAAAGAGATTTGGAATGAAACAGGTGTTACTAATACATTTCGCCATTCAAAGATAGGCTTGTTTGTTTCCAAGCACACATCCTGTAAATGAGAACAGATAGAAAACCAAGTAGTTGCACAATGTAACAGGCAAGCGACTGCCTGTGTCTTCTCTCCCTTCCTACCACCCCCCTCACACTGTCCTCCTTGCCTTCGGGCTCTGCCTCCTGCTCTGTTTCTATCTCTTACCTAACCTAGAAATCAAGTGCTTGGCACTCTGGGGCAGTGGGGAGAAAGATGCTTCGTGCACTTGACAAATAAGCAAAGACTAAGTAAACACATGGAGGGCTGTGGCATTCCAAGAAATAAAAAGCTATGAGATTATTGAAAACAAACCATGCCTGACAGGTGTAATAGCATTTGCAGGCACATTACAGAATTGGGGCTAGGAAGCAGTACCCATGTAGATATTAGAAAGCAGTTAGAGTGTCTTGTGAAATCTTATAAAGTGGATTCAAATTGGTTTGGAGAGGAAGAATGCCGCAGGTTTTTTATGGATTAAGAGCAATCAGAGGCAGCCAAAGAGACGGGGGATCCCTGGTGGTGTGTGCAGGTGGGACAGGGTGACCAGTGGGGGTGATGGCCTTCAGCATTGGAGGTGGCCTTGCTGGACACTCTACGTTGCCTGGAAGAGGGAGAAATGACCATGATAATAATTATTTATTGTCTATCAGTAAGAGTTACAGGTGCTAAAAAAGATAGAGGGGTGTAGTGAGGATGCAAGGCATAGATCCCAAGAGATCTGCCAGAAATCAGCTGTGAAAAATGGGAATTAATGTGTCAAAAAGGCAGTGTGTGAAAAGGTGAGGCAAAATGGTGAGCCTTCTGGCTGGTTTTATTTCAAAATGTCAGCACTATTTCCCTTGGAGTATCCTAGGTATTATTATTTACCCAGGTGAAGGCTGCTCCAAAGTCCCAACCAGATCTACCATCAATGGGTGACTGATTCATGGAAGCGAGTCCACAGCGTTAGACTTAATTTTTCACCCTGGAGTCAAACTGCCAAAGTCTGTCTGACACACATACACACATTCACTGGTACATGAGGGGAAGAGTTAGAAAGTATTTCCAATTTCTTGGGTATTCAGCTTACAATTTTCATTTCAGGCTGGATGGGGGGGTGGTTGGTAAAAAAAAAATGGTGACGCCACTTCAGTAAGCAGTTTGGCAGTTTCTTTGAAAAGTTAAACATACACGTGCCATAGGATCCAGCCATTCCACTTCTAGGAATGTACCCAACAGAGATGAAAACATATGTCAACACAGACACGTACGCAAATGTTTGTAGCAGCGTTCTTCATGGTCGCCAAAAGCTGGGAACATTCCAGATGTCCCTCAACTGGTGAATCCATCCAGTGGATTACTACTAGCAAGAAAAAGGAATCAGAAAAGGAATCAGCTGTTGATACTAGGCTGTAGCATTGGATGAACCTCAGAAAACATTGCATTGAACAAAAGAAGCCAGACGCAAAAGATTACATATTACATTAAATATTCAGAGAAGACAACTCTGTGGAGATAGAAGGCAGAACAGTAGTTGCCCGGGGCTGGGCATGGGAGCAGGGATTTGTAGCCAGTGGGCATGAGAGAATGTTTTAGAGTGATGGGAAGATTTGAAAACTGGGAGGTGGTGATGGTTGAGTAACTCTCTAAATCCCAGCTCCTGGCTTGTGATATGAACTTGATAAGTTAACTTCACTGTTCTGAACCTTTATCTCTGCATCTGTGAGTGGGGCACACTAGTGCCCTAGTGCTTCAAGAGCCAAAGTAATTCCTGTTTATTGTCAAGCTCGGTTCCTGGCATGAAACAGTTACCCAGTAAACAACATCACTCTTACTTATGCCTTTCATGTGTGCGTGCATGCTAAGTCGCTTCAGTTGTGTCTGACCCTTTGAGACCCTGTGGGCTGTAGCCCACCAGGCTCCTCTGTCCATGGGATTCTCCAGGCAAGAATACTGGAGTGGGTTGCCACGCCCTCCTCCAGGGGATCCTCCTGACCCAGGGATCGAACCCATGTCTCCTATGTCTCCTGAATTGGCAGGCAGGTTCTTTACCACTAGCGCCACCTTGGAAGCCTTGCCAGTCTCCAAAATAGTTTGTCGCATTTGTTTTCTACAAGCCTTTATTTGTGGTGGTTCCCCCCACCCCCTTTAGGCTCTTTAGGCTGTGAATTAATAAATCAATGAGCTAGCTTTTCCCTCTCATCAGTTTGGCAAAAATGAAAAAGTTTAAGACTATCAAGTTTTGACAAGGATCGGAGCAATTAGGTGGCTTTGTTCATTGTTGAGTAGTGAATATTGAAATAGCTTTTCTGAGTGCTCATTTGGCAATGTCTGTTAAATTTGAGAATGTGAATGTTTTGTGCCTGGAGTGCTGTGGTAGGCTTTGGATTGGTCATGGAAGCGGAGGGAATAGACCATTCATCCATTGTCTTTCTCATTAAGCCAAGGATGTAGAAATTGGGAAGCCCCCTGCTCGGGGGCAGATACAACATGTTTTCGGCTTCTTAGTTTCCTAACAGGATGAACAGCTTTTAGGGGTGAGGAAAAAAGTTCCGTCCTTGCATTTTTCTGTCTTTTGGGGGTTTCTGTCAACACCCCGGAAGAATGTGTCCCCGGCCGTCCCTGTG
Organism: Cervus canadensis; assembly: GCF_019320065.1. NCBI lineage: Eukaryota > Metazoa > Chordata > Mammalia > Artiodactyla > Cervidae > Cervus > Cervus canadensis. The sequence continues at coordinate 70,421,292 of NC_057395.1, read as the reverse complement.
CTGCTCTTCAAATGTTTATTAACCTCAAACATTCTGGGCATCACGACCGCATCCAGGGGAATGTCACCCACATTCCCAGCTCCAGCTTCCCAAGACCCTGGAAATCCTGTTCCTCTCAGATCACCCCGACTTTGCTTTACTCCTGTTTATCCCAGTGGTCCCAATGCCAGTCATGAGATGCCAAGCCCGTTTGTTTTGGTCCTTTTGTAAATCACGGTGGATGGTTATTATTCATCTGCTTAAGGGTCATGTATTTGTCTCTTTGGAACCAAGCATGAATTCATGGATTCAACATCAACAAGGAGAATGTTTTAAAGACTGCTTAAGGGTTTGATCCTCATGAACGGGTGGCCTTGGATGGTCTGGATTTGCTTTAATGGACTATAATTATGCCTTTCTCTGCTGCTCAATTGGCCACAAGTAGGTCAACGACAGCGCCTTTAAACCAGTTCCTTTTTTTCCATTTTCAGACATCTTTGACAGCATCCTGACTTTTCTGTGACAACAAGGAACTTCAGGCTTACCTCCAGGTTTTCTGTTTCAGACATCCAGTCAGTTATTTCTTACAAAGAGACCTGGTCCTGTTTTGTGGAGATGTCGTAACCTGAGCTGCCCATTGCAGTGTTTTATTTGTATACTGGAAGAGAACTGAATAAAACAAGAGCTGTTGGTAATGTTAGGGAGAGAAAAAGAAAGACATTTAAAAAATTAATTAATTTATTTTAATTGGAGGCTAATTACAATATTGTAGTGTTTTTTGCCATGCATTGACATGACTCAGCCATGGGTGTACATGTGTCCCCCATCCTGAATCCCCCTCCCACCTCCCTCCCCATCCGATCCCTCAGGGTCGTCCCAGTGCACCAGCCCTGAGCATCCTGTCTCATGCATCGACCCTGGACTGGTCTATTTCACATATGGTAATATAAAAAAATGTCTCAATGCTTTTCTCTCAAATCATCCCGCCCTCACCTTCTCCCACAGAGTCCAGTTCTTTATATCTGTGTCTCTTTTGCTGTCTCGCATATAGGGTCATTGTTACCATTTAAGAAAGACATTTTTAAACAGCATGCCTCTATGACCATTTATCTCTTTGGGTTTTTTTAAAAGTTGATTTGATCATGCAAATATATTAATTAAAAAATGATTTTGGCATTGTTGTAGCATGTGCTTACCTGTGAGTATAGCCTCGACGTTGATGCCACCATTTCTTCTTTTCTTAAGCATGTTGGAATTAGCCCTTAAGTGCATGGGTCCAGGTGCTTACTGTCAGTGTTTTTTGGGCACCAACTTTCTTTTTTTTATTTTTATTTTTTCCATTTATTTTTATTAGTTGGAGGCTAATTACTTTACAATATTGTAGTGGTTTTTGCCATACATTGACATGAATCAGCCATGGATTTACATGTGTTCCCCATCCCGATCCCCTCCCACCTCCCTCTCCACCCGATCCCTCTGGGTCTTCCCAGTGCACCAGCCCTGAGCACCCGTCTCATGCATCCAACCTGGGCTGGTGATCTGTTTCACCCTTGATAGTATACTTGTTTCAATGCTATTCTCTCAGAACATCCCACCCTCGCCTTCTCCCACAGAGTCTGAAAGTCTGTTCTGTACATCTGTGTCTCTTTTTCTGTTTTGCATATAGGGTTATCGTTACCATCTTTTTAAATTCCATATATATGCGTTAGTATACTGTATTGGTCTTTATCTTTCTGGCTTACTTCACTCTGTATAATGGGCTCCAGTTTCATCCATCTCATTAGAACTGATTCAAATGAATTCTTTTTAATGGCTGAGTAATATTCCATTGTGTATATGTACCACAGCTTCCTTATCCATTTGTCTGCTGATGGGCATAGGTTGCTTTCATGTCCTGGCTATTATAAACAGGGGCACCAACTTTCTAAAAGGAAAAACAGAAATCCAGTCTCACCCTAAGGCAGCTTGGTGAGTTGTCTGTTGCTGTGTAATCAGTTATCCCTCAAGACTTGGTGACTTTATCTTCTCACCATTTCCCTGAATCAGGACTCTGGGTGGCACAGCTGGGTACTCTGGGTCTCTCCTAAGCTGCAGTCAGGATAGTGGCTGGGGCTGGCATCACCTGGGCTCAAATGGGGAAGGGTCTGCTCCTGAGATTGCTCACAGGGTTGTTCGGAGGATTCAGTTACTCATGACTCTTGGACTTGAGGGCCTCAGTTCCTCATGAGCTGGAGGGAGGCCATCTGGGTTCCTTGCTACATGGACTTCTCCATCACAGCATGGTACCTGGCTTCACCAGAGTGGGATGTTGAGGGGGTCAGGGAGAGTAAGAGCAAGCTGGAAGTCAGTCTTTGCAACCTCATTTCGGAAGTGACATCGCATCACTCTTGCCATGTTCAAGTTAAGTCACTGGGTTCAGCTCACCCTCAAAGGGAGGGAACACCTAAGGTCTTGACTCCCAGCAATGGAAGATCTTTCAGAACCACGTTAGGAGCTCAGCCTCAGGAACCTCAAGTAAATGACCCATGGTATAGGAAATTTCGGGTCTTGGAGAAAAATACAAATATCACTTTTACAGTGTGTTCACATCTTTTCATTCTTTTTATAATTTTGGCACCAGTGTCAGTTCAGTGTCAAGATTTTACTCTCTAAAGGACTTTGAGTAAAGAGATTTATTGTTTCACAATTGACTTAAATCTTAAATTATGAAAGTCAGAAGGTGAAAAATGAATTAATATGAAGATTCATCAGAAAAATTTATAAACCTTACCCTAAAAGTTGAAGTACTGTGTTTTTGTAAGACTATAAAATGATCACACTAGTATGTAAGCTCCATAAGACCCAGTTAATAGGCAACAGTAGGTTAGGGTATTAATAAAATTTAGCTCAAATTTGTTAGTTTTATTGCATACGGATACCCAGTAAAAAATTTAGTACTTAATATTTTAGGCCTTTTGGACCTATTTTTAGACAGTTTTTTTCCTTTTAATTTTCACAGGCTAAAATTGAGAATTAAGTTGGCAGTGATTGAAATGCTTAATGTAAATATAAAAATTATTATATGGATCAAAACATGTCCTCTCTGAACTTTTAGATTTGATTGCTGAGGCAGTAGTACAGTCATTACAGAAGAACATCAATCAGTATTTTGGTGACGCTAGTGGTAAAGAACCTGCTTGCCAACACAGGAAACTTAAGAGACGCAAGCTCAATCCCTGGGTCAGGAAGATCACCTGGAGGCGGAAATGGCAACCCACTACTGTATTCTTGCCTGGAAAAATCCCATGGACAGAGGAGCCTGGCAGGCTACTGTCCATAGGATCAGACTTAGTACTTACACATGTGTGGATGGGGCCCATGAAATCTTCCAGGAAGGATGGTTTTATGAAATCCAGATGGGCTGACCAGACATTAGAGCTCCTGATGGGGATGTGCTCCAGAAATGTACCTGTTTTTACACATTGCCTATTTGCTTGGTGTTGGCAGTGGTGGTTGCAAAGGTCCCCACTGTACTTGTCTAGGCAGTTGTCTATAAGTAAGTAGGTGGGAGGATGACCAGTTTACAGTGGTCCCAACTCCAGGCCCTTTTGGACTCATCTCTGCAAGGTGACCTTGAGGAAGAGGAAACCAAGATGCCTCGAGTTTGCCCTTCATCTGCCTTGGGGAAGTGCTTGTCTGGCTTCCACTTTCAGGGGCTTGGATTTTTGAGCAGTTTCTCATTTATTCATTGTCATCCTCAGTCCTTCTGAGCAAGCTGTGCAAGGTTGGGTGCCAGGCACTCCTCCTGCTGTGAAGGAGATGGGGGCATATCCTTGGTGTCTCGGTGAGGCTGCTGCACGTGGTTCCGTGAAACTTGCATAGCTCTACACGCAGGACTGGGTAAAGGATCTCATTCTGCTCCACTGGACCAGCTTTGAGTTCAGAACTGTTTCCATATCTAGTCTCTCTCCTATTTCCAGATCCAGAGCTCTGATCTTTTAACTGTTATTTTTTCTTTCACTTGCCAGATATTTTCTGTTTATCCTCTGTTTACCTTTTACATTATCCTTTTACATTACATTATCCTTTACATTATTACATTATCCTTTACCTTTTACATTATCCTTCTTATTACAGGAAATGTGTACACTGGGTTGGGGTAATGGTTTTTAGCTTGGAAACTTCAGAACAAAGACTTGAAAGAAGATTCTAACATGTCTCAAACCAGGACTGGGGAGGGGTGGGGTGGGAGGAATGAGCAGTTATAGTCAGGGTCTAGGAGCATGGCCAGCCTCTTCTCTGTACCTCAGTTGGCTCCAGTTTAGGATAGTTATCTTCCTCTAAACACAATTGTCTAGAACAGAGCAGAGGGCAGCTCTCGAACACTTGAGTTGCATTGTCTTGAGGCCCTTTAAATTGGATTTATGGAGGAACTGTGGAACCTCCTGGCAAAAGGAAACTTACAGTTTCCAACTGCTCAGATGCTCAGCTCAAACATGGAAAAACCTTAACTGAACTCCATAGCACTCTTGCTTCAAACAGAAGTTTAAAAAACTTTGCTGGGGGATGCACTTATCAGTGCAGATTTTCCATTTCAATTAAGTCTTAAATTTTCTGTACAGAGGACATGTATTCCAAGTAGAACATTAATCCTGGGACTTGACCCCTTGAACACAATTTTTGGTGGAGGAGTACAGTTAATCTGAACAAATCCCAGAGTTTCAAGGTCACCATTGTGTGTAACGATGTATGTGTATTTTAAAAACAAATTTTTTTTTTACCTATGATATTTCTTTTTAAAATATTAATCTGTTTATTTTAATTGGAGGATAATTACTTTACAATCTTGTGATGGTTTTTGCCATACATCAACATGAATCGGTCACAGGTTTACATTAAAACAGAATTTCTTAGTTGTTTAACTTGGGACCTCTCTCTGTACTGGTCACTCTTTTAGTGAAGGTTGATGATGTCAGAACTTTCTTACTTTATTATCTTTATGTCTTTTCACCCATAAAATGTTCAGCATACATTTAAATTCACTTGTATGCAGAATCACATTGTTATTACTTTTACCTGAGAATTGATTTAGCAAGCGCTGAAGCATTTCTCAATTCCATTTCATTTTCTCTTAACTCCAAAACCTCAGCAGCTGTCGTTTGTCCCCCCAGAATTGCTGATGACCTCTTTCACCTGGAGCTCTAGGAATCTTGGTACTTCCCCATACCAGCCTACCTTGATGTCTAAGTGGGGGTTCTCCCTTTGTGATTCTGTACATTTTGGCTCAAATCTGACATTTCCTCCTTTTGTGGTCTGAACTCCCTTTGGAGAAAATTCTTAGTCTGGCTACTGTTTTGGCTTATATAGAAGCTTCCAGGAATTATGCCTTGAGCTCATTGCTCTTGGCTCAGCCATCTTTTTTTTATATGCAAGGTCCAAATGATTGGAGGCAGAAGAACAGTGAATAACTTTCACTTGGCTCCGCGCCTCTCACAAAGATTCTCACATTTCAGGCATCTCTTACTTATTGTTTCCTACCTCGGCATTCTGATCTCAGACTAAAATCTGGCCATGACAGTGAGTGAGGCATGCTTGTTCCACTTCTGACACCAATGGCAGAGTTAAAATGGATTAGAGGTTATCTGTTTGTGCTCCAAACTCCCATAAATTCCTGATTTATTTAACCAGAGATGCAGGATATCATGGAAGGGAGGTGACTACACAGAGATGAAGCAGATGTAGTGTCTTGGCCTGACTTTTTCTGGCCTCTTGGTTCCCCTCATGGAGTGCCTATCTGCTAGTGACACCTTCAACACTGGCAGAATCCTGTTTATACACAGAAGCAGCCCGAATTTTGCTGTGCCACTGCATATAAGATCTTGGAAGATATTATACTAAAAATATGAGCATCTATTAAGAGATATTTACAAATATTTACAAATATGTTCTTCTGGTTCACGAAGCAAACTCAGCATCTGCAAGGCCACGTCCTTTTCTGTAGGAAGAAAAAAGAGAGCCTATTTTATGGATGTAACAATTGAATATTGTATTACTGATCACATTCTGTATGTTTATGTTAGTATAAGAAGCAAAATGGAAGGCTGCCCTTTGCAAAATAAGTATAGAGAGAATGGAATTGAGATGGTTACATAAAGGGCATTTTGGCCTTAATTTGTGATATTCTATTTCATTTGAAATGGAGAATGCACTTAAAAATTTGTAAAACTCAGTTGATAATTCTTGATAGAGAAGAATATAGGTGTTAATTACACTTCTCTTTGCACTGTTTCTGCATTTAAATTATTTCCTTAAAAAGCGATACCCTTGTAATTTAAGATTTGTTGCAAATTATAGGGATTTTTAAACATATGTACTGTTCCTCAATCATTCTTTCAAAACAAATTGAGGTTTTATTTTCTGTATGGAAAGCCTTCTTTCAGAGTTTGTAATGAGGATTCCTACGGAGAATTCTAAGACCGCTGCCTCTGGTTAGAAGAAGCAAGGTAGAGAATTTCATTACAGATGCAGGGAGGCCCTGGAGCCTGAGTGATGGGGGGCCCTGATGGAGGAGGGCTTCTCAGGTACCATCATCCGTCCACTTTCCACACCCCCTTCTCTCCCCTGGGAACTCCATGGAGGAATAACAGAGATTCTTGAAGGCTGTGGAAGGCACATTTGACCTAGAGGAATAAGACTGCAGAATCTTTTCAATGTTTAGAAATGCTGTGAACCTGGGCACAGTTTTCCCATCTGTAAAATGACGAGATGACGTCTGTGTTTCTCAAGAGCTGGAGTTTTAGTCTTTGACTTTAGGATTTTGATTGTTTCCCCAGAAAATCAAATCATTTGAGATCTTTGTTGGAGGCTAAAATATTAAAAATCTACCCTTTCCTGATGAATCAGTTTTGTTATTCGATACCATCCATAGTCTGTTCTAAAGGAAGAAATTGTGAAATCCCCAGGTCTAGAGATGAAGCAAACAGAATCAGTTTCCTGGATTGTTCGTTTCAAAGGGCAACTCCATTAGTCCAGATTAGAATATGACAGAGGGAATTTTCACTCTCCTGGGATAAAAATTTCTAAACCCAAAAGAGTATACAGAGGAGCACAGCTTTTGGCTCATGTTGGAATGGAAAGCAGGAAATACAAGGAGATGACAAGTCATTTGGTGAGATGATGGATGATAGAGGAATAATAATAGGGAACCAGATTTCAAAGTTATGAAAATCACAGGTGCACCGGGGTATATCTGCAGAGCATGAAGGATTCAAACTGAACCTCAGGGGAACAAATACAAGAGAGGAAATGACTACCAAAAAAGGAAAACTAATTCTGCTGTGTCCTTAAGAACTTAAAATGAGCCAGATATTTTTCAAAGGCTTTTCGCTAATTGTCACTTATAGAATCTTCATAACAGTCCTATGAAGTGGATACAGTTATCACCAAAAATGAGGAACAGAGTGGTTAAGCTACGAAGGTTACACAGTTTTAGTGAGTGGTAGAGCCAAGGCTTGAACTTGAGCAATTTGAGCCTGAAATCTGCCTTCTTAGCCTCTGCTTCCTCCTTTCTCTCTGGCTTACATTGTGTTGGGTGCTGCGCTAGATTCATTCTTAGGAGGAAAGTTTAGGTCCCATTTGAAATTCCTGGGTGGAAAGCCTTCCTTCAGAATTTTCAACGAGAATTCCTGTCGGGGAGTTCTAAGACTCTATTGAATTCTCATGATGATCTCATGAAGCAGGCACAACAATCCTATATATTAGATTAGAGAATGGTTTAATGTATTAAAGGGTTTGGCCACAGTCACACATGCAGTCATCTCATTTCCAAGTCCCAAGTCCTTAAACACCTGATGTTGAATTTTAGAAGACTCTTAGGTCTGTAAATGTGTGGGAGAGAGGGGCTGTGTTTCTAAGAAAGATGCCCCATCTCACTCCCAAATAAGTCTCCAACCATACCAGTCTCAAAGGAGGGTAATTCATAGGACCCTCACTTGTCCTGGAACAAAAGTTAGGTCCTTTGATGTGGCTGCACACTGGGGGCTCAGCCGCTGAAGGTGCCACACCTCTAGGCACTTAGATGGGATAAAGTCTTGGACCTATGGTCTTTGGACCTCTGGGTCTCCAGCAAACATAGTATTTTAGGAAAACACTTTTTGGTTGGACATAGTTGACTGAATTTATTTAAACCACAGGATAGTCACCCTGTGGATTTAAGACAGAGGTATATCATTTGAGTTTTAAAAATGAGTGGCTGAACCTAGGCTATCAGGTGGGACTGCTATTGAGTTTGCACCAGCAGCTGTTGAATGTCACAGATTTTGCAGCAAGACTTTGGTTCTTAAATATAATGAAAGGGCTAGTCACACAGTCGTGTCTGGCTCTTTGCGACCCCATGGACTGTAGCCCGCTAGGCTCCTCTGTCCATGGAATTCTCCAGGCAAGAATACTGGATTGGGTAGCCTTTCCCTTCTCCCTGGGATCTTCCTGACCCCTGGGATTGAACCTGGGTCTCCTGTACTGCAGGCAGATTCTTTACTACTGAGCCACCAGTGAAGCTCTCTGAAATATGAAGGTCTGTGTAATTTTATCTCTGATTTTCCAAAAGTACCAAAGGTTTCCCTATTGAATTTTTCGTTGTGCTCCCTGCAATAAAGAATATGTAAATCCCCTCTCAATTTCTACTCTTGTGACTGCAGTTTTCGAGCTTACTCCCTAACATGAACTTTGGGTAGTTGTTGGCTGTTTTTCACATGGAATCAGGTCTGGGGCAGGTGGACCCATCTGCTCTGTCGTGAAGGAAACAATAGCTGTTATAAGAGCAGGCTCTGATCTCAGACTATGTGAGGGGCAAGTCAATGATGTGCTACTTATAGGCTACATGACCTTGAGCAAGTTATTTGAGCCCTCTTAGCCTCAATTTTATCATCTGTGAAATGAGGCTAATCATAGTAACTTGCTTGTAGGGTAGTTGTGAGAAATCAAGGAGGTGATGTACCTAATAAAATACTTAGCCTGGGGCCGGGCTCATGGAAGTTGCTCAGTAAATGCCAGCCATTCTCGGTGGTGATGCTATTGCTGGAGCTCCGTGGAGCCCAGAGTACAGGGCGAGAGGGACCAGTTGTCCTGGTTTGTCCAGGACAGAGGTGTCTCCCAGGATGTGGAACCGTCAGTGCTGAAACCAGGCAACCCAAAATGCGTTGGTCACTCAGATGCCCATCCCAGGCCACAAAGCTCTGTTCAGAGTGACCTCATTGCATATGCTGCGCAGGTTCCTGCAAGTTGCACACACAATTCTTATTTATGTAGCAGAATAAAAAAAGATTATATATTTGACCTGCATTTGATAGATGTTACTATAGGAAGAAATAAAATAGCTTTTGTCAGTTTCTGAAAATATCACCGTTAGAGGAGCTGTCTGGGGTCTCCTGGTATATCTCTCTGGATCCTGACATGAAACAGAATGCAGCTGCCCTGTGTTGTGAGGCTTCAACGAAGGGACTGTACATGGTTGGGGTTACGGGAACCCACAAGCGGTCCTGAGACTTCTAGAGCCTAGGAATGGAGGGAGGTTATTGGTCCCTTTTAATTTGCAGGGGAGCAGTGGGAGGGAATTATGTTAATAGAGCCCTCTTGTGTGCTGCTCTGAGTTCCAGGAGGCAAGAGTCCTTTGCCCTCTGGTTCTGATTGTGTTTAGCAGGTGGGGAGCGGTGGCAGGGGATTTTGAGGCAGGAGGAGAGGGCTTGGGGTATTTATCCTCCTCTCTTCCTGCCTCACTCCTCTCTGGGAGGGCTGTAGGCCTCAGCGGCAGCTGTTCTCAAAGTGTGCTCCCTGGACGAGCAGTATCACCTGGAAACTTTTTATAAATGCAAATTTGGGGGACCCACCTCAGACCTGCTAAATCATAAACTCTGGGGTGGGTAATCTGTGCCCTCTAGGTGACTCTGATACATGTGAAAATTTGAGAACTGCAGGTCTAGGGAGCAGAGATAATACCATTAATTTTATGTGGGGTCTTTGGCCAGTTAAGTTCCTTCTCTGGTTTGGAGTGTAGTTTCCATCTCAGCCAAATGAGAGAGAGTTTTGCTATCTCTGTTCATAGCACTTGCTCCTTTTAAATAGTCTTTTTACATATTTATGTGTTTATTTTCTGACTCTTTTTTTTCCAACTGCTTTTTTTTTGTTGTTTTTGGCTGTGGTGGGTATTCATTGCTGTGCATGGTCTTTCTTTAGTTGCCGAGAGTGGGGCCATGCTCCAGCTGCTGAACGCAGGCTTCTCATTGTGGTGGCTTCTTTTGTGGGATGGGGACTCTTGAGAGCATGGGCTTAGTTGACCCACAGCATGTGGAATCTTCCCGGACCAGGGATCCGAACCCGTGTCCCCTGCATTGACAGGCAGATTCTTAACCACTGGACCCCCAGGGATGTCCTGACTCTTTTCTGTTAGAATTAACGCTCCACAGGGGTCAGGACTTTGTTCTTTTCACTGCTGATCTCCTGTGCCCAGGACAGTTACTATACATGGTACTCAGTGTTGGTGAATAAATGGATAAGAAGTGGTTTCTAAGATCACTTTTAGCAGTTTTAGTTTTAATGTGAAGATTCTATGTTCTATCGTATATAATAATTGCTAGTTTATCCTAAATCTGCCAATTTGAAATCTCAACCTGCAATTCTATTTTTTTAAAAAAAAAAGGAAAATAATAATTGATGAATTAAAGAAAGAATATTTAAAACACCTTCTGTGTGCCAGGGGACATGGCACATGCAATATGTCACACATTCTTTTATTTATCTTCATAAAGGCTCTGTGAAATTGGATCACTATAAAGGAATGCTATCTTAATGAGATTATGTGACATACCCAAAGTCATGTAGCTATTTTTTTTGTTTTATTGAAGTATAGTTGATTTACAATATTGTGTTAATTTCTGCTATACAGCAAAGTGGCTCAGTTATATATTTTCTTTTTCATTACGGTTTATCACAGGATATTGAATATAGTTCTCTGTGCTATATACAGTAGGACCTTGTTGTTCACAGTGCTATTAACCGGCCAAACACATCTTTCAATCAAGCTGTATTCACTTCTAGGCCAGTATTGTTTTAATTTCAGAGCTGTAAAAGATTCAGAGAAATCTACTGAATTGCAAAGATTGATTACATCGTGAAAGAATTGTTTGCCTTGAAATATGTTTTGTCTTGAGTCACTCAACATGTTGGAGAGAGTATATGCATTTAAGTCAGAAAGACCTGAATTGAAACCTCACCTTTTGCCAGTTAATGGCTGTGTGTCCTTGGGTGAGTAACTGTACCTCTCTCAGCCTAGATTCTGCCCATCCATCATCAGTAGGATATAATTCTACCCTGACAGGGGCGGTTGTGACCATTTGAGATAATGCATATAAAATACCTGGCAAGTGGTAACAGTGGTGGTGTTTCTAAGAATTTTTTTGAGAATTGGTAATTCTTGTATAAATTGTGATAAGTCTCAGTCTAAAGGGTGGATTTTAGAGTTTACTGTTCTTCACTAGGAAAAACTGATCATGTGACTTGAACTCACAACAGTCTTTGGCGATACCCTCAGTCCTGTCTGGATTGGCTGTGGGCTCAGACTGCCTGAGATCCTGAATCACCTTGCTTACTTGCTGTAGTCCTTGGGCAAATTAGTTAGCCTCTCTGAGCCTTAAATATATTTATTTCAAAATGGGGAATGATGATACCTATCTCCTTAGACACTTAGTGTCATATGAAATAACATGTAAAATGGCAAATAAATAATATGAAAATTATTATTGTTAAATGGGAATTTCTTTTGTATATCAAATAGCTCCGTGGTCTCAGTGCTGTTGAATTTTAGATGTGCAGATACATGTCTGTGCACACAGTGAAAGTCGCTCAGTTGTGTCCGACTCTTTGTGACCCCATGGACTACACAGTCCATGGAATTCTCCAGGTCAGAATACCAGAGTGGGTAGCCATTCCCTTCTCCAGGGATAGCCCCAACCCAGGGATCGAACCCAGGTCTCCCGCATTGCAGGAGGATTCTTTACCAGCTGAGCCACTGGGGAAGTTATTCACAAAGTCCAAGTATGGTAACCATATAGCAGGTGTCGTGTAAAACTCCTTTCTTCTCTGAAATTCTTCTGTTTAGAAGGCTCACCTTCTGGTATGCAGTCAAGATTTTGGAAAGAAGCTGAGACATCTCTGGGCCCAACAGATGCTACACCCCCACCCAGCTCTGGTCTTTTCTCTAAGGGAGCACCCCTAGACTGTCATCCGGTGGCGTAGCTCTTTTCAATTCTAGAAAGTTTGTATATGATTCCGACCACAGACCCCAGAGTGTTTAGAAGGAAGGAGGCTGGCTGCTGCAGGGGGACGTGCTTGCCGTGGTGCTTAATAAAGGGAGCGACGGCCTCATTGCTAGAAAGGAGCAGGAAAACTATAAGGAGTCGCCGTGAGATCTCAATAAACTCAGAAGCTGGAGCAGTAGCACATGGACAGAAGATGTTACTCTCTGAAGGCCCGGAAGGCTGTACCTTATTGCTTTCCTCAAGATTCTGTGACAGTCATGACAATTATCATGTCAGAAGAAAGAAATAGGCGTGGGCTCTGAACACAATAACTGACCTTTTAACGGCTCACCTTGAGTTATAAGAAAAGGCTAAGTTGTTTTCTTTAATCCAAGTGATTCTATTTTTACGATGTTGTCTACAGTATTTTCAGGTGTATCATTCCACTTCAATCCTTGCTCTTAGGTGCAGTCACTCTTTTGTAGTGAAGAGGTTGAATCTTAGATGCCACAAAGGACCAACCCAAGGTCCCACAGGTACTGAAGCCTGGGGCAAGGCCTGAAACCCCCCACTGTTTAGATTGTGAACCTGTGGTGTGCACCATGGCCCCATTCTCCCACGTGGGAGGGAAGGGAGTTTTGTAGAATATTTTTAAAGCCTTTGCAGACACAGCTCTTTAAGTGTCTGCTGTGGTGGTTAGCATGATGCCTTCTGCCTAGTGAACCTTGGGTTCCAGTATTTAGTACGTTGAATTAAAGGGCAAACCTTGGGTGTCTGGAAAGTTCTGATATTATAAAGGAACATCTCAGGAGCAGCTGGAATGAAGGCATCATGGAAGGGGATGGAGAGGGGGATGGTCAGGTAGGAGGAAATGCATGAAGAGGATTGGTAAAAAGAGGGAGAGGGGAGGGGCCAAAGGGCCTCTCTTAATAGCATCGAGAGGCCGGGGTGGAACAGGGCACATGGCGTTTCCTTGGAGGAGTATGCTGCTGCTTTTTCTCTTGACTACTTTGATTTTGCTTGACCTGACTCTTCAGGGGAGCAAGTTTACAGCCTGAGGCTCTTAGTTAAAAATAACTTTTATTTGGTATAAGAAATTCATGCTAGCATGAGAAAAATTGCTATGGATGAGAGGTTTTGATGAAAAACAATGAGACAATGACCACTGAAGGTATGATACCCCACCTCTGGCTTCCCCTGATGCTGGTTCTATCCAAATGATCCAGGAGGCCTGGGGCTCAGAGCCACCTAACTCTGTTCCTGGTGTGAGGCAGGCCAGGCTGAGTGATGTTATTGGTTCATCCTAGACCCAGAGATGGCCATGCCATGGTTTGATTTTCCACTTTGTCACCAAAGAGGTTGTCGTCGTCGTCGTTCAGTCGCTCAGTCGTGTCTGACTCTTTGTGACCCCATGGATTGAGCACGCCAGGCCTCCCTGTCCTTCACCATCTCCCTGAGCCTGCTCAAACTCATGTCTGTTGAGTCGGTGATGCCGTCCACTCATCGCATCCTCTGTCGTCCCCTTCTCCTCCTGCCTTTAATCTTTCCCAGCATCGGGGTCTTTTCCAATGAGTAAATGATATCTCTTTGGAGGAAACTGATCAAGATTTGTTTAATGTAGTGGTTCTTTGAAAGCAATCAGTGTCTAATCTGTTCTTTTAAGTTTGAAAGCCTAGCACAATGCAGTAAGAGGTATATGGAGGGTCAAAAGCATGTGACTTCTGAATTAGGATGACTTGAAAAATTCAAATTGAAGTGGAACTCTATGTTTGTTAACTATTGCTGCCTAAAAGTTGGCACAAAGTCAGCCACTGAAAACAGCACTTATGAAACCACTTCGGCCACTGACAATGACATTGGTTATCTCATAGTTTTTGCAGGTCAGGAGTCTGGGCATGGCTAGGCTGGGTCCTCCGGCTCAGGGCCTCTCATGAGGCTGCCTTCCAGACAGCTAGGGCTGTGATCTCATCTGAAGACTTGACTGTGAAGGATCTCTTTCTAAGCTCATGTAGTTGTTGGAAGCATTCAGTTTTTTAAAAAAATTTTACTGAAGTATAGTTGATATATAATGTTGTGTTAGTTCCTGGTGTGTAGCAGAGTGATTCAGTTATACGAATGTGTAATAGTTTGCATTTGGTAACCCCAAACTCCCAGTCTATCCCTCTTCCTCTTCCCCTCCCTGTCATGGCAACCACAAGTCTTTTCTCTATGTGAGTATGTTTCCGTTCGTAAATAAGTTCATTTGTGTCATATCTTAGATTCCACATTTAAATGCTATCACATGGTATTTGTCTGTCTGACTTACGTCACTTAGTGTGATAATCTCTAGGTCCATCCATGTTGTTGCAAATGGCAATATTTCATTCTTTTTTATGGGTGAGTAGTATTCCATTGTATGTGTACACACACATATATCCCACATCTTCTTTATCTACTCATTTGTCTGTGGACGTTTACCTTGCTTCCATATCTTGGCAGTTGTAAGCAGTGCTGTGATGAACTGTGGGGTGCATGCATCTCTTCAAATTAGGACTTTTCACTTTTGGGGGATATGTGCCCAGGAATGGGATTCCTGGATCATACAGTATGTCGCTATTTTTAGTTTTTTAAGGAAACTCCATATTGTTTTCCGTGGTGGTTGTACCAGTTTACATCCCCATCAGCAGTGCAGGATGGTTCCCTTTTCTCCACACTGTCTCCAGTGTTTATTATTTCTTGACTTTTTAATGGTGGCCATTTTGACTGGTGTGAGATGATACCTCACCGTAGTTTTGATTTGCATTTCTCTAATAATTAGCAATGGTGAGCATCTTTTCATGTGCCTGTTGACCATCTGTAACAATCGTTCAGTTTTTTAGCAGACTGCTAGACAAGGGTCTTCCTTCCTTATGGGCTGTTGGCCAGAGGCCAGTCTTAGTTCCTTGGGACATGGGTCTCTCCAACACCGTGGTCTGCTTCATCTTCCAGGCAAGGGAGAAGCTCAGCTAGCAAGACAGAGGTCACAATCTTACCTACCTAATTGCAGCAGTGACGTCTCATCACCATTGCCATATTGTGTTGGTTGGAAGCTAGTCACCGGTCCTGCCCACACTCAAGGGAAGGGGATTACATGAAAGCATAAGAACTGGGAAGCGAGCATCATTGGGGACCAGCTTAGAGTCTGCCTGCCATAGACCCACATCTCAAACTCCCCCTCCCACCCTGTTTTTTGGTATTCTTCAGAGCCTTGCCACAAAACATTTTGCTGCTATGAGTATAGGAGGGATTGAAATTTAAGTAAGAGACTGCAAGAGGGGCATGGAAAAATCTGTTGTGTTTGACCTGGTTACTCACTTACCTTGATTGCCCTATCAGGGGTCTTGCAGGGGGCTTAAATTATGTGATTTCCTTTCACCCTCACTGATAACCCCAAGAAGTAGGCAGATGAGGGAACTAGGATGTAGACACAAGCCTGAATCTTGTCTAAGCTTGTGAGGGTCGAGAGGCGTTGGGTTTTAAAGAGGTCATAGGGTGTTAGGAGGAAGGGCTTTTCTGGGGTTGATAACACTGGGAGCTTTCTGTCTGCTGGAGCAGGATTAGCTGAAGCTAGGCCGTGGGCACAGTTGATGGTCAGGACACGAAGTACAGCCTCTGTCCAGATGTGGAGGTCAGGCTCTGGAGGCAATGTTGGAACTCAGGACTCGGGAAGGGTGGCACACGGTAAACACAATGAAGCCAAAAAGGGCCAAGTCTCTCAGGAGCCTTTCCTTTCATATAAGTAAGAAGTAGGGGAGAAAGGCTGTGCTTGTCTTCATCATTCATTCACACCCACCACTGCTGGACTTTATGAAACCAGATGAAGCCATTGTATTCGTGTCTGCCAGCCAGGAAGCCATTCTTTTTCCCCTGCCACCTTTGTCTGTACAGCTGGGATTGAGGTTTTTTTCAGTTTTCTCTTATTTTATAAAAACGAACAGAAAAATGGAAATGCAGGTAGTCACAGTAGTTCATTGAGGCAAAGATGGAGCCTGATATAAAAACAGTGTCGGCTGTTTCACTTCCATTTATTGCTGGTCAGATAGTTCCCACTGTGAAAGGAAATCAGATGAAGCACATGTCTGAATTGATGGGAATGTGTCCTCCAACATTGTGGCGCCAAGGCCATGTTTTGCAATGTAGGAAAATAGGGAAATCTTTAAAATTACAGACTGAAAATCAACGTTAAAGAAAAAGAGCTTCAGTGATTGAGGTTCAGAGAGAAATCAACAGATCCATAGAGCTTCTGATGGGGAGATGGTTGACTCCAGAATCCTTGATCAAAAGGACAGCATTGGGCTTCCTTCTGACGCTTTTGTCCAAGAAAGTTGATGACACTGTCAGAATCACCAGACAGCTGCCAAAGTAGTTTTTTAAAACCATAAATCAGACCATGTCCCTCTTCTCTTTCAAATCGCATCACTTGGATTTAGAATAAAGCCCCCAACCCAAACTGCTTCTTGCCTCTGAGATCTGGCTCCCGAGACTGTTTGTAACCCCATCTCTCCCTGTTACCACTGCCATTACCGGATTGAGTCTAGCCTGGCAAGTGGAGGTGGGATCACCAGTCTTCATCCCCTCGTGCGTCAGATCTGGCCTTGCCACCTGTTTGTGTGCGGACTGTGAACTAAGAATGGTTTTCACGTCTTCATGGTTGTTAACAATAAAAGGAGGACAGCATTTTGTAACACGTGGTGATGGTATGAAATTCAAATTTCAGTGTCCATAAAAGAGTCATCTTGGAACACAACTTTGTCCATTTGTTTGCAGATTGCCTTTGGCAGCTTTCATGCTGCGGTGGTGGAGCTGAGTAGTGGCAAGGAGGACTGAAGCCCTGCAGAGGCTAAAGCAATTACCCTTTGGCTCTTTATAGAAAAGGTTGGCTGACTTTTGCTCTGGCCACACTGGCCTTTTTTCTTTTCTCAAACAGTCAAAATCTGTGCCCACCTCAGGGCCTTTGCCCTTGCTGTTCTCTTTACTCATTTTTATTTTTTGGCTATGTCGCACAGCACGTGGGACCTTGGTTCCCTGAGCAGGGATCGAACCTGCGCCCTCTGCATCAGAAGGACAGCGTCTTAACCACTGGGCCACCAGGGAAGTCTCTGTTTTTTCTACTAAGGATGCTTCTTTGTTTCACCCTTCACACAAGTACTCATAGGAGTGAGCACTTTCTGTCCCCATTAGCTTAATTCCGTGTATGTTAATAACATCTGCCATCTCAAAGTATTTACTTATTCATTTGTTTCTCCCACTTGAATGTAAGCTCTTGGAGGGAACAGTTCCATCTTACCACTTAGGAAGCACTTGGCACATCCCCGGTGCTCTGTAAATGTTTGTTGACAGACTGTGTGAATGAATGGAAAGCAGTGCTGAACCTCCAGCCCTGTCTTCTGCTACATCTCTGCCAGGACTTCCTTCTCCCCAACACAAACTCATTTTCTCCTTCATATGAGATGTCATTTTCAGTAAGCTGAGATAATTGGATTTTAAGATGAGACATCACAAAATTAAATTTATTGTTTGTTAATTTATTTTAAAATATTTTAGCTAATCCTGAATAATCAAGGGTACACTGTAGACACTTGTGGAGTTAAAAGAAATGAAGCATTGACACTACAATTAAAATTTCATAATTTTTTGTAGCTCCCTCCCCACAGATAACCACCTCTACTCCACTCGTATAGCGTGTAAAGATCTGTATATTCCAAACTTCCGATTTGCAACTAATTTTTAGGAGCATGTTTTCTAAAGGAGAAAATGTGGGATGAGATGAATGTGCTTCTCCCTCCTCCTCCTCCTCTTCCCATTCCTTTTTACACATAAGGAGGCCCAGGTGAGATGGATGTGCTCTGGGTGGATGTCCTTGGATGGCTTTCCCTGAGGACACTAGTCCAGTGGAGGGACCACAGAACTGTAACATAATATGTGAGAACCAGCCACTGCCTGACACATACAGCCTGTTCGTCACCTCACGGTGACAGCATGGATCATGAGAACACTTTGATGCAATCGAGGGCAAGTGTGGTTTGGGTTGTAGAGTGAACGTCACAAAGCCAGCACTCTGTCTCAGGTGTTGACCACAGATGTTCTTCTTGGAGATTCAAAAGCTGCTAAGCGGCTGCTGTTCATGGCAAATCTTAGGAGGCCTGGCTCCAGTACTTGGTAGGTCATCCTTGCTGCTATCAAATGCAGGTCTCTGTTCTCTCCCCAGCCAGTTGTGGGTCCGCCAGTATTTGCTGAGGTCCCTCTCTGGGTCATCCACTGGAGCTTCATCAGCAGGGGAGACACAAAGGACCATTCCTGTGCTCAAGGAGCTTACTGTCTGGTTTGGGGAAACAGATGGGCATGTTTGTGGTCGTGGTATAGAGACAGTAGATGTGTCGATAAAGTGCTGCTGCAGTGGGCAGCCTGGGGAACAGCTCACTTGGGTGGAGCCAGGGATGGTTTCTGGTAGACAGTGAGGCTTCGCTGTGGGGTAGTGAGGCAGGTGAGGGCGTGGGAGAACTGCAGATCACTGAAAAGCCAAGCCCTTTGGTGTGGTTGGAGCCATAGAGGCTGAGTTAGTGTGGCGGGAGGGAAAGGGAGGGGCAGGGAGGCGTGAGAGGCAGCCCCTTGACCTGATCCAAAAAGGCTTGACTCCTTTGCTGCTTCTGAGTGCAGGACCATGGAGACCTCTGTCAGTCAGTAGGGAGCCAGTGTTCTAGTTGCCAGGGGTCACTGAGATGGGTTTGGGCATTGATAGTTGCGTGCTTCGGTGATTCAGAGTAGCTTAACACAGAATAGCTTTTGCTTCTGCAGAAAGCTGTTACTCTTTGCTTTCTGGGCATTGTTAACAAAACAAAAGCTTTAGAGTCAGACACTGGCTTTGCCACTACAACATTTCTGACCCTAGGAAGTTACTGAGTCTAGCTGTGCCTCAGTTTCCTCATCTGTTAAAAGGGTATAAACATAAAACCCACTGCATAGGATCATTCTGAGAATTTAATTAGTTACTACATATATAAAGCACATAATAAGCCCACATTCAATGGTCTCTATTACTACTATTTGTTTTCTTGATCCCCCCCAAATGTGTACCATGCTTGTTTAATTACATCTCCCTGATTCCTGTCCTCCAGTTTCGAATACAGGAATCACCATATTAGCATGGTAATGCTGCAATAATAATCCACTGAGTCGATGTAAATAAGGAACATCTGTGCAATATTTATGACCCATAAAACACAGTTATACTCTAAAATGTTGTTCTAATCCCAAGTAGGTCACTGCAGTGGTCCATGATCAGAGGACCCTCCTGGGGCCCTGGGCTGTGTTCACTGAGGTCTGTGCCAGCCAGCCCAGATGGGGACGGGCGCTGCCACATGGCAGTTGGCGAAAATTAGACTCCTGAGGGTTTTTTTGCCCATCAGAGCAAAAAATGAGTTATCTTTTTGCAGGAAAAATAGGGTGAAGTTACTTTTAAAATCAAGAACAGCCAGTTTTCAGTTGCGTGCGTGGGTTTAAACACTCGCTGGACTGTGCAGGGGATATATATATTTTTTTCTGTAGGGGATATTTTAAATCCCAGTGTGGTTTCCTCACCTTCAGTGCCTTTCTGTCACATGTGTTACCATTTTGTTACCATTTTTGCTTGGGTGTCCAGGAAACTCTGAGTCAGATTTGCTGCCCCGTCTTAGTCATTATGTATGAGCTCTCAATAGGTGATTTTTCTAATACCTGTCTTCCCTTTGATCTTGGTTTTCTTCCATTTATTCTGGTGTCCTTATATTCTCTTTGGATTGTATGTGTTTTTTTTTTAAAGTTAGCTAACCTTTAAATGCTTTAATGAACATGTCAGGGTAATGCTAGGCTCTTCCTGCTTGTCATTTGATATGTTCATAGAGTCTGCAAACTTATTTCCATTATTGGCTAAGAAAAACACAAACAGCAAGACAAATCTGCTCAGTGCCCAAATATAGGCGTGCACTGGGCTCAGCCAGCTTGTTCTGCAAAAGGGTCAGAGAGGCAGAGACAGTATGTAACTGAGTGGGTCAGCTGTGTTCCAGTAAAACTTTATGTACAGAAACAAGCAGCTGGCCCTTAGGTCATGGTTTTCTGATCCCTGGTTAGTGTAATGTGCATAGAGTTTGGCCACATGATGCGAAGAGCTAACTCATTAGAAAAGACCCTGATGCTGGAAAAGACTGAAGTCAGGAGGAGAAGGGGATGACAGAGGACGAGATGGTTGGATGGCATCACCAACTTAACGGACAGGAGTTTGAGCAATCTCTGGGAGATGGTGAAGGACAGGGAAGCCTGCCGTGCTGCAGGCCATGGGGTCGCAAAGAGTCAGACACGACTGAGTGACTGAACAAGAGTATATAGTGTATGTAATTCACTAGTCACTAAGTGTCCACCTCGATGAACTCTTGTCACAGGATGCTGCTTCCATGAAACCACCCCTGAGGCCAGGAAGTTAGAACAGAGCCAGGGTCTTGAAGCGCCCCCACACCTCTTCCCATGTGTCACCTGTTTCTACCGCAGAGGTAACCAGTGACTTCTACACATAATAAATAAATTTTTCATGACATTAAGTCCCACATATGAAAACATCATAGATTAAAAAAAATTAACTCTCAAGAGGCAGACCTGATTCATGGTCAGCATATATGACTGACTTTAGCATCACACCCAAATGACTGATAAACCCTTGGAGTTTCAGTTCTTTTACTTGTAAAATGGGGATGTTAGTGCTTATATGGGGGCCGTATGAAAAATCAACTGGATGCCATACTTGCGGTCTTGAATGCAGTCCTGTGTCCAGAGACCACCTAAGTTAATTTCTCATCAGTGATATCACCTTTTCCACACTGGCGGGCACCTCTTTGGGATGGTGCTAACTCCGCATAGAGAGGAATTCTTAGTCAGCTGTACTTATTTGTGAGTCCATCACCAAGCCCGGTCAGCCCCAAGCATGGTCAGCTTCTTTCAGATTCATTCTGGCTGTGGGATGCCTCCGTGAGGGCTCCGTTGGTGTTTTTCCCAGAACACCGAACAAATGGCCGTTGTGGGGGTTTCCTGGCGCCGAGACCTCCCAGCTCATTTGTATTCCAGTGGCTTCTTGTTCACACATGAGCACTTGTCTCACGGGCCCAAGCCCGGCTCGGCTGTATGGGCTGGTGGGTGGCACCGCGCAGGCCTGCTTCCTGCGGGGGCCCTTTCAAGATTGGTCTTTTTTGGAGGGGAGGGGTGGGCAGAAGGCATTGACTCTTTTCGGGACGACTCGCCAGTGCCTGTGTGAGCAGCCCAGCAGTGTACCCGTGACGGTGCTGAATGTAATCGGGTTATGAATGACTCTGTCTTCACTGATTTGCTTTGGAGATAAAAAGTCCTGATGAGGTGGGTGCAACCAACAGCAGCGGCAGAAGTCAAACGTACCTTGGGGACATGAATGGCCATCTTTACTCTCAAAGCACCTCCACTTCCTCCATCCAGAAAGGGGTATTGAGAGAGATCGTTATCCATGTCGGAGAGTCCATTAAGGGGAAGGAGTGCTTTGTAGCCAGAGAGCAAGGCCATAAAACCGAAAATGCCCTTTTGAAAGGGCCCCTGTGGCCTGTGAGGAAGCAAGCTTTTCCCTTTATGTGAGAAAGGAGTAATGGGGAGAAAACGAAAGAGAGAAACAAAACTAAAATTCTTCGGGTCAGACACCGCGCCAAAGGCTTTGACAAACATGGTTTTGTAAAATCCTCAAGCCAACTCCAAACTGCAGAGATTATTATATATAATAACCTATAATCTATATAATAGATACATAATAATCTATAATATCTAAATATAGGATAGATATAAACTAATCTATAATATCTATAGATGTATTTATATCATCTATAAAATCCTCCCCCCACCCTGCTCCATTTTATGGATGAAAACTAGGCTTGGAGAAGGTGGGTGGACTGCCTGGGTGTCAGTGGCGAAACCTGATTG
Source organism: Cervus canadensis (assembly GCF_019320065.1). Classification (NCBI taxonomy): domain Eukaryota; kingdom Metazoa; phylum Chordata; class Mammalia; order Artiodactyla; family Cervidae; genus Cervus; species Cervus canadensis. The sequence goes on along the minus strand of NC_057395.1, from coordinate 70,399,063 downwards.
GATGGTGATGCCTGTGTGTGTGTGTCCCGCCCACATCCGGTGCCCCAGCCAATTGCAGTGTGTCTCTTTCTCCAAAGCCAGCTGTCCGTGCCCCGCCCCCACCTGCAGGCAGCTCTCACCCTGATTGACAGGAGTTGGTGGATCAGCTTCTCTGCTCCCTCATCCTCTGGTGGGGTGGTCCTGTGTTCTATCGGTGGGATTAACTTCCAGCTCCCCACAGTGGTCAGTTACTTGATAACACATCCTGTGTTGGCTTATTTCCTTCCATTTCTCGTTCACCAGTGTTTCTTGGGATCGCTTTCCAAGTAAACTATTCGTTCTGTAATCCTGGTCACAAGATCTGCCTCTTGGGGACCTCACGCTAAGTCAAATACTACTACTATGACTAATTACAGCATGATAATTAATTGCTGATGTTTACCGAGCAGTTCCTAAGTCCCAAGTGCTGTGCTAAGCTGGTTCCATGGGTCTTGTCACTAACTCCTCCCTAACAGACCCATGAGGTGGGTGTTATTATCATTTTACACATGAGGGAATGAGGTTCAGAGATGTAGAGTGATTTGTCCAAGGTCACACAGCTAAGGAGTCACACCCATAACAGAGCTGGGATCCCTTTTCTGGGTTTTCAGATCATGTGTGCATGGCCCTCCCCAACAGGCTGCCTGCTTTTATACTAGTTTTCCTTGATAACACTTGGCTTGTTGTGGGATGGAATTGTTTGAGGGGGTGCCTATTTGGTATTGTAAAATGCCTGCTCCCTCCTACCCAGAGAACAGCTCTGGGTGAACTAACAAGGACGGGTCACTTAGATTTCTTCTTATTTCTTTTTTTCCTTAGTATGTTCCATCAATACAAGGTACTTGTTTCTTGTTTCTTGTCTGTTTCTATCTCCCACCCCCAGTAAGATGTAAACGCAAGAGATCTTTTTGTTTTTTTTAATTGCTGTGTTCCAATGCCTGGCATTCAAAAATAGATGCTGAATGAAGAGGCAAGTGATTTCTAATAATTGATTCATCCCACCCAGCCCACTGCCTTTGCATGAATCCTGGCCATGAGCTGATCAGAGTGTGTGTACCCTTCCTCTAACCACAGAAGGTTCAACAGAGAGCTCCCATTACAAGCCAGGCAAACAAGCCACTGTTGCGGGTATCTCCTAATCATGCTGGACACAACAGTCTACTTGTGGCATCTTTCCATTGCATCATCAGGAGCTGATAAGAACCCAGGACTGATAAGAACATGGCATGTTCACTGTTGCTTGGGAGTGGTGTGGATAGTGTGCCAACGAGCCAGGTGAAAAGATGAACAGGTTTCAAAGTGGTGGAGGGAAGTTCTCAGTGGAGGAATGCTGAACACAGGGCTTAATTTTTGGAAAGAGAGCAACTTGACGAGTGACTTAGCACTTTTCACATAGGTGGAAGGGTCTTGTGTACAGGGTTCAGGCTGCTAATTTCTGAAGAGTAAGAAGTCAATTTACATTTTTAGAGGGAGTTAAGTAGTTGTGAAGGAAAACCTCTTGTGTAGGAGAGTATTAATGGCTTTAACAGTTTGATGTTTCCTTCCCCCAAAGACCTGAGAATGTAGAAGGTGAGGATCTACTCACCTGGAAGGGACTTGCTGCAGTTCTGTTTCCTGGGGGAGGGATAGAGCCATCTCTAGAAGTTTCTCTATAAGCCACCTAATTCCGAAAGGCTGACTGTGCTCCATCATCTTTCTTGGGGTGGAGTGATTTAGGGGACCTGGATCTTGAAGTAGGAATAGAAGTTGGCCTTTAAGAAGAGCAAGAGAATTGGAGGTGAGGAAATTAAATAGAGATGCCATGTGTCACCAGTGGTAAAGAACCCGCCTGCTAATGCAGGAGACATTGGTTTAATCCCTGGGTTGGGAAGATGCCCTGGAGAAAGACACAGCAACCCACTCCAGTATTCTTGCTTGGGAAATCCCATGGACAGAGAAACCTGGCGGGCTACACAGCCCATAGGGTCACAAAGAGTCGGACGTGGCTGAAGCACGCACACGTGCAGAATCCTGAGTCAGCACTGCAGGTTTAGGGAGCTCTGTGAGCTGGTGAGACTGGCGGGAGGACATGAAAGGGATGTGGTGGGGAAAAGGGTTGGCGACCCAGGAGGGCCCCCACTACCTGCTGACACACCAAGGAGTTGTGAAGACCATGGGAAGCCACTGACAGGTTCAAAGTAGGAAAATGACATAATTCAGTTTTCTCTTGAAATAATAATTCTCATGGTTGGTAAGAGGATGAATTAGAAAAGACAAGACGGGGGGTTGTATCTAGAGTAGTTCAGGCTAAGGCTTGTCAATTTGAGATAAAAGCGGCTCTGTGTGTGTGCCTACCACAATGTGATAATTGATGAGGAAATGATTTTGATGTTATCTTATGGAGGGAAAGGAGCTCTCGAGGGTCTATCTCCCCAGGACCCTTAATACAGGATATAGATGGTCACAGGAACCCTTTCTCTTCAGCCTACTAGCATTAGCACTCCCTTTCTTTCTCCCGATTACACTTAGATTTTTATTCTCTTTCCTTAGGATCTCACTCCTGACAACCTCACCCCCACCCCCCAATCTGTGAGCTGGTCTTGGCCAATCCGAGTTAACTCAACTTTCTTAGGCTCAATGATTGGCCTAGGCTTGGGTTCTTAAACCACTTAGCGCATACGTTTCCTTGGGCACAGCGATTGGTGAATAAGTGGACACGTTGACCACATCTGGGCCAATGAGGAGACGGAGGGGATGGCAGTCCCGCCTCTTCCTCTGGATGTAATGTTCACCTTGGATGTGAGAACTGACTAGTGGCTCTGGCAACTAAGGGTTTTCATTTAGATGCCTCAAGGCTAAATTTCAGGCCATGTGATTCTGCTGTTGCTTCTCAGTGCATATTTGTTTATAAGTGTTTGTTTAAAACACTGTGTTTTAACCGGAAGGCAAAGAACTAAGCTTTATACAGACGCACATACTCAACATTCTCTTTTATTTGGAAAAAAGGTAGAGCACAAAAACACAATTCATCCACAGTCCTTTTACTTTATTTATCTGAACTACATACAGGAAGAAGCAGAAGTTTCTATCTCCCTAGCCCACCGGCTCCTCCATTGCAGCACATACAGGGTTTATTAGTATTTTCTGCTTCATGTCTATCCATTCTTTCTCCTATGAGTATACAGACACATCTATATGCATACACACATACATACTTTTTAAACTACGTTTTGATCATGCTATATACATTGGTCTCCAAACTCAAGATACTTAGCTTTGTGGAAAGGAATGGTGAGAGGGACAATTCTCTGTTTGTCTTCAACATGCCTCTGCTTCTGTGTTTCTCTTTCCTTTTTGGTGTTTTTTTATTGGTCATCTTTTGGCCATACTGCATGGCATGCAGGATCATAGTTCCTGGACCAGGGATTGAACTCATGCCCCTGCATTGACAGTTCGGCATCTTAACCACTGGGCCATCAGGTAAGTCCCTCACGTGTTTCTTCTGTCTTTATGTATCTGGTGGTAACTGGCTTCACCATATCCTTTGTGTTCACATTTGCCCCTGGGTAAATACCCCTTAGTCTTTGGACAGTGAAGTATTTCAGCTTCCTCTGAGTCTTCCTCTAAAATTTTTTGGCCAGTACATGATAGCCTAATAGGGAATGAGGGAGTAGATAAAATCTGGTTGAAGGGTAAAAATGGGGAACAAGTGAGTAAAAAAAAAAATCAGGGAAATGTTTAAGTAATACAATCTCCATTTCAGGTTTTGGAATTGAATGCCAAGTGCAGAATGTTAAATGGGACATTTTCAGAGCTTGGGAGAAGTGTGATATATAGGATGTAATTAAGAGGCTGAGGAGAGTGCCATTTTTTATATCCTCTACTTGTCACTTGTGCAGATTTGATTTCAAATATGATTTTTGAGGTTACAAGGGTAATTAATTGGATGGTCTCTTCCAGGAACTATCATTCACCTGAGTAACATCCTTTAAATTGATAGACCCAGAGAAAGAGTAGGTGAAGGGAAATACAAGAGGTTGTGCATTTTTTCATTTAAATGCTATTTATTTGGTACCTACTATGTGCTGCGGACCTTGCTGCTGAGGTTAGGAGGTACAGTGGAGATGGCAGAGTGTTGGGGGACCTTGTCTAAGTTGACAGGGGACAGAGAATGCAAACGTGTAGGCTTGCTCCGTTGGGATAGGTATCTGGGTCCTAGATCAGGACTGGATAGATGCCTGACTGGGTGCCCTCACTTGAATAAGACTAATTCATTTTATTTTTCTTATGTAACTATAGATTATTTAAACAAGTAAGATCAGCCCATTTAAGAAAGTGACGATATGAGAGAACAAAAAGGAGCAAAAAAGGGTATCTGCCATCTGTTAAGTGATCCTACAACCTAGAGGCAGCCACTTCAGTATTTTGGTAAATTTTCTTTCAATCTTTTTTTAAAAACTGAATTGCAGTTGATTTACAATGTTGTGTTAGTTTCAGGCACACAGCACAGAGATTCAGCTACACATACGTGTGTGTGTGTGTTTGTGTGTGTATGTGCTCAGCTGCTCAGTCATGTCTGACTTTTTGCGACCCTGTGGACTGTAGCCCGCCAGGCTCCTCTGTCCATGAATTTTCTAGGCAAGAATACTGGAGTGGTTGCCACTTCCTACTCCACAGGAATATATATGTATATATTTGCATATAATTTTAAGATTCTTTCCCCTTGCAGTTTATTACAAAATAATGAGTATAGTTCCCTGTGCTGTACAGTAGGTCCTGGGCCTACTCTTAAAATGTAACTGTCAGACTGTTTATTTAGTCTTTGAGCCTAAACTCAAACTTGGACATGGGACAGAGGCTTCTCCTGAGTGGTTCCCATATTTGATGGAACTGTTGTTTCCATGATCAGGAATGAATCCAGAATGAAACCTGTAATCTTTGTCCACGTGTCAGTGTAAAATATAGTGTCGGTTCCTTAATACCCTTCCCGGTCCCGGAATGTGGCTGGCTCCAGCACCTGGGTTTGCTGAGGTCATCTTCCTCCCTCCATCAGGAGTATACCTCCAATCTCACTAGTCTTTTCGTTCTTGGTACCTTAATTTTGATGCATCTGTGGATTGAATGGAGTGTGCCTTTAATTAGAAAAGAGTTCATGAATGTGTTTTGTTTATTCAGACTTGGAGAAGAATTCCTGGATTTAATTCATAGTTCTCAGAGTTATTAGAACTTTTTGAGACTCAGTTTTCTCATTGTTAGAGTCCTTGAGTTTCTTTATTAGCGCTCCTTGTTGGAAGCTTTCTGTTCCTATGCCATTTTTACCTCATTGGGGTGCCAAAATTGGAGACATACTCTTTAATATTTAGGTGGAGAATCTTCAGGACATCTCAGACCAACTGTGTGATCTGTCTGTCCATTTCCTTTGCATACATGAGGTTAAATGTGGGGGTAGACCGTGCCTGCCTTCATCTCTAGGGAGGCAGAACATTCCATCCTGTAGGCTGTAATAATTTTCTTCTAGTGTTTCTTTTCTCCCTGGAGCTGAGAGAGCTTCAGATGTTTGATGGCCATTTGGGGGTCATGACAACAGTTGTGCTTCTGGCTTTGGGGAAGGGCAGTTTTGACCACATAAATAGGAGCCTCCAGCAGATATAACAGATCACTGGTTGGGATGTAGACCACAGTATTATTACAGGTCTCTTTTGCCTTGTCCTGAGATCCATTTGAGAATCTCCAAATTTTCTAGTCCAGGAGTGCCTTAGTTTATGCAAATAATGAACACAGTGGAGAACAGACTTCAGGGTGAGGCCAGCTGGAGGGCCATATTTCTTGGCTCCAGCCAGGTGCTACCATGAAGCAGCTTGGGCTTAATCTTGCCCAAGCTTGTATTTTCAAGAGAATGTCTAAATCTAACTTTTTGTGGAAAATCTCCTGATTTTAAATATTGGCCACTTTTTAAATAAAATATATTCTATTGTGTGGATCTAACAGAGTCTAAGTATGGGCCACTAGTTGGATTAGAATTATCTAGAAATTCCCTTCTGGTCTTTCCAGTTGAGAATTCTGTATTCCCTGTCTCATCCTTTCCTCCCTGCAAACTTACAGGGTGTTCAGAGTTTCCTCTCCTGGGCCCTTAACAATTTTCCTTCTACTTTGAATGAGTCTAGATTGTTGCCATTTTACTACTGAAAATATGAGACCAGAGACCACAGTGTTACAGAGGCTGTGCAGCCCTTGGGATAAACTGTGTTCTTGCAAATCAAAATACAACAGCCGTCAATGAGGGTGATGATTTACGCTGTTACAGCAAGAGGCCCCTACTGCTTGGTGAGTGTACTGCCCAACTGAGATTGCATGAGGGCCTTTCACATACAGTATCTCATTTAATCCTCATGCGGTACCGGGAGTGAGGTGGTATGACCTCCACTTTGTGGAAGCTCTGTGAGGTTTGACCTCTTGCTCAAAGATGCACAGCTGGTGGGACAGAGCGTAGCTTCCTTGTCCATCTCTTCTACTTCAGTGCGGGCCATGCGGCTTCCAGTTCATAGAGGTGTTATTTCCCTCTATCCGTTACAAAGGTCTCCCTGGAGCATGCCTTGCACATAGTAGGTTCTTTTCATTACCTTTCTTAATAATGATAATATGAAGCTGGCTTTGCTCCGGTGGGTAGAATTAGCTTAGTGGAGACAGTTTTTTCATGGTATAAATGAGCCTTTTAAAACCTGAATGACATGACAAAGTTAGTTTTGAGAAAATATAAAAGGAAGGCAAATATTTACCTATTTTTACTTTATTAAAATGTAATGCACAAAAGCATATTTTTTAGAAGTGATAAATCGATTTGTTCACAAAGGAATCTTGGAGAAGGAAAAGTACCACATTTAAAAATTATATACTGTTCTATAATTGCACAAACCAAATACATGTTTTATTTGTAATTACATTGGTAATATATGTAATTACATGAGAAAACAAGCAAAGCAAACTGTGTTCCAAGCGAACATGAATCCACACTGTTTTTCCTTTTCTCCAGTTACTCTGCAGCATTAATTTGTCTTGCAGAAGTAAGAATATCACACAGACATTGAAAAAAAAAAAGCATCCCTGACCTACCTCAGGCACTTTAACAATTTCTCAAGCAGGAGATACTGATGTTTTGAAGTCTCGGAGGTGAGAGTGAAACCCATCTTACTTCTTTACTTCCGCTGCTGCCTTCTTTTTTTTTGTCTATGAAAAAGGTAGCAGACGGTTCATTTTTGAGGCATGCTAAAACTATGCCACCACTGCACCTGTGCCTCCAGAGTGGTTCTGCTATGGGTAATTTCTTCCTGAAGAAACCAACCCACATATTCTTTATTCCTTCTGCAAAAAAAAAAAAAAAAAATAGCTAAGCTGGTTTAGGCATAATGATGCATTGTTTGGAAATGCACTTTCTTTTAAGAAATTCAGGGCTTATGTGGAATGTAATTCTCAGATTTCTGGGGAGTTATTCATTGAATCATTCCTTCAGACAATTATAGAGCTCCTGCTGTGTGCATCAGCTGCTTTGCTGGGCTCAGGGGTTACAGAGAGGAAATACCCAGTTCCTATTCTATGTAGATGTAGTCTGGTCTGGTGAGGGAAAGACACATAAATAAGTATAATGTGGTATGGAAAGTGCTAAGAACCACAGGAGAAGAACTAGGAGACTCTGAGGAAGAGGAGTCCAGAGGCCTCCCAGGCTGGTGATGAGTTTGGAAGGACTAGATAGGACTGCCACGGGTACCACTTGTCCCAGGGATGAGGTGAAGAGTTGATGAGAATGCGTGCCAGGCAAGGGTGCTGGACGCACCGGGGGATGTGGGTCCCCCAGTGGGAAGTGAATGGTTGAGGCATATTCTAAGAGCTGTCATTTCTGTGGAGTTGAGAGTGAAGGTCAGGTGTGAGGGTGTGACAGGAGATGAGGTTTAAACATGAAGGGAGATCATACCTCCCAGCCTAGAGATGTGCAGACGTAATCAGTAATCCGTGTTTAGGTCATGAATTTTTTTTGAATTAAAGTATTCATGACTTACAATATTGTGTTAGTTTGAGGTGTACAACAAAGTGATTCAGTTACACACATATATAGATATGTTTTTTCAATGCTTTTCCATTATAGTTTGTTATAAGATATTGAATATACTTCCCTGTACTATACAGTAAATCCTTGGTGTTATCTGTTTTATATATAGTAGTGTGTATCTGTTAATCCCATACTCCTAATTTATCTCTCCCTCTTTGGTAACCATAAGTTTTTTTGCATGTCTGTGAGTCTGTCTGTTTTGTAGATGAGTTCACTTGTAGACCACATATAAGTGATATCACATGCTACTTGTCTTTCTCTGATTTACTTTGCTTAGTGTGATTCTATTTCCATCCACATTGCTGCAAATGGCATTATTTCATTCTTTTTTATGACAGTAGTATTCCAGCGTGTGTGTGTGTGTATACACATATACATACATATCACATCTTCTTCATCCATTTCTCTGTTGACAGGCATTTAGGTTGCTTCCATTTCTTGGCTATTGTGAATAGTGCTGCTGTGAACATTGGGGTGCACGTGTCTTTTCCAGTTATCACACTCATGAACTTTTATTGCACCTTCTCTCAGCTCCTGCCCATAGCGCCTTTGCTTTGCTGGAGGAGATCTTCTGTGGATTTACTTTCTTGTCTTGGGTTATACAGTTATCTGTGACGTCTAATTCCATGGGACGGGCTGCCAAGGATGGGAGTACTAATGTCTGCTGCTGGCTTTGCCTTTCACCAGGTTCACCTTTAATCTGCGGACTTCTTGGAGCTCTGTCCACAAACAGAGATGGAGGGATGGCACTGTTCTTGGAAGAATATTTTGGAGACACCTAGCGGTTTTGGGCTCTGGAGGCGTGAGATGGAGAAGGACGACTCTTGGGAATATGCAGAGAAACAGAATGCAGAGTGGCCTTGCTCCTTGCTCCTCCAGTCTCCTTTCACTTTTCATCAGATTCTCGCATGTAGACTTAAAATGTCAGCAAACCAGAGACTGTAGGATGCATTATTGAATCCCACCTGTGTTGGTCAGGATATAAATATTGCTTAACTCCTTCGCGTTCAGCAAACATTTATGGAGTGTCAGGCTCTGTGTTCAGTCTCACGTCTCTGCCATTAATAAGTCCCTGGCCTTGTGGGGAGGGAGAATTGATTGTTGAGGGATTTCTGACTGTGGGATGTGTAAGATGATATGATGATGATGATGAAGGTGTTGATTTAGGAAGAATATATAGGCAGTATTGCCATGGTTACCTTTTGTCCCAGGGATTGGGCGAGCTGATGAGAATGCATGCCAGGCAGCGGTGGTGGATGTGCTGGCATTTGTTGAGTTTCTCTTGTGCACGGAGATTATCCTTGTGTCCATTTTAGGAGAGCTTTACTATAGCCTCGCATTTCATTGGTGAGGAAACTGAGGCATGGGGGCGGTCTCTGTAAGTGGAGGAGGCAGAATTCAGACCCTGGGTGGCTACTAGCTGATGGGCACAGAGGAGGATGTAGTCAGTTGCATCTCAGAGGTGGTGCCCCTTTAGTGAATATCCTGAAGGAGAAATATCCAGAGGGACAAACTGAGGCAGAGTGTGTTTAGCTAAGGGAGAACTGGGATGAGTTATCATTGATGTTTCAGAGGAGGGTGAGGGGGAGTGAGGTTGGAGTCAGGGAGGTTCTGCTGGACTGCTCTGGGAGCTTTTGGGGTGCTGGCCGTGGGTGCTTCACCTTCTGTTAGGGGATTCACGTGACCTGTGAATGCACTTGATGCCTCGTGACAACTGAGGCCATCTGCGAAGTCCTGTTTAGAAGCACTGGTGAGGCAGGGCCACCAGGGGCATGTCCAGGAGGTTTTGTAGATGTGTACATGATGGAGGGGACTCTTTAAGGAACAGAACACAACATTTTAAATAGAAAGTGAGATTCAGGGCCTTGAAAGGGACATCTGCACGAGAGGGATCCTGAAGTGTCAGCTTTGTTAGCATCATGTGAATCTGCCCCAGGCAGTCTTTTCCATCCATATTGTGCTTATTTCTGCACCAGTGCAGAAAAGCAATGATTCATGTTTCAGTTTTGTTTTGTTTTAACCCACAACTGAAGACCAGTCATTTATTTTATCATGACATCCACCATATTTGGTGGGTGGCCTAACCAGCCTCTTTCCAGGATGTCTCCTAGGATAGGCCACCCAGTTGTGGCTCCTCTGAACACAGCGTCATCTCATGCATTCAAATATAGCCTCCTTGTATGTCTGTATATTTTTTTTCATTGCAGAGGGTCTAGAGATGGTTGATATTCAGGGCATAATTCCCCGAGCGTTCCTGCCTTGCTAAATTTCAGTTTGTATGTCTTTCGTCAAATATTTGGCTTAGCTGGGGCTGGTTGGCATATTGTGTTAGCTCAAAGTGATTTATTGTCTCAGTGTCAGCCATTCAATACAGAGAGGTAATATGTAGTGTGTCAGTGGGGATTATGTTGTAATCTCAAGAAAAATATAGGAAGTTGGGTAGAGAAAAAAATCCAGGGAGAAGAACGAAGCAGTTATTAAAATAGACTTTTCTAATATATGTTCACTTGTGGAGAGTTACATCCACAACTTCATTTCTCATCAAAAAGTCTCAAAGAGCCAATTTCCAATAGTTCTTATCCTTCTTTGCAGCTGAATATTTGGGGGTATTTTAAAGTGATATCATAAAATAGATTGAAAATGAAGTCCTATAAATGATCTTTAATCAACAGACTCTGTTGCTTTATGGAACAGAAAACAGTGAACAAAAGACTATGATTTTAATTCAAGGAAAGAGAGCTATTTATTTTAAGTATTTCTGCAGAATGGCAGAAGTAATTTATTCAGTTATAATTAGACATATTGTAAAATGGACGATTGTGAAGAGAGTAATTCTCACTGGCTTCCTTGAGTCGGGGAAGGCTCTTCTGCATGATTCTTTGCTATCTGGTTGTAGATCCTAGTGCCAGAAATTAACTTATGAACCAGGGCAGAACCAGAGAAAAATGAAGCTGAAACTATTCATGTTCCCCTTTTAATCCTGAAAATGGGTTTACCTTCCTTCTGTCTTGATAAGAAACCTGTTTGGTAAGACTTCATCTCCCTGGGAACTTGGATTTCAAGAGTGGACCCACCACTCCCTAACTTAAAAGACTGTGACCAAGTGTTTGAACAAACACTGAGGTTTATACCGAGCCCTGCTTTCTTTCTGAGAGTCTGGAGTTTGGGGATGTGCTAGGCAGAGGGTGCCTGCATGACCAGCCTCCAGTAAAAACACTGGGCACTGACTCTGTAGTGAACCTTTCTCATGGACAGCACTTTACCTGAGTTCTCATTGCTGAAAGAATTGTGTCCTTAGTTACTCCATTGGAAGAGGACCCTGGAAGTTTGTGCATGATTTCATCTAGACTTCACCCCATGCACCATTTTCCTTTGCTGATTTTCTTGGTCTCCTGTTGCTATAATATATTATAGCCATGAATATGGCTGTCTGCTGAATCCTCCAGCATTGAACCATCAAACCCAGGGGTGGTCTTGGAGACTCCTTCCCACCAGCATGTATCTATGCTCAGCTAATTCATCTTAGCAAGGGAGGAAATTGCACTCATTTCACTCATCTCACATGCTAGCAAAGTAATGCTCAACATTCTCAAAGCCAGACTTCAACAGTACACGAACCGTGAACTTCCACATGTTCAAGCTGGATTTAGAAAAGGCAGAGGAACCAGAGATCAAATTGCCAACATCCATTGGATCATAGGAAAAGCAAGAGAGTTCCAGAAAAACACCTACTTCTTCTTTATTTGACTACACCAAAGCCTTTGACTGTGTGGATCACAACAAACTGTGGAAAATTCTTCAAGAAATGGGAATACTAGACCACCTTACCTGCCTTCTGAGAAATCTGTATGCTGGTCAAGAAGCAACAGTTAGAACCAGACATGGAACAACAGACTGGTTCCAAATCGGGAAAGGAGTACATCAAGGCTGTATATTGTCACTGTGCTTATTTAACTTATATGCAGAGTGCATCATGAGAAATGCTGGGCTGGATGAAGCACAAGCTGGAATCAAGATTGCCGAGAGAAATATCAATAACCTCAGATATGCAGACGACACCACCCTTATGGCAGAAAGTGAAGAGGTACTAAAGAGCCTCTTGATGAAAGTGAAAGAGGAGAGTGAAAAAGCTGGCTTAAAACTCAACATTTGAAAAACTAAGATCATGGCATCTGGTCCCATCACTTCATGGCAAATAGATGGGGAAACAATGGGAACAGTGACAGACTTTATTATTTTGGGCTCCAAAATGACTGCAAATGGTGACTGCAGCCATGAAATTAAAAGACGCTTGCTCCTTGGAAGAAACGCTGTGGCCAACCTAGACAGCATATTAAAAAGCAGAGACATTACTTTGCTGACAAAGGTCTGTCTAGTCAAAGCTATGGTTTTTCCAGTGGTCATGTATGGATGTGAGAGTTGGACTATAAAGAAAGCTGAGCACCGAAGAATTGATGCTTGTGAACTGTGTTGTTGGAGAAGACTCTTGAGAGTCCCTTGGACTGCAAGGAGATCCAACCAGTCCATCCTAAAGGGAATCAGTCTTGAATATTCATTGGAAGGATTGATGCTGAAGCTGAAACTCCAATACTTTGGCCAATACTTTGGCAAAGAACTGACTCCTTGGAAAACACCCTGATGCTGGGAAGGATTGAAGACAGGAGGAAAAGCGGACGACAGAGAATGAGATGGTTGGATGGCATCACTGATTCGATGGACATGAATTTGAGCAAGCTCCGGGAATTGGTGATGGACCGGGAAGCCTGGCGTGCTGCAGTCCATGGGGTGGCAAAGAGTCAGACCCGACTGAACTGAAGTGAAGAAATAAGCACAAAGCCATGCCTCTCCCTTCACCCCAGGTCTTCCCCTAGCCACACCCCACAACACTTGATGCTACTTACCTATTGCTCCTCCTCCTCTGGCTTCTGTGTCCTGGGTGGGGGGACTCTGGGAGTTCTTTCCTTTCCAGCCTCCTCTGTGGGCTTGTCTCAGTTGAAGTGTGTGTGTGTGGGGTCCCGTCCCACATTCTCTCCTCCCTGTTAGCACATGCCACTGGTCCTTGGTGAGCCGAGATGGGGAAATTGCATGGGGAATCTCTGCAAACTGAAGTGCCTGGTTCCTGCCTTGGGAGGCAGACAAGAATCTCTAGGGACAGGAGCCTGCCCTAAACTTCCCAAGGAGTTTGGGCTAGATTTCGCCTCTCAGCTGAGCGCTGTCACCCTTTGTGATGTCACCCATAGCCAATACCTTTACACGGCAGGGCCCCCCAAATCTGTGCTTCCAACTGAGACCCCTCGTCTGAGATTTGGACCCGAGCTAGAGGAGGCCCTGCCCACTCTGCCCCATCCCTGTCATTGCCCCTTTGTCCAGGCTGGCACCTCTTAGACTCCACCCCCGTCTCCCCCAGCAGCCTTTGATAGCTGTAATCCCATCACCCCACTTCATAAAAGCTCCTGAGCATCTCCTTGGGGCCGTCACTCTGGGCTGGCACTTGGTGGGCCTTGGTAAGTTTTTGTGGAATGAGTGAGTGAATGCACGGATGTGCAAGTGTTAAGTTTTGCTCAAGTGCCGAGTTAGCAACCCTGTGAGCCCTGTAGGCAGATCAAGAGCCAGAGCTGAGATTTAGAGCCAGTGAGTGTTTGAATTTATTTGAGATCAATTTGCCGAAGACTTTGGAAAGTTGCGAGGAAGGGGGGGGGGCAGAAATGGGTGTCACTTGTCTTTGTCTAAGAGTCATAGGAAGAGAAAGGTGGAAAATAACTCACAGTGATGGGGAGGGGAGGCTTCTGATCCTACCGGGAACCCTTCAGTGGTCCATAGGACCCCCTTCTTATTGGGAGAAGAGGAGTTCTTGCTAAGGCAGGATCTCCCAAAAGTGTGATGCTCCCTGCTTTGAATCTGGCTCTGCCATATGCTGGTTATGGGCTCCCAGACAAATTCTCAGTGCCTCAGTTTACTTATTGTAAAGTGGAGATCATGGTGTCTATATCCAGGGGTATTCATGGAAGTCTTTGAGAAAACGTGTCTATAGCTAAAGAAAGTGTGAGCATTCATAAAGGCTCTGTGCATTCTTTTGCTGATGGTGTGTGAAGGCAGCGATGGTAGCATTAGCTGCTTTAATTGGGCAGGCACCTGACATTTACCATCACTGTGTCTCCAGCCCTTCAGGTAGAATCTAGTGCATAATAGGTGCTCAGCAAAAACTACTGAATGGATGCTTGTGGCCTGGGTCCTAATTATTTAATGTAGGTGGTTGACTGGCACTATCTGCCCTATGGTTGATCTGCAACAAATTGTAGCTATCACTTTTGTTATTTACCCGGAAATACAAAAAGTGGCTGTGATAGAGGTTTACGTTCTTTTGTAAAGCATAAGCAGCGTGATTCCTTCAGGTATTTAATGGAGCCACACGAATTTCCCATGCTTTTTCATCAGGTAGGGCTGTTTTCCTAGCAAGGACACGTCTGGGGACTCGTTCTCATTTGGTGAGAGAATGGGGGCCAAGGCCTGTCTGTTTCCATGGAGGTGTAGAGTGCACACAGTTCTGCCATCTTCAGAATTTCAGGTCCTGCCTGGGTTGCAGCCCTGTGGCCACACTTGTTCCATTTCCCTTCAGTGCTGGCTTAGAGCCTTGGTCTTCCTTCCAGCCTCCTGCTCACATCTATCATTTTTATTTGGCTGATCAAATCTTTCTAGGACTTTGGACCTGATTTGCTGTTTCAAGGTCTCCTCCACGCAACACTGGGCCCTTCAGGAGCCTGCGGCTTGGGCACAGGTGCTTTTGTTTGAGTCGCCCCTTTGCCTGTCTCCTGCCATCCCCGTTGGCAGAGGAGGGAAGGGATGGCAGGGAGGGTTGAAACAGCTTGCTTTGAGAGCCGAGGTTAAGCTTGAGGCCCATGTTCCCTGTGTCTGGTGATCTGCCCTCTGTGCCATGCCGGCCTTGCGGGGAGCCCTTCAGACTGCACCACAGTCGGATCAAGGGTCCCCGAGTGCTAGCTTCTATTAATAGGATGGCTTGGAGCCCTTCTGTGGATACCTGACTGTTGGCCTTGGACGTCTCTCCAGTGGTTGCTGTTATGTGGACTTTGTTTCAAGAAACTCTTCTGGGAATGAAGTCAATGCGATTGAAAGCGACTCTGTGTTGCAAAGCCTTACACAGATACTGAGTTTGTAAACAGTCCATGTGGTCATTTGTAAAGATGTCTGTCTGTTCGCCCCTGACCTGCTTCCGGCACTTGCAGTGAGATGCCAGCTCCTCCCATGAAGAGGAGGAGTCTGTTTTTCCACTCTTTGATGCTGTGCTTGGCCATGTGACTCGCTTTGACTAATGAGATGGTGGTAAATGGGACACCGACTGAGGTTTGAAAAGTGCCTGTGCGTTGGGGTGGGTTCCCTTCTGCCCCTGGGATCCCTGCTGCCGCCTCTAGGTGAGGAAGTCTGCTGGATGATGACACACATGTGACCCAGCTGCCCCCACCACCCCAGCTAGCCTAGAAGCAGAGCTCCCTTAGCTGAGCAGCCACTGATACAGACCCATGATTGAGTCTGACCTGCATCAGCAGAAGAAGCACCCAGCTGAGCCTGGATCAAAGTCCTACCCCACAGACTCATGGAGTAAATAAATGGTGGTGGTTTGAAACCACTGAATTTTAGGGCTAGTTAGCTACACGGGGAAAGCTAACTATCTAACTGATAGAGTTAACTTATCTCTAAGTGATTTTTTTTTTCTTTTTTTTTTTAATGGCAGATTTTTTTTTTTTAATTAGTTGGAGGCTAATTACTTCACAACATTTCAGTGGGTTTTGTCATACATTGATATGAATCAGCCATAGATTTACACGTATTCCCCATCCCGATCCCCCCTCCCACCTTCCTCTCCACCCGATTCCTCTGGGTCTTCCCAGTGCACCAGGCCCGAGCACTTGTCTCATGCATCCCACCTGGGCTGGTGATCTGTTTCACCATAGATAGTATACATGCTGTTCTTTTGAAATATCCCATCCTCACATTCTCCCACAGAGTCCAAAAGTCTGTTCTGTACTTCTGTGTCTCTTTTTCTGTTTTGCATATAGGGTTATCGTTACCGTCTTTCTAAATTCCATATATATGTGTTAGTATGCTGTAATGTTCTTTATCTTTCTGGCTTACTTCACTCTGTATAATGGGCTCCAGTTTCATCCATCTCATTAGAACTGATTCAAATGAATTCTTTTTAATGGCTGAGTAATATTCCATGGTGTATATGTACCACAGCTTCCTTATCCATTCATCTGCTGATGGGCATCTAGGTTGCTTCCATGTCCTGGCTATTATAAACAGTGCTGCGATGAACATTGGGGTGCACGTGTCTCTTTCAGATCTGGTTTCCTCAGTGTGTATGCCCAGAAGTGGGATTGCTGGGTCATATGGCAGTTCTATTTCCAGTTTTTTAAGAAATCTCCACACTTTTCCATAGCGGCTGTACTAGTTTGCATTCCCACCAACAGTGTAAGAGGTTCCCTTTTCTCCACACCCTCTCCAGCATTTATTGCTTGTAGACTTTTGGATAGCAGCCATCCTGACTGGCGTGTAATGGTACCTCATTGTGGTTTTGATTTGCATTTCTCTAATAATGAGTGATGTTGAGCATCTTTTCATGTGTTTGTTAGCCATCTGTATGTCTTCTTTGGAGAAATGTCTGTTTAGTTCTTTGGCCCATTTTTTGATTGGGTCATTTATTTTTCTGGAATTGAGCTGCAGGAGTTGCTTGTATATTTTTGAGATTAATCCTTTGTCTGTTTCTTCATTTGCTATTATTTTCTCCCAATCTGAGGGCTGTCTTTTCACCTTACTTATAGTTTCCTTTGTAGTGCAAAAGCTTTTAAGTTTCATTAGGTCCCATTTGTTTAGTTTTGCTTTTATTTCCAATATTCTGGGAGGTGGGTCATAGAGGATCTTGCTGTGATTTATGTCGGAGAGTGTTTTGCCTATGTTCTCCTCTAGGAGTTTTATAGTTTCTGGTCTTACATTTAGATCTTTAATCCATTTTGAGTTTATTTTTGTGTATGGTGTTAGAAAGTGTTCTAGTTTCATTCTTTTGCAAGTGGTTGACCAGTTTTCCCAGCACCACTTGTTAAAGAGGTTGTCTTTTTTCCATTGTATATCCTTGCCTCCTTTGTCAAAGATAAGGTGTCCATAGTTCGTGGATTTATCTCTGGGCTTTCTATTCTGTTCCATTGGTCTATATTTCTGTCTTTGTGCCAGTACCACACTGTCTTGATGACTGTGGCTTTGTTGTAGAGTCTGAAGTCAGGCAGGTTGATTCCTCCAGTTCCATTCTTCTTTCTCAAGATTACTTTGGCTTATTCGAGGTTTTTTGTATTTCTACAAATGTGAAATTCTTTGGTTCTAGTTCTGTGAAAATACCGTTGGTAGCTTGATAGGGATTGCATTGAATCTATAGATTGCTTTGGGTAGAATAGCCATTTTGACAATATTGATTCTTCCAATCCATGAACACGGTATGTTTCTCCATCTGGTTGTGTCCTCTTTGATTTCTTTCATCAGTGTTTTATAGTTTTCTATGTATAGGTCTTTTGTTTCTTTAGGTAGATGTACTCCTAAGTATTTTATTCTTTTTGTTGCAATGGTGAATGGTATTGTTTCCTTAATTTCTCTTTGTTTTTTCATTGTTAGTGTATAGGAATGCAAGGGATTTCTGTGTGTTAATTTTATATCCTGCAACTTTACTATATTCATTGATTAGCTCTAGTAATTTTCTGGTAGAGTCTTTAGGGTTTTCTATGTAGAGGATCATGTCATCTGCAAACAGTGAGAGTTTCACTTCTTCTTTTCCTATCTGGATTCCTTTTACTTCTTTTTCTGCTCTGATTGCTGTGGCCAAAACTTCCAACACTATGTTGAATAGTAGTGGTGAGAGTGGGCACCCTTGTCTTGTTCCTGATTTCAGGGGAAATGCTTTCAATTTTTCACCATTGAGGGTGATGCTTGCTGTGGGTTTGTCATATATGGCTTTTTATTATGTTGAGGTATGTTCCTTCTATTCCTGCTTTTTGGAGAGTTTTAATCATAAATGAGTTTTGAATTTTGTCAAAGGCTTTCTCTGCATCTATTGAGATAATCATATGGTTTTTATCTTTCAATTTGTTAATGTGGTGTATTACATTGATTGATTTGTGGATATTAAAGAATCCTTGCATTCCTGGGATAAAGCCCACTTGGTCATGGTGTATGATTTTTTAATATGTTGTTGGATTCTGTTTGCTAGAATTTTGTTAAGGATTTTTGCATCTATGTTCATCAGTGATATTGGCCTGTAGTTTTCCTTTTTTTGTGGCATCTTTGTCTGGTTTTGGAATTAGGGTGATGGTGGCCTCATAGAATGAGTTTGGAAGCTTACCTTCATCTGCAATTTTCTGGAAGAGTTTGAGTAAGATAGGTGTTAGCTCTTCTCTAAATTTTTTGGTAGAATTCAGCTGTGAAGCCATCTGGTCCTGGGCTTTTGTTTGCTGGAAGATTTTTGATTACAGTTTCGATTTCCTTGCCTGTGATGGGTCTGTTAAGATCTTCTATTTCTTCCTGGTTCAGTTTTGGAAAGTTATACTTTTCTAAGAATTTGTCCATTTCATCCAAGTTGTCCATTTTATTGGCATAGAGCTGCTGGTAGTAGTCTCTTATGATCCTTTGTATTTCAGTGTTGTCTGTTGTGATCCCTCCATTTTCATTTCTAATTTTGTTAATTTGGTTCTTCTCCCTTTGTTTCTTAATGAGTCTTGCTAACGGTTTGTCAATTTTGTTTATTTTTTCAAAAAACCAGCTTTTAGCTTTGTTGATTTTTGCTATGGTCTCTTTAGTTTCTTTTGCATTTATTTCTGCCCTAATTTTTAAGATTTCTTTCCTTCTACTAACCCTGGGGTTCTTCATTTCTTCCTTCTCTAATTGCTTTAGGTGTAGTGTTAGGTTATTTATTTGGCTTTTTTCTTGTTTCTTGATGTAAGCCTGTAATGCTATGAACCTTTCCCTTAGCACTGCTTTTCCAGTGTCCCATAGGTTTTGGGTTGTTGTGTTTTCATTTTCATTCATTTCTATGCATATTTTGATTTCTTTTTTGATTTCTTCTATGACTTGTTGGTTATTCAGAAGGGTGTTATTTAGCTTCCATAAGTTTGAATTTTTAACGATTTTTTTCCTGTAATTGAGATCTAATCTTACTGCACTGTGATCAGAAAAGATAACTGGAATGATTTCAATTTTTTTGAATTTTCCAAGACCAGATTTGTGGCCCAGGATGTGATCTATTCTGGAGAAGGTTCCGTGTGCACTTGAGAAAAAGGTGAAGTTGATTGTTTTGGGGTGAAATGTCCTATAGATATCAATTAGGTCTAGCTGGTCCATTGTGTCATTTAAGGTTTGTGTTTCCTTATTAATTTTCAGTTTAGTTGATCTATCCATAGTTGTGAGTGGGGTATTAAAGTCTCCCAGGATTACTGTGTTACTATTAATTTCCTCTTTCATACTCATTAGCATTTGCCGTACGTATTGCGGTGCTCCTATGTTAGGTGCATATATATTTATAATT